>NW_023416346.1:110791068-111383568 GCF_014108235.1 Myotis myotis | reverse complement strand
GCAATTCCCCACTTCCTGTTTGAGCATGCCACTCCTCATTGATAGAGTTGGCACTTATTTTTCCTTGACCAATAGAATCTGGTGGAAGTGGCATTCTGGGACTTCCAAGAAGGACAGAATTTTCTTCCTTCCACTCAGAAGCTTCACTCTTGGAACTATCCCTCTGAATGCAGCCATCATGCTATGAGAATAGTAAACCACACGAAGGAGGGGGAAAGAGGCTGAGTTCCCAGACAACAGCCAAAACCAACTGCCGCCATGTGAGCAAGCCTTTGGAGATATTCTGGATGACCACAGTTGCAGCTGACATCACAAAAGGAAGAATAACCATTGAGCTGAACCAGCTCACCTGTAGAATTATGACCAATAATAAAATAGTGGTTGTTTTAAACCACTATGTTTTTCAGGAGAAGGGGGTTTATTTGCAACGGAAGATCACTAAAACACAGGATCAGAAAGTTTTACCAGTACAACAGGTCCACAAAGGAAGGTCAAGAATGAAGGAAGTTCTGGAATGGTCTCAGAGAGGTGATAATTGAGATGATGAGTGGAAATTCCCCAGGCAGAACTTGAAGGGAAGAGCTTTCCAGTTAGTGACCCCACATGTTCTATGCTGCACGAACAGAGAAGTACTAGCAGTTTGTGATTGATGATGTGTGAATGCAAGAGGTAGCTCTTAGTATTTCAAGAGAAATCTGAAAAACTAGGATCCCAGCTCTGGGATTTATTCTCTACCCAATGGGGCACTTGAGACTTTTCAAAACAGGGGAGTGTCAAAATCAGATTTTTGTCTCTGACAGATTACTCTGGCGTGAATGAGAGGGAGAGTAATAGGGCATGAGACTGCAGAGAAAGAGAATATCCAAGGGACTTCCAGAATGATCCAGGGTGAGAAGGTGGGACATGGAGTGGAGCAGTAGCAAGGGTAATGGAGGGGAAGGATAGGGTGCAAATGTCATGGAGGTGGAAAATGAATAAGCTTTGAAGGTGGCTGTGGATAATGAGAAAAAGAGAGGGATCTAGTATGACCAAATTTCAGGCTTTGATTCACCATTCTTGAGACTGGCAATGTAGGATGTCAAACAGATGGGGGAAGAACATGATGACCTGGGTTTTAATTGAGCCCATAGGACAGTGACTACTGGGTTCATTCCTCAGGAGAAAGGGCTCAATTAACATAATAGTACTAATGGCCCAGTGCATGAAATTCATGCACGGGGGTTGGGGGGGGAGGTTCCCTCAGTCCAGCCTGCACCCTCTTCAATTGGGGACCCCTTGGGGGATGTCTGACTGCTGATTTAGGCCCGATCCCACAGGGACATCCCTTTTGCAATCTGGGATCGCTGGCGCCTAACCATTCACCTGAATGTCTGCCTGATTACGCCTAACTGCCTCTGCCTGCCTGCCTGATTGCCCCTAACCCCTCTGCCTGCCTGCCTGATCATCCCTAACTGTCTCTGCCTGCCTGATCACCCCTAACTGCCCTCCCCTGACGGCCTGATCTCACCCCCAACTGCCTTAAAAACCCTTCTCAGCCCCCACCTTAGGTTCTGTCTTCCCAGTTCACCCAGATTAGGTTTTTATTGGTTGGTTTCTATGCCAGTCAGTGTCAAAAGCTCCACCTCCTAGACATTCATTGGCTCCTCACACTTCACGCAGATTAGGTTCTGATTGGTCGGTCTCTATGTCAGTCAGCATCAAAAGCTCCGCCTCTTGGGCAGCCATTAACTCCTCACAGTTTACCCAGATTTGGTTGATTGGTTGGTTTCTATGCCAATCAGCGTCAAAAGCTCCACCTCTTAGGTAGCCATCGGCTCCTCACACTTCACCCAGATTTGGCTCTGATTGGTTGGTTTCTATGCCAGTCATTGTCTCCGGGCCTATCTCTGTGCCTGATCAGAAAGGCGGGGCTGGTCTTCAGCCCCCTTGGAGGCCTGGAGAAAAAGAAAGGCTCGGTTGCTGGCCAGGCTTAGAGAGAAAGAGAGAGGCAACAGCTGATCAACAGCTGCCACAGAGGCCACGGATCAGACCCTGCTTCTCTCTCCAGGCCTGATCTGCAGTCAGTGCTGGGTCGCTGTGCCTGCAGTGGCAGCAGTCAGTGCTGGGTCACCACAGCAACCCAGCACTGACTGCAGGACTGACTTCCAGTGTTCGGTCGAGCCTTCGATCATTACAGTCACTGCCTTTTTATATATATACAGTGGGGCCTTGACTTACGAGTTTAATTCGTTCCGAGGCTGAGCTCATTAAGGAGCTCATTAACTCAAATTACTCTATCAACTAAATGCAAAAATTCGGCCGAGAGACAGCTGGTATCTCAAAAGACTCATTAGTTGGGACACTCGTAAGTCAAGGTCCCACTGTAGATTTTTTAACAGTGTCCAGGACTTGTGCTGAAATGAAGCTCCTTTGTGGGTATTTATCCTGTTATGAAATAGTAATATTTTCATGAAGAGTATGTCTGAAAGTTAGTGTGTTCGTTGGCAGAACCCTGGAGAGGTAATGTAACCAGTAAGAGGAGTGTTTGGATTTATTTTTCCATTAGCAATAATGGATTGTGGAGAGCTCTAGACATGCTCATCCAGGCTCTTTTGTGGCTAACTTGGCAGAATTTGTCTTGAGACCACACATGTGGGTGTAGTTTGTGTCTGGGAAGGATTTTCTCAGGGGTGGTACCTTTGGTACTACATTGTCCCTGATGCATAAGCTCTTGAAGCTAACTGCCCACCCACCCCCTCACCCCCCGGGCTTGAGTGCAGCCTTGGCTTTATTAGGCTCACTCTCTAAGCACCTGAGCAATCTCCCAGCATAAGACTGTGGGATGTGCCAATCATCCTAATTATAGATGGTATCTAAAGGTTTGCAGCAAGGGGGAGTTAGTTTGATTTTCTAGAAAATGTCTAAAAGCTCATCACGGTTTTGTGATTCCAAAGAATCCAACTTTGTACCACATGGTACTTAACTAGGTGATTATTTTGAAGACAAATGGGATACTCTTAAGCAGGTATCTACAGCATCCTGATAAAGAGTATTACAGGCTTCCTCTGTTATATTGACAGAGCTGCTTATACCTACCACTATGTACATGGTGAGCTTGATTTGAACCCAGCAGGTAATTTGTAGCAGGTCTGTGTAAACATTATAAATGGAATTTGACTACTTTTAATGGACCCTGAGAAGAGAAGAACAGGCATTTGATCTGAATCTTGATCACCCTGTGTCCCTTTTTACTTTTCATTTATGTACAATCACCCTACCCTGGGACAATCCCCGATTATGTTCTTTAACTGCTCATTTTTTATTCTTCTTCTGGATATGTTTATTACATACAGAAATATCTATAAATTCACTGAATTGGATTACTTAATATGATTTTATTTTCTCAAATGCCAGCTTATTTATGAATAAAAACAAAAGTGATTTTAGAGTTGGAGCCTCTAGGTCATGAAAAGCTCAGGCCCAGTGCTGGAGTCTGTCTATGCTCCTCTTCCTAGTCTAAGACAGGCATGTATCATCAGTCAGAATGGGCTACAGAGTGCTGCAGTAACAAATAACCCCTCCCAAATCTCAGTGTCTTAACATAAGAAGAGCTTATTTCTTGCTCAGGACCAGCAAGGCCAGTGAAGTGCCTAGGGCATAAAATTTAAGGAGATACCTACTCTTAGGATCATGACAGCAGAGGATCTTTCTTATACTAGATACCCATTTTGCATCCAGAAGAGGCCCTGTTCAAGTTCATGATTGCCACACTGATAGAGACCTCATCTCCACACACACTTCTATGGTCATCAGAAAAATGACAAATTTTACATTGGCTCTTAAAGCTTCCACTGGGAAGTGACTTATGTCACTTTTGCTTACATTTATTGGCCAAAGAAAATGAGATGCTCTGGAACCAAGATGGCAACATAAGGTATAAACCTGTATGTGCTACCCCCCCACAACAACATTAAAACTACAACTATAAGACAAAACAGCTATCATCCAGAACCACAGGAAAGCTGGCTGAGTGGAAGTTCTACAACTAGAAGGAAAGAAAAAAGTGCATTGAGACCGGGTAAGAGGTGCAGAGGCACCAAGAACAGAGGTACAAAGGCGCGCCCGAGGCGGCTGCACCTGGGTGTGAGATTTTTTTCAATCAGAAGGAGATACAAGCTCTCGAATGCACTGAACTCATTTACGACGAGACTCTGGGGTCCAAGATTCCTACGGGGAGAAACTTGACTGTCTTGCAGCGGGTCGGAAAGTGAGGGTGACTTTCTTGCAGAGCTGTTCACAGGGATCATTGTTGCTGTGGGGGCACAGGACTCGGGGACGCAGAGGGACTCAGAGGTGGAGCCGCAGAGAAGGCTGATGACAGCCATTGCTGTTTGCTCTGCCCTGGTGATTCTCTGAAACCCTGCCCCACTCAATTTATATCCCCACCCAAGCTGTGTGCAGTGTCACAAAGGAATCACCTGCGCTTTTGCAGCCTAACCTAACAAACTGCAGCTGGGTCAGAGAGCTCCAAAACTTCCAAACCCAAACAAAGAGGAGAAATCTGCTGATATCGCTGTAGCTCCTTCTGGGTGGACTCACACAGTGGTTGACTTGGATATCCAGGAGCCAGGGTACCCAGTGGTCAGATACCATATTTCAACTCCTCACATCCATAAGGGGCACACTCAAGAGGCAGACTCAGTGAGCACCAAAGCCCCACTGAAGCAAGTCCAATCCCATAAGGGTGTCTCCAGCACAGCATATCTTCCACTGTAGACACAGCAGGTCCTTGCAGTCAACCAAAAATGTGGAGACAAAGAAACATATCACAAATGAAAGAAATGGAGGAAAGCAAACTAATGGAGGACATAGAGTTCAAAACCACAGTTATAAGGTTACTCAAGAATCTTCTACAAACCTCCAATGAACTTAGTGAGACCTTCAAGGATCTTAACGAGAATGCCAAAAAAAATGGGAAGGGACCAATCAGAAATTAAACATACACTGACTGAAATGAAAAATAATATACAGAGATCCAACAGCCGACTAGAGGATCCCAAGAATCAAGTCAAAGATTTGAAATACGAAGAAGCAAAAAACACCCATCCAGAAAAGCAAAACGAAAAAAGAATCCAAAAATATGAAGATAGTTTAAGGAGCCTCTGGGACAACTTCAAACGTACCAACAATCGAATTATCAGGGTGCCAGAAGAAGAGAGAGAGCAAGATACTGAAAGCCTATTAGAAGAAATCATGACAGAAAACTTCCCCTACCTGATGAAAGAAATAGACTTACAAGTCCAGAAAGCAAAGAGAACCAAAAATAAGAGGAATCCAAAGAGGCCCACAGCAAGACACATCATAATTAAAATGCCAAGGGTTAAAGACAAAGAGAGAATCTTAAAAGCAGCAAGAGAAAAACAGTTAGTTACCTACAAGGGAGTACCCATACGATTGTCACCTGATTTCTCAACAGAAACTATGCAGGCCAGAAGGGAGTAGCAAGAAATATTCAAAGTGATGAGTAGCAAGAACCTACAACCAAGATTACTCTACCCAGAAAAGCTATCATGTAGAATTGATGATCAGATAAAGAGCTTCACAGACAAGAAAAAGCTAAAGGAGTTCATCACCACCAAACCAGAATTATATGAAATGCTAAAGGATATTCTTTAAGAAGAGGAAGAAGAAGAAAAAGGTAAAGATAAAAATTATGAACAACAAAGTGAGAACAAATAAATATCTATTAACAAGTGAACCTAAAAATTAAGTCAGAATAAACTGGTGAATATAATAGAAGCAGGGGCATAGAAAGGGAGTGGACTGACAATTCTTGGGGGGCAGGAGGTGTGGGGGTGCGGGAAGAGACTGGACAAAAATCTTACACCTATGGATGAGGACAGTGGCAGGGGGTAAAGGCATGGGGTGGGGTGGGAACCAGGTTGATGGGAGCTATGGGCGGAAAAAAGAGGAATATCTGTAATAATCTGAACAATAAATATTTAATAATTTTAAAAAAAGAAAAAAAGAAAGTGAGATGCTCTGACTTCAGAGGAGGCAGAGAAATGCCACCTCACTATGTGCCTGGAAAATGGAGGGCTGAAAGTATTTGGTGGACACTCCAAATGATTTCCATAGTTCTTTTCCTTAGTTCTCTAGCAAAACGGTCCCTGGCACACTGAGCCCATAGCACTGTGTCCATCGCTTTCACAGCTTGCAACCTGGAAGTATAATGAATTCTAGGAATAGGTAGCTGGTGAATTATGGCTGCTTCAGTGTGCACAGGGTGGTTCATTATGTGGGTAGGCTGTGCTCCTTAGCATCATCTGCTCAGCTGAGGAAAGCTTTCACAATGTGCTAAGACAGCAACATCCCTGAAGTACAGCACTTCTCTCCCAAGTGTGCTGTAAGCCTCTAGTTACCAAGACTTGTCACACCTCAGCTGAAGAAAGAGCAGTCCTCCTCTTTCTTCACCTCTTAATTTCTCTCCTACTATCTCTTCTCCATAACTTATTATTTAACACCAGGAAGCTTTGAGGTATATTCTGAAAAGATGATGTTATCCTAAATAGAACTGCTCTGTGTCACCTCTTGGGGAAAGGGAAGAAGGTTAGTCAATGCATATTGTTTATTATTAGCTGTGGGCTCTAGAAATAGCTGGGCAGAAAGGACAAAATAAAATAGAAAGAGAAAAGAGCAAAGCAGTGGGCTCTTGCCTTTGATTTTTAGAAATATTTTTTATTCTTTAAATGTCAAAGCATAGTTGTGAAGTTAAAAAAAAAGTTTGTATTTTCTAGGAAAGTTTTTTCAAGGAAGTTTGATATTTTCCACACTTCATCAGTTCTCATCAGACACCTGTGACTCTCAGATTTGGCACGCCCAAATTTTAGATGAGGCCACAAGAGCACTGTCTGGGTAAGAGACTTGAGGAATGACTGTTGTTTGAGGATCACAGTCTTTTGGGGTTTCCAACTTAGCCTTTAGCTTTTCCTGGGGTAATAAACCCCTGGGTTTAATTTTTGCAGTGAATTTGAACTTGGTTTTTGGTGTCGTAGGTAATACTCTGAAACTGAGATTTCAGCCAAGTTCTATCTAGGTATTTATCAGTTACGTGTCACATATTTGGTTGAACATTTGTGTGGAGACTTTGGAGAGAAGAGGGAGTTAAAGATGAAAGGTGTCTCAGGTCTACTGAATATGGCATGATAGCAGCTTTCCATAAAGCCTCTTTTGTTCATGAAATGTCAAGTCCATGCTGACCCAGCATGAGTGGCAGTTGAGTGTAGCTGCAGATCTGGACCCATATCCAGGTTGACTGGGAAGAGTTTAGGCTGACATTTACTTCACTCCCAACTTCCTGGCTCCCTGGAATTGAAGGTTATAATTCAGTGTATCATCAATGAGATACCATTTTGCCTTTACAATGGCTAAAACACAAAATGCCAAGTATTGGCAAGGATGTGGTAAGGATATAAAGTGGTATAACAACTTTGGGAAGCAGTATGGCAATTTCTTATGAACTATCCTGTGACCCAGAATGTGATATAGAGCATGTGTACACTAAACTAACTGTAAAAGAATGTTCATGGGATGGTGGTGGATTAAGTGGAAGCTACACTGACACTCTCCCAGAAACAAACTGGAATTACAACTAAAATATAGAAAAACCATTCAAATACTCAACTGAAGACTAGCTGGAGAGAACCCTTATAGCTAAGGACAGAAAGTGGAGACTGCAGAGAGGCTAGTAGGAAATGTGGAGGCACAAGAGGGCTGGCCGGGCTTCCACAGACAGCAGCTGAAGTTCCAGAGGGATATCTCAGCTGTGAGGGGTTCCCACTGAGAACTCTGGGGTCCAAATGCCAAGCTGACCCCCCCAGCCCAGGGCACTGGAACTGAGAAAGGTGCCCACATAACATCTGGCCGTGAAAAACTGCAGGGTTGCTGCCTGTCAACGAGAGAGATGGCTGGTAATACAGGCACCCTCTTAAAGGGCCAATGCACAAAATTTCGTGTGCAGCCACTCACCTTGGGCTCCAGCAGAGGGAGGGCAGAGTGGACTAGAGCTGTGTGGGGAGAATCCAGGGTAGGGGTCTCTGGGGACAGAGTTCAGAATGCAGACACCCTGGTTCCCTATGCTGTGTCATTCCCTCATGCTGTGGAGGTCATCTTTCTCAGACAGACATTTATCATCCAGGCAGCTTTTGCCTGGGGGGAGGGAAGAAATTGTCTAACCCTGTTGGAAAACCTCTTTCCCCACCCTGTGCAGTTTACACCTTGCTGTGGTATACCACCTGAGGCTCATTAAGAGACTGAAAATAACAATCAGACTACAGGCAGAGGCAGATCTCTGAAGACTTTGAGTCTTTGCCTGATCTCCTTCTGGACCCAGGGCTAGGAAAAGCAGACCTTGGTATGCATCTTGGTCCTTTCCAAACACACACAGCTCCAGCAGAGGGAGCCACAAGCTATGGATTGCTGATAGCTCCAAACAGTACCAGGACTGGTTACAAACAGCTTCTGACATGTCCTATACCAGAGACTTGGAGTCATAGTAGATCTACCTAATTCATAGATACAAACCCAAATAGGCAGCCAAAATGGGGAGACAAAAAAAACAAGCCCCGAATGAAAGAACAAGAGAATTCTCCAGAAGAAGAGATAAATGAAATGGAGATAAGAAATGTATCAGATATAGAGTTCAGAATAATGACTATAAGTATGCTCAACAGCATGAGAAAAGATATAGAAACTATGAAAAATGGCCAGTCAGAAATGAATGACATAATTCTAATAAAGAACATGTTGTTACGAATATACAGCAGATTAGGGGAAGCTGAGGATTGGATCAGTGAATTAGAAGACTACATAAAAAAGCTGTGGTACAAGTCAGAATCCACTAAGGAGTGGGTAACAACTCACCTGCTGAATCAACTAGACCTAAAAATGGATGGTGCTGGAGCGTTGGGTCCATACCTGGCTGTCACTGACAGTCAGTGACATGCAAGAGGGATGGGAGCATAGACAGGTGGGGAACAGGGAAGGTTAAAAAATTTAAAAAGCTGTGGTACATTTACACCATGGAATACATACTATGCAGCAGTAAAAAAGAAGGATCTCTTACCCTTTGAGACAGCATGGAGGGACCTGGAGAGTATTATGCTAAGTGAAATAAGGCAGTCAGAGAAAGACAAATATCACATCATCTCACTCATATGTGAAATCTAATGAAGAAAATGAACTGATGAACAAAATAGATCCAGAGACATAGAAGCATGGAACAGACTGTTGAATCTCACAGGGAAGTCAGGGATGGGTGAGAGGGAAGAGATTAACCAAAGAATTTGTATGCATATATGCATAATCCATGGACACAAAGGGTAGTGTGGTGAAGGCCTGGGGCATGGAACAGGGACAGGCTAGAAGGAGTCAATGGAGAAAAAAAGGGGACATCTGTAATACTTTCAACAGTAAAGTTTTTTTAAATTTTTTATTGATTAAGTTATTACATATGTGTCCTTATCCACATGTTACCCCTCCTCACTCATGCCCTCACCCCTCCCATTGTCTGTGTCGATTGGTTAGGCCTATGTGCATGCATATAAGTCCTTTGGTTGATCTCTTCCCCTTACCCCCACCCTCCCCTACCTTCCCTCTGAGGTTTGACGGTCTGATTGATGCTTCTCTGTCTCTGGATCTGTTTTTGTTCATCAGTTTATGTTGTTCATTATATTCCATAAATGAGTGAGATCATGTGATATTTATCTTTCTCTGACTGGCTTATTTCACTTAGCATAATGCTGTCCAGTTCCATCCATGCTGTTGCAAATGGTAAGAACTCCTTTTTTTTACCATAGTGTAGTATTCCATTGTATAGATGTACCACAGTTTTTAAATCCACTCATCTGCTGATGGGCACTTAGGCTGTTTCCAAATCTTAGCTATGGTGAATTGTGCTGCTATGAACATAGGGGTGCATATATCCTTTCTGATTGGTGTTTCTGGTTTCTTGGGATATATTCCTAGAAGTGGGATCACTGGGTCAAATGGGAGTTACATTTTTAGTTTTTTGAGGAAACTCCATACTGTTCTCCACAGTGGCTACACCAGTCTGCATTCCCACCAGCAGTGCCCAAGGGTAACAATAAAGATTTAAAAAATTTAAATGGCAATAAATATGTACCTATCAATAATAACCTTAATGTAAATGGATTAAATGCTCCAATCAAAAGACATAGAGTAGCTGAATGAATAAGAAAACATGACCCAAATATATGCTGTCTACAAGAGACCCACCTCAGAACAAAAGACACACACAGGATGAGAGTGAAGGGATGGGGGAAAATTTTCCATGCAAATGGAATGGGAAAAAAGGCTGGGATAATAATATTCATATCTGACAAAATAGACTTAAAAATGAAAGCCATAACAAGAAACAATAAAGGTTACTACATATTACTAAAGGGATCAATCCAGCAAGAGGATATAACCCTGTTAAACATATATGTACTCAATATAGGAGCACCTCAATATATAAAAAAAATTCTGGAGGACTTTAACAGAGAGAGTGACAGAAATATAGTCATAAAAAGGGATTTAAACATTCAACTGGCTTCAGTGGGTAGATCTTCCAGCACAAAAATCAACAAGGAAACAGTGATTCTAAATGACACACAAGATCAGATGGATTTAATTAACATTTACAGAGCTTTCACCCCAAAGCTACTGAATATATATTCTTCTCAAGTGCACATGAGTCATTCTCAACAATAAAGCACATGTTAGGACACAAAACAAGTCTCTATAAGTTCTATAAGATTGAAATATCAAGCATTTTCTTGGATCACAATGGCATACAATTAGAAATCAACTACAATAGAAACACTAAAAAACATTCAAACACATGGAGGCTAAATAACATGTTCTTAAACAATGAATGGGATACCAGTGAGATCTAGGAAGAAATAAGAAACTTCCTGGAAACAAATGAAAATGAACACACAAAAACCCAAAATCTCAGGGATACAGCAAAAGCAATTAAGAGAGGGAAGTTCATAGCACTATAGGCCTACTTCAAAAAAAATTATTAGTAAACTATCTGACCCTACAATTTAAAGATTTAGGAAGAGAACAACAAGAAACGCTCAGAGTAAGTAGAAGGAAGGAAATAATAAAGATTGGAGCAGAAATAAATGACATAGAGACTTAAAAAAAATTACAAATTATCAATTAAACCAATAGCTGGTTCTTGGAAAACATAAGATTGATGAACCTTTAGCCAGACTAATCAAGAAACAGAGATAAGACCCAAATAAATAAAATGATAAACAAAAGAGTTGAAGTAACAACTGACACTATAAAAATACTAAGGATTGTTAGAAAATACTACGAACAACTATATGCCAACAAGCTGGACAATGTGGATGAAATAGAAAAATTCCTAGAAAAATACAATCTTCCAAAACTGAATCAAGAAGAATCAGAAAACCTAAATAAGCCAATAACAACTGATGAAATTGGAGCAGTAATAAAATTTTTTTTAAAAAAAACACCCCCCAGCAAACAAAAGCCCAGGTCTGGATGACTCCACAGGGGAGTTTTCTCAAACATTCAATGAAGAACTAACACCAATCCTTATCAAACTAAAAAAATCTAAGAGGAAGGAACATGTCCAAGCTATTTCTATGAGGCCAGCATTATCCTAATTCCAAACCCAGATAAAGATACCTCAAAGAAAGATAATTCAGGCCAATAATCCTGATGAACATAGATGCTAAAATCCTCAACAAAATATTAGCAAACTAGAGGCCCAGTGCATGGATTCGTGCACATTGAAAGGAAATTAATTAGAAGGTGGCTGGCAGGGTGGGACTGGGCAAGACAGGCCAGACATGCCCTGAAGCCAACCTCCCACAGTCCTCCCCGGCCAGCCGCACCTGGGGCAGCACCGGGGCTTGAAGGGCATCTGCAAAGTGAGCAGGGATCGAGCCAAAACCAGCAGTCCGACATCCCCCAAGGGATCCCAGAGTGTGAGAGGGCACTCTGCAAAGTTGCTGTTGCTCAGCAGCTCCTGCATTTAGTGTCTGCCCCTGGTGGTCAGTGGGCATCATACCTACCGGCCAGTCACTTAGCCTTTTATTTTATTTTTTAAAAATATATTTTATTGATTTTTTTACAGAGAGGAAGGGAGAGGGATAGAGAGTTGGAAACATCGATGAGAGAGAAACATCGATCAGCTGCCTCCTGCACACCCCCTACTGGGGATGTGCCCGCAACCAAGGTACATGCCCTTGACCGGAATCAAACCTGGGACCTTTCAGTCCGCAAGCCGATGCTCTATCCACTGAGCCAAACTGGTTAGGGCTCACTTAGCCTTTTATATATGTAGACTAGTGGCCCAGTGCATGAAATTCATGCACGGGGGGAAGGGGGTGTCCCTCAGCCCAGCCTGCACCCTCTCCAATCGGAGACTCCTTGGGGGATAGGGCCTAAACCGGCATTCAGACATTCCTCTTGCAATCTGGGATTGCTGGCTCCTAACCGCTCACCTGCATGCCTGCCTGATCGCCCCTAACTGCCTCTGCCTGCCTGCCTGATTGCCCCTAACCTCTTTGCCTGCCTGCCTGATTGCCCCTAACTGCCCTCCCCTGCAGGCCTGATCTCACCCCCAACTTCCCTCTCCGCCTTGGCCCCCACCACCATGGCTTTGTCCAGAAGGAAGTCAGACATCCGGAAGAAGGCCGGTCGACCCAGTCTAATTAGCATATTACCCTTTCATTAGTATAGATAGATTATATAAGATAGGATTGCTTAAATGGGGGGGGGGACTTTTTCAGCAGGAGGAGATGCTCTTGGCAGACAAAAATACATAATCCCTATATCTGGATTGATAGCCAGCCATATGCACTATACTACCAAACCAGTCATTAAAAAATTGAATCACTTTCTTACACCTTACACCAAACAGCTGTTGCCCTTAAACCCCTCCTCATCGCCCACCTTAGGTTCTGCCTTCACAGTTCACCAAGATTAGGTCCTGATTGGTCGGTTTCTATGCCAGTCAGTGTCAAAAGTTCCACCTCCTAGGCAGCCATTGACTCCTCACAGTTCACCCAGATTTGGTTCTAATTGATCAATTTCTTTTTTTCTCTTTTTTTTAAAATTAAATATTTATTGTTCAGATTATTACATTTGTTCCTCTTTTTTTCCCCATAACTCCCCTCCTCCCAGTTCCCACCCCACCCTCCGCCCTCACTCCCCACCCACTGTCCTCATCCATAGGTGCACGAGTTTTGTCCAGTCTCTTCCCGCATTCCCTTTCTATGTCGCTGATTCTATTATAATCACCAGTTCATTCTGTTCATCAGATTATTTATTCACTTGATTCTTAGATTCACTTGTTGATAGATGCATATTTGTTGTTCATAATTTGTAGCTTTACCTTTCTCTTCTTCCTCTTTTTAAAGGATACCTTTCAGCATTTCATATAATACTGGTTTGGTGGTGATGAACTCCTTTAGCTTTTCCTTATCTGTGAAGCTCTTTATCTGACCTTCAATTCTGAATGATAGCTTTGCTGGATAAAGTAATCTTGGTTGTAGGTTCTTGGTATTCATCACTTTGAATATTTCTTGCCACTCTCTTCTGGCCTGCAAAGTTTCTGTTGAGAAATCAGCTGACGTAACTGAGTTTCTTTCTCTTGCTGCTTTTAAGATTCTCTCTTTGTTTTTTGTTCTTGGCATTTTAATGATGCTGTGTCTTGGTGTGGCCCTCTTTGGATTCCTTTTGTTTGGGGTTCTCTGCGCTTCTTGGACCTGTAAGTCTATTTCTTTCACCAGGTGGGGGAAGTTTTCTGTTATTATTTCTTCAAATAGGTTTTCAATATCTTGCTCTCTCTCATCTTCTGGCACCCCTATAATTCTGATGTTGGTACGCTTGAAGCTTTCCCAGAGGCTCCTTACACTATCTTCGTATTTTCGTATTCTTTTTTCATTTTGCTTTTCCGGTTGGGTGTTTTTTGCTTCTTCGCATTTCAAATCTTTGACTTGATTCTTGTGCTCCTCTGGTCTGCTGTTGGGAGTCTGTATAATATTCTTTATTTCAGTCAGTGTATGTTTAATTTCTATTTGGTTCTTTATCACAACATCGAGGGCCTCATTAGATTTCTTGAGTATCTCACTACATTTATCGGCAGTTTTTAAAAAATTATTGAAAGACCTTAAAAGTGTAGTTTTGTGCTCTATATCTTCCATTTCTGACCTTTGCGTCCTGTTTCTTTGTCTCCGCATTTTTTTATGTTTTCTTGGTGCACCCCCTAGTGGTCTTTGTGCCCAGTCTTGTTGTAGTTAAGCCTTGATTGTTGTAGGTAATACTAGAGGGGATTTGAGCTCCAGGCCAAGTGGCTGTGAGAATCAGCTGTGTCTGCAGTGAGAGAACTTCTGTCCTCTGGGGAGGTGCTAATCTAGCCTTTGCCTGAGGCTATCCCACAAATGGCTCTGTGCAGGGCTTGGGCGGGGCGGGTCCCAGGGGATCAACAGGGTGGGCTGAGTGAGCATTTATGGCTGCTCTCAGTCCCATCCCGGGGTCTCTGCCTCTCAGAGTCCCAGCAACTGCTGCAAACCTCGGAGAGAAAGCTGCCTTCGAGTTCCGACTGAAGCCAGACAGTCCCGCTTCTCCGGTTTGAGTCTGGGTCCCTAGAGACTCACCCAGATCTGGAGCTCAGTGTCTGAGACTCCCTCCCGATTGAAAACGACAACCGCGCCCTCCGCCACCAGCCACCTCCGCACCTTAGTATTTGACTTCAACACTGCGCCTCCTCTGAGTCTTGGTATGCTATTCTCTTTCCTCCTAGTTGTAGAACTTGCACTCAGCCAGCCTTCCTGTGATTCTGGATGATGTCCATTCCGTCTTTTAGTTGTATTTTTGAAGTGGTTGTTCGAGGCAGCAAACTCCGGTGTTAACCTATGCCGCCATCTTGGTTCTCCCTCTGATTGGTCAATTTCTATGCCAATCAGCGTCAAAAGCTCCACCTCCTAGGCAGCCATTGGTTCCTCACAATTCACCCAGATTTAGTTCTGATTGGTCGGTTTCTATGTCAGTCAGCGTCAAAAGCTCTGCCTCCTAGGCAGCCATTGGCTTCTTGCACTTCACCCAGATTTGGTTTTGATTGGTCAGTTTTTATGCCAATCAGTGTCAAAAGTTCCACCTCCTAGGCAGCCATTGACTCCTCACAGTTCACCCAGATTTGGTTCAGACTGGTCAGTTTCTATGCCAGTCAGCATCTCCAGGCCTATCTCTGGGCCTGATCAGAGCGGCGGGGCTGATCAACAGCCCCCCGTGGAGGCCTGGAGAAAAACAGAGGCATGGCTGCTGGTGAAGCCTGGAGAGAAAGAGAGAGGCAAGGGCTGGTCAACAGCTGCCATGGATGCTATGGATCAGACCCTGCTTCTCTCCCCAGGTCTCTCTCCGGGCCTGATCCACAGCCCCCTCGGCAGTCAGTGCTGGGTTGCCACACCCGCACCAGTGGCAGTCAGTCGAGCCTTCAGTTGTTTTGAACGTTATGGATCCTGGGTTTTTATATATTAAGATTGGATCCAGCAACATATTTTTAAAAAATCAGCCTGGCTGGTGTGACACAGTGGTTGATTATGATCCTATGAACCAGGAGGTCATGGTTTGATTCCCAGTCAGGGCACATGCCCAGGTTGTGGGCCCTATCCCTCGTAGGGGACATGCAGGAGGCAGCTGATCAATAATTCTCTCTCGGAAGAGGAAAAATGGCGGCGGTATAAACGGACGTGTCCTGTGCCTTGTCCTGGAGCAGATAAGGGTGAGCAGCTGAAACGGGTAACATGCAGCCCGAATAGGCAGAGGATTTTCAGCTGAGAGACTGTCTGCAGCTAGGAAAGACCGAGAACCCCCAGGAAAAAAAGGACGGTTGGAGACTGCGGCTGAAGCCTCTCGTGGTGCGCCAGCTAAGCAGCGGAGACTGCGCCATCTTGGGTGGTTGTTGCCGGCATCCAGAGACCAGCTACTACCTGGAAACAAGGGATCTCAAGCAGCGTCACTGCCTGAACTCAGACGAGCACTGCTTCTTCTCACGGAAAGGTTGGACATCCCCTAAAGGTGCGGTTTGAAGTTCGGGTTGGAGGGAGGACCGAGCTCGCGCGCGCGCGGGGCGGAATCTGCGCCCCACAGAGTCTGCAGCCGTTGGGACCAGCGTGACCCGCGAGTGGGGAAGGGGCCCCACAGGGCTGCTGGCAGAAGGGAACGCGAAAAATGAGCCCATAGCTGGACTGGATGTAAGGGAGCAGCCTTGGACTTTGCCAATCTGCTGGCTGCTTGGTGCCAGGGGCGAGTGAGCGCGCGGAGACTGCGCGCGGAGACTGTGCGCAGACCTGGAAGGTGGAAGCTTGCGAATTCGCACAACTATCAGGCTCTTGTTACAGTTCCCCTTAGATCCGTGCATTTGATTATTAAACCCAGTGCATGGGATTCCCCAGTTGGGGTCATTCACAGAGCCTGTAGGGGAAAGTTCTTTTTGGGGAGCCTGGGAAACAGCGGGCAGTGGCAAGGAACCAGCTCTGGGCAGTGGTCTTTCCTGAATCAGTTCCCAATACCATAGAGGAAAAACAAAACAAAACAAAACAAAACCCTACTGATAGAGAGGACTTATAGCCTCGGAGGTCAATCCAGACACACTGCCACCCAGAGGCAGAGCCACGAACTGTCTCTTCTGCGATCACAAATAAAGGCAGTCTGGTAAACAAATACAAGCTGCCTTAAAATCAGGTCTGTGGTTTACTGCACGGAGGGACAGTGTATTGCAGGGAAGTTCAACACTCCCCTGAATGCCTGGCAGGACTGAGGCATGCCAAAAAGAAGAGTGGAAGATCTGAAGCACCTTCACTTCCGAATATTTATATATATATATATATATATATATATATATATATATATATATATATATTTTTAAATTCTTTTTTCACCATTTCATTAAGAACCTATTTTATTTTTTTATTTTTTATTTTTTATTTTTTTCATCACTTGATTTTACCTTTCTAATTACTACATTTTTTTAACCAGTATTATTGCTATCCTTTTACCATTTTTTCAAGTGTCATTTTATTTTTTATTATTTTTTAAATTTTTCTTTATTTTATTTTGGGATTAGTGTTATACACACTATTTTCATCATTCCTTTAGCATCATTTCTCTCTAGCTCACATTTACCCTTAAGCCAAAACTCTCTTCCTCACTTTTCCCCTTTTGTTGTCCTGTTTCTCTTACCCTATTCCTGCTTTGGATTTTAACTATTCCTTCTTTCTAACCACTGTCTAAATTTCACCCTACTTATATATCTAATTTCCAATCCCTCGCTCTCCCCATACAAATAGCCTCTTCCCCACCTCTATTTCATTCTCTTACTTTTTTTTTTTTTGTATTTTTTTTTCTTCTCTCCCTTTTCCCAATCTCATTTCGGCACTCCTTTTTGTTTTTTATTTTTCTCTTTAATCTTTTTCTCTTTTTTCTTCTATATCCCCTAACTCTCTTCGCTCGGGGGGTCACCTTTATTTGGGGTTATTAATATCGTGAATGCATTTAGTTTGTTGCCTTGTACGTTGTGCCTTGTTGTGTTGTATTTTGTGCCTTTGAATCAGCGCAGCAGAGAGAGAACTACATAACCAAACACCTTGAGAAGAGAAATCATGGTGAAACAAAGAACCAACCCAAATATGAGAGAAAAACAGGCATCATCAGAAAAGGAAGTAAACGAAATGGAGGCAATGGAGGCAAGCAACCTGTCAGAGAAAGAATTCAGAGTAATGGTCATAAGGTGGATGAAAAAAATGGAAGACCAATTCAACAATATGTGTAGGAACCAAGAGGAAATGAAGAAGAACCAAGAGGAAATGAAGAGAAACCAAGAAGAAATGAAAAACGACATCACTGCCATAAAGAACTCAATAGAAAGCATCAACAGTAGACTAGAAGAAGCAGAGGACCGCATCAGCGAGCTAGAAGACAAGGTAGAAAAAAATACCCAAACAGAACAGCTTCTAGAAAAAAAAATTAAAAAGCAGGAGGAGAGCCTAAGAGAACTCTGGGACAATGCTAAACGAAACAACATCCGAATAATAGGGGTGCCAGAAGGAGAGGAAACTGAGCAAGGAATAGAAAACCTGTTTGAAAAAATAGTAACAGAAAATTTCCCTGATATAGGGAGGAAAAAACTCACACAAATCCAAGAAGCTCACAGAGTCCCAAACAAAATGAACCCGAAAAGACCGACACCAAGGCACATAATAATTAAATTGGCAAACACCAACGACAAAGCAAGAATCTTAAAAGCAGCCAGAGAGAGACAGAAAGTTACCTACAAAGGATCCCCCATCAGACTAGCGACCGATTTCTCAACAGAAACACATCAGGCAAGAAGGGAATGGAATGAAATATACAAAGTCATGCAAAGGAAGGGTCTGAATCCAAGAATACTATACCCAGCGAGGCTATCAATCAAAATTGAGGGTCAAATCAGGAGCTTCGCAGACAAAAACGGTCTACGGGAGTTTATTACAACCAAACCAGCAATGCAAGAAATGCTACAGGGTCTGCTGTAAATAGAAAAAACAGGAAACAAAGAAGGAACGCAGCGGTAAAGAACAAAAATGGCGACTAACAAGTTTCTATCAATAATAACTTTAAATGTAAATGGATTAAATTCCCCAGTCAAAAGGCATAGGGTAAATGAGTGGATAAGAAAACATGACCCATATATCTACTGTCTACAGGAAACCCACCTCACAAAAAAAGACGCACACAGACTGATGGTGAAGGGATGGAAAAAGGTTTTTCAGGCCAATGGAAGTGAAAAAAAAAGCCAGGATAGCAATACTTATATCTGACAAATTAGATCTCAAAGTGAAGGACATAAAAAGAGATCAAGAAGGCCACTTCATAATACTAAAGGGAGCAGTCCAACAAGAAGAAATAACTCTGGTAAATATATATGCACCCAATATAGGAGCACCCAAATACGTAAGAAATCTTCTGGAGAAGATCAAGGGAGAGATTGACAGCAATACAATCATAGTAGGGGATCTTAACACCCCATTATCTCCACTGGACAAATCCTCTAAACAGAAACTCAGCAAAGAAACATCAATCCTAAATGACTCACTAGATCAGATGGAATTAATTGACATCTTCAGAACATTTCACCCCAAAGTCACAGAATATACATTCTCCTCGGGTGCACATTTGTCATCTTCAAAGATAGACCATATATTGGGTCACAGACAAAGTCTCTTCAAATTCAAGAAAATTGAAATCATATCAAGTATCTTCTCAGACCACAAAGGCATAAAACTGGAAATCAACTACAACAAAAACAATCCAAAAAAATCAAACACATGGAGACTAAATAGCATGCTATTAAACAACGACTGGGTCACCAGTGAGATCAAAGAAGAAATAAAAAACATCATGGCAACAAATGACAATGAAAACACAACAATCCAAAACCTATGGGACACAGCAAAAGCAGTCTTGAGAGGGAAGTTCATAGCTCTACAAGCCTACTGCAAGAAACAAGAAACAATGAGAATAAATGACCTAACTCTACAACTCGAAGAATTAGAAAGAGAGCAACAAAAAAAGCCCACTGTAAGCAGAAGGAAGGAAATAACAAAGATCAGAGCGGAGATAAACGACATAGAGACCAAAAAAACAATACAAAAGATCAACAAAACCAAGAGCTGGTTCTTTGAAAGGATAAACAAGATTGATACACCTCTAGCCAGGCTCACCAAGAAACAAAGAGAGAGGACCCAAATAAACAAAATCAGAAATGAAAGAGGAGAAATAACAACAGACCCCATAGAAATACAAAGGATTGTTAGAAAATACTATGAACAACTCTACTCCAACACACTAGACAACCTGGAGGAAATGGACATATTCCTAGATAAATACAACCTTCCAAAACTTAACCAGGAAGAATCTAAAAATCTCAATAGGCCAATAACTATGGAGGAAATCGAAGCAGTAATCAAAAAGCTTCCAGCAAACAAAAGCCCGGGGCCAGATGGCTTCACAGGGGAGTTTTACCAAACATTCAAGGAAGACCTAAAACCTATCCTCCTCAGACTATGTCAACAGATCCAAGAGGAAGGAGCACTTCCCAGCTCATTCTATGAAGCCAACATCACCCTAATCCCAAAACCAGATAAAGACAATACAATGAAAGAGAATTACAGGCCAATATCCCTCATGAACATAGATGCCAAAATCCTCAACAAAATCCTAGCAAATCGGATCCAGCAGTACATCAAAAAGATCATACACCATGACCAAGTAGGATTTATCCCAGGGATGCAAGGATGGTACAATATCCGCAAATCAATAAATGTGATACATCACATAAACAAATTGAGAGAGAAAAACCACATAGTCATATCAATTGATGCGGAAAAAGCATTTGACAAAATCCAACACCCTTTCTTGATAAAAACTCTCAGCAAGATAGGAATTGAGGGATCATAACTCAACATAATAAAAGCCATATATGACAATCCCACAGCCAACATCATAATCAATGGGCAAAAACTAAAACCATTCCCCCTAAAAACAGGAACAAGACAGGGATGCCCCCTCTCACCACTCCTGTTCAACATAGTACTGGAAGTACTAGCCATTGCGATCAGACACGAAGAAGAAATAAAAGGCATCCAGATTGGAAAAGAAGAAGTAAAACTGTCCTTATTTGCAGATGACATGATACTGTACATACAGAACCCTAAAGACTCCATCAAAAAATTATTAGACTTAATAAATGAATTCGGCAATGTAGCAGGATACAAAATTAATGCTAAGAAATCCATGGCATTTCTTTACACCAATAGTGAACTTACAGAAAGTGAAACTACAGAAGCAATCCCATTTACCATTGCACCAAAAAAATTAAAATACCTAGGAATAAACTTAACTAAGGAGGTAAAAGACTTATATGCTGAAAACTACAGGACACTGAAAAAAGAGATAGAGGAAGACATAAACAGATGGAAGAATATACCGTGTTCATGGATTGGTAGAATCAACATCATCAAAATGTCCATACTACCCAAAGCAATTTATAGATTCAATGCAATCCCCATTAAATTACCAACAGCATATTTCACAGATCTAGAACGAACATTCCAAAAATTCATCTGGAATAAAAAAAGACCCCGAATAGCTGCAACAATCCTGAGAAAGAACAAAGTAGGTGGGATCTCAATACCAGATATCAAACTGTATTACAAAGCCACTGTTCTTAAAACAGCTTGGTACTGGCACAAGAACAGACATATAGATCAATGGAATAGAATAGAGACCCCAGAAATCAACCCAAACCACTATGCCCAATTAATATTCGACAAAGGAGGCAAGAACATACAATGGAGTCAAGACAGTCTTTTCAATAAATGGTGTTGGGAAAATTGGACAGATACATGCAAAAGGATGAAACTAGATCACCAACTCACACCATACACAAAAATAAACTCAAAATGGATAAAAGACTTAAACGTAAGACGGGAAACCATAAAAATACTAGAGGAATCCACAGGCAGCGAAATCGCAAACATATGCCGAAGAAATTTCTTCTCTGATAATGCTCCTAGGGCAATGGAAACTAAAGAGAAAATAAACAAATGGGACTACATCAAAATAAAAAGCTTTTGCACAGCAAAGGAAACCATCAACAAAACAACAAGAAGACCCACTACATGGGAGAACATATTTGCCAATGATACCACCGATAAGGGTTTAATTTCCAACATTTACAGGGATCTCATGAAACTTAACAAAAGGAAGATAAACAATCCAATAAAAAAATGGACAACGGACCTAGATAGACACTTTTCGAAAGAGGACATACAGAAGGCCGAAAGACATATGAAAACCTGCTCAAAGTCACTAATTATACGAGAGATGCAAATCAAAACGACAATGCGTTATCATCTCACACCTGTCAGAATGGCTATCATCAACAAATCAACAAACAACAAGTGTTGGAGAGGATGTGGAGAAAAAGGAACCCTTCTGCACTGCTGGTGGGAATGCAGACTGGTGCAGCCACTGTGGAGAACAGTATGGAGCTACCTCAGAAGACTAAAAATGGAACTCCCATTTGACCCAGTGATCCCACTACTAGGAATATATCCCAAGAAACCAGAAACGCCAATCAGAAAGGATATATGCACCCCTATGTTCATAGCAGCACAATTCACCATAGCTAAGATTTGGAAACAGCCTAAGTGCCCATCAGCAGATGAGTGGATTAGAAAACTGTGGTACATATACACAATGGAATACTATGCTGCGGTAAAAAAAAAAGGAACTCTTGCCTTTTGCAACAGCATGGATGGAACTGGAGAGCATTATGCTAAGTGAAATAAGCCAGTCAGAGAAAGATAAATACCACATGATCTCACTCATTTGTGGATTATAGAGAACAACATAGACTGATGAAAAGGGACAGACTCAAAGACTGAGAAACAGCAATCAGGCTATCAATCCCCAGAAGGAAAGTAGGGGAGGGCAGGGGTAAGGGGAAGAGATCAACCGAAGGACTTGTATACATGTATATAAGCCATACCAATGGACATGGACAACAGGGGGGATGGGAGCATGAGTGTGTGTGGGGGGGAGGTTGGGGGTTAATGGGGGGGATGAGGACACATTTGTAATACCTTAACTAATAATAATAAAAAAAAATAATAATTCTCTCTCATCATTGATGCTTCTATCTCTCTCTCCCTCTCCCTTATTCTGAAATCAATAAAAATATATTTTTACAAAAGATCATACACCATCACCAAGTTGGATTTATTCTAGGGATGCAAGTCTGATACAATATTCACAAATCAATAAATGTGATGCATCTCATTAACAAATTGAAGGACAAAAATCACATGATCATAGACACAGAAAAAGCATTTGACAAAATCCAACACCCACTTTTTATAAAAACTCTCAGCAACGTGGGAATTAAAGGGATCATACCACAACATAATAAAAGCCTTATATGACAAACCTACAGCCAACATCATACTCAATGGGCAAAAACTAACGCCATTTCCCCTAAGAACAGGAACAAGACAGGGATGCCCACTTTCACCACTCCTGTTTGACATAGTACTGGAAGTTCTAGCTACAGCTATCAGCCAAGAAGAACACATAAAAGGCATTCAAATTGGAAAGGAGGAAGTAAAACTGTCGTTTTCAGATGACATGATATTGTGCATAGAAAATGTTAAAGACTTCACCAAAAAACTACTAGATTTAGTAAATGAATTAGGTCAGTGGTTGGCAAACTCATTAGTCAACAGAGCCAAATATCAACAGTACTTCTTCAAAATAGACTCGCCCAGGCCAAAAACCGACTTCTGCACATGGGCTACAAAGTTTCAATCGCACTGTACATGCGTGCCCGCACGTGGTATTTTGTGGGAGAGCCACACTCAAGGGGCCAAAGAGCCGCATGTGGCTCGCGAGCTGCAGTTTGCTGACCACTGAATTAGGCAATGTAGCAAGACACCAAATTAACATCCAGAAATTTATTTAATGGTATAAAATAAATTTAAGGCATCAGACTTACAGGGCCCTTGATCTAAATTACACTTTCCCCAAATGGTCTTACTTTTTTTCCTCAGGAAATATTCGGATGAAAAAATGCATCCTCTCCTGTGGTCCCTTGATTCAGAAAAAAAATCAATCCTAAGTTGTCCCAACTTAACTTTCTTCAAGGGAGAATATCAGCTACATTGGGGTCTGAATCACCGCATGGGGTTGGCCAGCCGTGTTTTTATCTCCTGTTAACAGCTCGTGGTCATAATAGTGGCAGGGCACAATTATCGACAAGCTCCCTCTTTATCTATTTAGAATCCATAGAAATACATGATGCCCTGAAAGATAAAAGCCAAACCCCTGGTCATGCAGGTGCTGAAAATGGAACACACCCCCTGCTATTCAGCTTCAATGTGTCAGCATGGTTCTGGCAGGTGAAAGAAGCTACAGCAGATATGGGCAGGCTGTGATGACTGCAGAAGTCAGTGTGCAGAAAGACAACAGAGGGGATGGGAAGGTGACAAATAAATATGTTCCCTTTTAATGCCACAAAGTATTGCATTACAAGCTTGAAGTCGCGCTGGGTTAGTATCTCCTCTGCACTTACTGAGATGTGAAACTTGCATAAGAAGGAGGGAAATCCCACCATTGTGTGATATTCTGCCTTGGAATATTAACAATTTGGGGATTATGACTTTTCCTTTTTGCCTTTTTTTTTTTGCTCCCTCATGCTTTCTAATGTTTTGAAAATCAACAACCTCTGTTATGACATGTTATCCACTTATATCATGCTAAGAATTTACATTTTTGTATTTTTATAATTACATTTTTAAAAGGCAGATGTCCTGAGTGCTAAAAAGAAGTCTATGTAATTATTTAAAATGAACCTGTTTTGAGTACTCAGATGTTCTACCCCTTGATTATTGGAGCAAGTCTTTTAAAATCAGTGGGTTTCTTTTAAAAGCTCACTTAAAGTTTGGTTTGGTCTGGCTTTTCCCCCCAAAATTTTCCCAGTATTTATTGAAGCATAAACAAATTGGTCAGATACTTATTGGAAAAATGCAATATTAATAGTATTCAAAAATATTTTAAAAATTATTCTAGCACAAGGCTTATTTTTATTTTTTATATATTTTTTAATTAAATCTTTATTGTTCAGATTATTACATTTGTTCCTCTTTTTCCCCCCATAACTCCCCTCCTCCCAGTTCCCACCCCACCCTCCGCCCTCACTCCCCACCCACTGTCCTCATCCATAGGTGCACAATTTTTGTCCAGTCTCTCCCCGCATCTCCCACACCCCTTTCCCCCCAAGAATAGTCAGTCCATTCCCTTTCTATGTCCCTGATTCTATTATAATCACCAGTTCATTCTGTTCATCAGATTATTTATTCACTTGATTCTTAGATTCACTTGTTGATAGATGCATATTTGTTGTTCATAATTTGTAGCTTTACCTTTTTCTTCCTCTTCCTCTTCTTAAAGGATACATTTCAGCATTTCATATAATACTGGTTTGGTGGTGATGAACTCCTTTAGCTTTTCCTTATCTGTGAAGCTCTTTATCTGACCTTCAATTCTGAATGATAGCTTTGCTGAATAAAGTAATCTTGGTTGTAGGTTCTAGGTATTCATCACTTTGAATATTTCTTGCCATTCCCTTCTGGCCTGCAAAGTTTCTGTTGAGAAATCAGCTGACAGTCGTATGGGTATTCCCTTGTACGTAACTGAGTTTCTTTCTCTTGCTGCTTTTAAGATTCTCTCTTTGTCTTTTGTTCTTGGCATTTTAATGATGATGTGTCTTGGTGTGGCCCTCTTTGGATTCCTTTTGTTTGGGGTTCTCTGCGCTTCTTGGACCTGTAAGTCTATTTCTTTCACCAGGTGGGGGAAGTTTTCTGTCATTATTTCTTCAAATAGGTTTTCAATATCTTGCTCTCTCTCATCTTCTGGCACCCCTATAATTCTGATGTTGGTACGCTTGAAGCTGTCCCAGAGGCTCCTTACACTATCTTCATATTTTCGGATTCTTTTTTCATTTTGCTTTTCCGGTTGGGTGTTTTTTGCTTCTCCGCATTTCAAATCTTTGACTTGATTCTTGCGCTCCTCTGGTCTGCTGTTGGGAGTCTGTATAATATTCTTTATTTCAGTCAGTGTATGCTTAATTTCTAGTTGGTCCTTTATCACAACATCGAGGGTCTCATTAGATTTCTTGTACATCTCATTAAGTTTATCAGCAGTCTCTAGAAGACTCTTGAAAGACCTCAAAAGTGTGGTATTGAATTCTATATCCAGCAGCCTGCTTTCCTCCAGTTCTGTCATTTGTGTCCTGTTTCTTTGTCTCAGCATTTTTTATGTTTCGCTGTGTCGATAGAGTGGCTTTCTGTGCTAAGTGTCCCAATTACCTGAGGTAGACACTCTTGGTGCACCCCCTTGTGGTCTTTGTGCGCAGTCTTGTTGCAGCTAAGTCTTGATTGTTGTAGGTAACACTGGGAGGGATTTGACCTCCAGGCCAACTGGCTGTGAGAATCAGCTGTGTCTGCAGTGGGAGAACTTCTGTCCTCTAGGGAGGTGCTAATCTAGCCTTTTCCTGAGGCTATCCCACAAATGGCTCTGTGCAAGGCTTGGGCGGGGTGGGTCCCAGGGGATCAACAGGGCAGGTGAATGAGCAGTTATGGCTGCTCTCAGTCCCGTCCCCAGAGGCTCTGCCTCTCAGTGTCCCAGCAACCGCTGCAATCCTTGGAGAGAAAGCTGCCCTTGAGTTCCGACCAATGCCAGACAGTCCCGCTTCTCCCGTTTGAGTCTGGGTCCCCAGAGACTCACCCGGAACTGGAGCTCAGAGTCTGAAACTCCCTCCCGATTGAAACAGACAACCGCGCCCTCAGCCGCCAGCCCGCTCCTTAGTATTTCACTTCTGCACTGCGCCTCCTCTGAGTCTCGGTATGCTTTTCTCTTTCCTTCTAGTTGTGCAATTTCCCCTCAGCCAGCCTTCCTGTGGTTCTGGGTGATGTCTGTTCCTTCTTTTAGTTGTATTTTTGAAGTGGTTGGGCGAGGCAGCAATCTCCGGTGTTTACCTATGCCGCCATCTTGGTTTCTCCCCAAGGCTTATTTTTAAACTAGGTCATATTGTAAACTTTTTTCTAAATCTCTTAGAAGTGTTGGGGTGCTTTTTTTACTGATTTGAGAGAGAGAGAGGAAGGGGAGAGAGAGAAAGTGTGTTTCTGTGTGTGTAAGAGAGAGGGAGACAAAAAGAGAGGGAGAGAAGGAGGGAGAGAGAGAGAGAGAGAGGAGAGAGAGAGAGAGAGAGAGAGAGAGAGACATCAATTTGTTATTCACTTATTTATGCATTCAATGCTATATTCTTCTATATGCCCTGACTAAGGATTGAGCCCTCTTGTTTACATAGTGTATATGTCTCCTATCACACTACAATAATGGAGCTGACTAGTTTGCAATAGAGATCATATGGCTCATGTGATGGTTAATTTTATGTGTCAATTTGGCTAGGTCATGATAGCCAGATATTTAGTCAAACATTACTCTGGATGTTTTTGTGAAGGTACTTTTTAGATGAGATTAACATATAAATCAATAGACTTTGAATAAAGCAGATTACCCTCCTTAGTATGGGTAGTCCTCATTTAATCAGTTGAAAGACAAGAACTGACATCCCTGGAAGAAGAGGGAATTCTGCCAACAAACTGCCTTCAGACTTGAACTGCAACTCTTCACTGGTCCATGTTGCAGATTCTGGACTTACCAGTTTCACATTCATGTGAACCAATTTCTTAAAATACCTCTTTCTCTCTCCATATATAAAAACATCTATATATCTATACATATATATCTGTAGCTACATATATACTAGTAAATAGGCATAGATAGGTGGCTAGAGATTAATATGTCTATTATAAGTATCTATAGATATATAGTTATAGATACCTATCAGTAGATATATTTATCTATCTATCTATCCATCCATCTATCTATAAATAGATAGATATAAAACTACAGGCCCAATGCACGAAATTCGTGCAAGAGTAGGCCTTTCTTCTCCCAGCACCGGCTTCCCTCTGGCACCTGGGACCCGGTTTCCCTCCAGCCATTGGCAGCCACCTGGGACCCGGGCTTCCCTCACAGCCCTGGCTTCATCTGGAAGGTCATCTGGAAGGACGTCCGGGAAGGCATCTGGTCTAATTAGCATATTATGCTTTTATTATTATAGATGATATCTATATTTATTCATATATCCTGTTAATTCTATTTCTCTGGAGAACCGTAAAGTCTAAAATATTTATTAACTGTCCCTTTACAGAAAATGTTTGCTGGCCTTTGGTTTAGAGCCAGGATCAGAATCCAGAGAATTTGAATTTAGAGCTTACACCCTCAGTCACTACCCTACATTGCCTCATGGGACATCCAATCAAAGGAATACTCTATGGCAGTGGTTCTCAGCCTTCCCAATGCCGCGACCCTTTAATACAGTTCCTCTTGTTGTGGTGACCCCCAATTTCATTGTTAAAAATGGAACATAATTAAATAATAGTGATTAATCACAAAAACAATATGTAATTATATATGTGTTTTCCAATGGTCTTAGGCGACCCCTGTGAAAGGGTTGTTCGACCCCCAAAGGGGTAGCGACCCACAAGTTGAGAACCACTGCTCTATGGCTATTAAATATTTTGATAACAAACTATATTTATTTCTTTAGGAAAATGTTCACAATGTATTGTTAAGTAAAGAAAGCAGGTTGCACCAGCATTTATGCTATTATCACATTTCTATTAGAAAAAGCATACATGGGGAAAAATATACACTGGATATATTAACAGCAGTTTAAGCCAGGCAATGAATTATGGAGATTTTTCCTTTTCCTTTATACCTTGTTGTATTGTCTGAATATTTCATTTTTAACTGTTATTATTTTAAATCTTTATTGTTGAGAATATTACAGATGTCCCTCTTTTTTCTCCCCATTACTCCCTACCACCAGTTTTAGCCCCACGCCAGGCTTTCACCACCCTATAGTCTGTGCCCATAAGTAATGCATATATGCATATAAGATCTTTGGTTAATCCCTTCCTGCCTGCCTCTGAGATTCATCAGTCTTTTCCATATTTCCATACCTCTGATTCTATTTTATTCACCAGTTTATTTTGTTCATTAGATTTCTTGTTCATTTATTTTGATTTTTAGATTCAATTGTTGATAGACATGTATTTATTGCCATTTTGTTTACCATATTTTTTATCTTTTCCTCCTCCTCCTCCTCCTCCTCCTCCTCCTCCTCCTCCTCCTCCTCCTCCCCCTCCTCCTCCTTCTTCTCCTCCTCCTCCTCCTTCTTTGTCTTCATCTTCTTCAAGAATACCCTTCAACATTTCATGTAATACTGGTTTGGTGGTGATGAACTTCCTTATCTTTTCCTTGTCTGTGAAGCTCTTTATCTGACCTTCAATTCTAAATGATAGCTTTGCTCGGTAGAGTAATCTTAGTTGTAGGTCCTTGCTATTCATCACTTTGAATATTTCTTGCCACTCCCTTCTGGCCTGCAAGGTTTCTGTTGAGAAATCAGCTGCTAGTAATATTGGTGCTCCCTTGTAGGTAAATAACTGCTTTTCTCTTGTTGCTTTTAAGATACTCTGTTTTTAATACTTGGCATTTTAATTTTGATGTGTCTTAGTGTGGGCCTCTTTGGGTTCCTCTTGTTTAGGACTTTCTGTGCTTCCTGGACTTGTAAGTCTGTTTCTTTCACCAGGTAGGGGAAGTTTTCTGTCATTATTTCTTCAAATACGTTTTCAGTATCTTGCTCTCTCTCTTCTCCTTATGGCACCGCCATGATGTGAATGTTCGTATGCTTGAAGTTGTCCCAGAGGCTTCTTACACTATATTCATATTTTTTATTCCTTTTTGTTCTTCTGATTTGGTGTTTTTTGCTTCCCTATATTTAAAATCCTTGATTTGAGTCTCAGTATCCTCTACTCTACTGTTGAATCCCTAGAAATTATTCTTTATTTCATTTGGTGTATACTTAACTTCTGTCTGGTCCTTTTTCATATCTTTGACATTCTCACTAAGATCCTTAAAAATTTAAGTACCTTGAAGCTCTCATGAAGATCCTTGAGTAACCTTATAACTGTGGTTTTGAACTCTGTGTCCAATAGTTTGCTTTCTTCCATTTCTTTCATTTGTGACATGTTTCTTTGTCACTGCATTTTGGCTGCTTCCCTGTGTTTGTTTCTATGTATTAGGTAGAGCTGCTATGTCTCCTGGAGTTGGTAGGTTGGCCATGTATAATAGGTGTCCTGTAGGGCTCAGTGGCTCAGCCTCCCCAGTCACCTGAGCTGGACACTCTAGGTGCACCCCTGTGTAGGCTGTGTGTACAGTCTTGTAGTAGAGTCTTGATTGCTGTTGGTGTCACTAGCGGGAATTGACCTCTAGGCCAATTGGCTGTGAGGACTAGCTGAGACTATAATGGGACAGTTGCTGTGCAGGAAATACCCCTATGGAGCAGGACTTGTTTCAGTGGGGCTTTGGTGCTTGCTAAGTTTGCCCCTTGAGTGTGTCACTCATGGATGTGTAGAGTTGTAATTTGGTATGGTCTGAAGCTGTCCATGGGGTGCACTGGCTCTAGGGTCTCCATGGAGGTGCAAAGTCAGCTACTTCCTGGGGCTACCTCTAATATGCCAGGAGCTATGGAGAGATTTGAAGATATTTGCTATTTGTATTGTGTTTGAAAGTGCCAGGTGAGGCCCAACTGTGAAGCAAGGCAGGCTGCTGCTAGTGCCAGGTCTTGAGCCTCTTATTGATACTTTTGGGGCTTGCTGACACCAGCTGCAGTTTGAGAGATTTTAGCAAAGTCTGAAGCCTGAGCTAGGACAGGCTATTCCATTCATATGAAAAAGCTGCTGCAAACAGCTTGGGCAGGGCTTCAAATTGGATGGGACGGGGTCTCAAGGAATCACTAGGGCCAGGGTGGAGCAAACAGTGTAAACCAGGTTGATAGAGACTCAGCTATGGCCCCTGCCAGTCAGCCCTGTGACAGAGGAGGTTGCAGCATAGGAACAGTGACCCTTGCAAGCACCTCCATCTGGGAGAAAGCTGCCCCTGAGTTCCTATCCTGATGCCAGACAATCCAGTTCCTCCCCGTATGTATCTGGGTCCCCCAATGCCTCCTCAGGGAGTGAGTCTTAGTAAATCTGAGTGCCAGCCCTTTAAGAGGAACACCTGGGACTCCAGCAGTCTCTGTGTCTCTTAGCCACAATCCCTGCTGGTTTTTACAGCCTGAAGTTATGTGAACTTCTCTTCCCAGCTCTGGGACTCTGATCTGGGGGTCTAGTGTGGGGCTGGGACCCCTTGCTCCTCAGGGGTGGCCTCCGCAGGGTCAATCTCCCTCCCAATTTAAAAAAACAAAACACCACACATGGATGTTGGACCAGCCTATTCCACGTCTCTGCCCCTCCCCCCAGTCTCAATGTGATTTCTTCTTTACTTCTCTAGCTGTAGGTCTTCCCATTCAGCCAGCTTTCAGGTTGTTCTGAATGATGGTTTTTCTGTATTTTAGTTGTAATTTTGATGTGGTTGTGGGAGGAGGTGAGTGCCTGCATTTACCTATGCTGCTGTCTTGGTTTTCCTAAATATTTCATGATGAGCATATAATCAGAAGAAAAAAACAACAAATTTTATTTTGAAAATGGAAAGAGAAAAAACAAAAAAAGAAAATGGAAAGCGAGTGCCTAATGATTTTTTATACTGCCTCAAAATTACCCTATGTCAAAATGACCAGGTCAGGGTATCTACATCCAAATGTCCTTAATGGCACCCTAGCCAGTTTTGCTCAGTGGATAGAGCATCAGCCTGTGGACTGAAGCGTCCTGGGTTTGAATCCGGTCAAGCTGGGTCCCTAGCCCTGTGGAGGCAACTAATCAATGTGTCTCTCTCAAATCAATGTTTAGCTCTCTCAGTCTCTCCACTCTCTCTAAAACAGCGGTCGCCCACCAATGGCCCAGGGACCACTGGTGGTCCATGAGGTCTGGAAGGTTGGTGACCACTACTCAAAAAATCAATGGAAAAATATCCTTGGATGCAGATTAACAACAAAATTTCCTTAATGGCAAAATAGTGGCAACTGTATAATGGCCACAGCCATCTCCATCATGTCCTGCTAGTTCATTTTCCATGAAGCAGGCAGTATGAGTGGTCTTTCAAATGCACTCATCTGGTAGTATTTCTGTGATTGAATTCTTTCAGTAGATTCCCATTTAAGCTCAAATTGTTGTCAGCGTGGCACACAGGGTCTTGGGTCCTTAGCCCTTGCTGCACCTGTCTTTCTCACTGTGTTCCAGACAACTGATCTACCTGCAGTTCCTGAAATACCCTGGTTCCTATCTTGATCTGATAAAAGTTAGTCTCATTATTGTCATTGAGAGCAATAGGTAGATCTTTTATTTTTTTAGTGCCTACCTCCCACAGATAGGCAAAATAAATGTTTTCTAAATGGAAGATGAGTTAATGTATAGAATGAAGAACCTCTAATATGACTGTTAATGAGTTTTCAACTTTGGTCTTGGTAGACAAGATGGCCAGAGAGGTGACATTTAAGTCATTCAAGTGTTACTCCAATTGCAGTGTTCTTCGGTTGCATTTTGGGTGTGTTTACTTGGGACTCTAATCATCACATATAACATTGCTTGAATAAAAATGTGTATTTTAAGTTCTTTCCTCTATATCAAAAACTGGCTAGGTGTTCATCCATTCAGTTCATTTTCCTGGGCACCCAGAAAAACAGTATCTCTTAGCTTTCCTTGAAGTTAGGTTGGGAAATTGTGACTGAATTCTGGCCAATCCTATATAATAAAGAGGGAATATGAAAATTGACCGTCATGCTGTCACAAATATGGCAGTGCTCACAGTGGAGGCAAGGTTTCTGTAACACAAGATGGCTGCACCCACAGCGGAGGTGAGGTTTCCATAACACAAGATGGCTGCACCCACAGTGGAAGCCAAGTTCCCATAATGAGCCTTAACGAGCAATCAGCAGGGACCTGAGACTGCATGGCGCTGGGCCAGGGCAGGGGACCTCAGGTCGCACCCCCAGCCTGGCGCACCTCAGACTGTGCCCCCTGCCCAGCAAGGCTTGACAGGGGACCTCAGGCCACACTCCCCTCCCAGCAGGGCTTGACAGGGGACCTCAAGGTGTGCCCTCTGCCCTGGTGCTGGGCCAGGGGACCTCAGTCTGCTCCCCCAGCCCCAGGCCGGGGGACCTCAGGCTGTACCCCAACCCCAGCACTGGGGGACCTGAGGCTGCACCCCCTGCCCAGTGGGGCTTGACAGGAGATCTGGGGCTGTGCCCCCCCCACCAGGCAGGTCTTGATGGAGTCCCTGAGGCTGCACCCCCCTACCGGTGGGGCTTGATGGGGGACCTCAGGCTGTGCCCCTTGTCCCAGCGCCAGGCCGGGGGACCTCAGGCCATGCCCCCTGCCTGGCTGTGCTTGACAGGAGACCTCAGGCCATGCCACTTGCCCTGGCGCCGGGCCAGGGGACTTGAAGTTGTGCTGGGGGACCTGAGGCTGCACCTCCTGCCCAGTGGAGCTTGACGGGGGACCTAAGGCTGCACACCCCACCTGGCAGAGTTTGACGGGGAACCTGAGGCTGTGCCCCCTTGCCTGGCCCTGGGCCAGGGGACCTGAGGCTGCACCCCCCCCCCCCCGCCCAGCGGGGCTTGACATGGGTGGGGCCAGCTGGGTCTGAATCTCTCTCAATGGGGGTGGGGCCAGCTGGGTCTGGGTCTCGCATGATTTTGAGGCACCGTGGATGGGCAGGGACTTGACTCTGGGTCCCCCAGTGCTCCCCAGAATATGACAGGAGGAAGATTTTCATATACATTTTACTAATTTTCTTTCATCTCTGACACTTCTATTATAGAGAAAGGGCAAATAGCAATATTAAAATATTTCCTCTAATTAATCCCCTTTTAATGTGCATGAATTTTGTGCACTGGGCTACTAGTGAGAATATAAATAAAAATGTTCTGTTACTTCCACAAATGTGCCTTCTGCATCTTCTCATTTTCTTGTCCATGTGGCTCAACTGAAAGGCCTCTGAAATGGTGGAACTGCAAGATGGAAGGAGGTTGGTCCCTGATCTGTGATGTGTACTAGAAATAAACCTTTGTTGAGTTTAGCAACTGAGATTGTTCAGTCTATTTGCTACTGCAGCCCAATCTAGCTTCTCCTGAAACTTATAAAACTCTACTTGTTTTTGAGTGGGGCAGGACTTACACAGGCACTTTAATTTGACACTTCAGGATGCAGATGTCGAAGCACATCTCCTTATTCAGCTTATTCATTTGGATTTTCCAAATGACTTGAAAGGGAAACATGGAGTAAGATAATGACTATTCAGTAGAAAGCAAAAAATAGTTCAGAGCACAAATAACTCACAATCAGCATAACAATTCTTGCTATTAATATGAATCTTTCATTTCTTCTCTACTTTTTTTGTAGTTTAGAAATCTGCTATATTTGATAGAAAGCTCCAAATATTCTGCCTTCTTTGATGAAAGGGGATTGTACAAATCTATCAAAACACATGAATATATTATGTATTTCATGTGTTGATTCCTTTATGTAAGAATGAAATCAAACAAAAAGTTAATTTGGACCTACTATGTGTGTTCTGTTGTACAGCAATGCTCTGTTCAGTTAGTATTCAGATGGGGTAGTTGGCAGATTCAATGTGCTTGTAGTAATGCTCATCTGTTAAATAATCTTTGCTAAATGTGATCAGAAATATGTAATTTTATTGGCAATTATAATCCTCGAGCTACATGTTACTCTGTTAGACATCTGGCTACCAATTCCTTACAGGATCTTTTCATGACCATCATATACTGCTGGGAACATTAATTTACTCTGAAGAACAAATTAATTGAAAAGGTCTTTTCCAAACAAAACACATAAAACAATGTTAGCATAGTGCTTGAAAATGCAATTATTTGACTTAGTGTAGGGATCTTCTCTGTGAAATTTTGCCTGATTCCCCCTATTTGCTTAGTACAACCTCCTTGTGCTCCCACTTTAATTTGTTTGAGTCTTATATCATGATTTATGGCAATTATTTCTTACTAGTAGACTGTGAGATACAAGAGGGCACACACACCAGCCCCTTTTTTTAAAAAAATGTTTTTATTGATTTGAGAGGGAAAGAGTATCATCAATCAACTGCCTTCTGCATGCCCTCTACTGGGGATCAAGCCAGAAACCTGGGCATGTGCCCTGACCTGGAATCAAACCGGCGACAGCTTGGTGCATGGGATGATGCTTAACCAACTGAGCTACACCAGTCAGGGCCCCAGCCCCTCTTTTAACTTCATGTCCTAAAAAAACAAGTAAATGCTTATTTTTATTAATATTGATACAATTGTTTCTAAAAGCATAACAACTGTTATGCTTTTAGAATTAGAAAAGGCCCTTAAACTAAATATTAAACACCTACTTTATAGTTACAGTTTATAACTGACTTTTAAATGTAGCACATATATAAATAGGTCAGGTTTTGTATCATCACTACATCAGAGTATTTTATACAGCTTTAGGATCTCAAAAAAGATTTTAAGAGAAACATGGTGGGAGGTTGAGGAAGGATTTAAGGAAGAATGTAGCATTACTGACAAGTGCAAACATTGACCTGTGTTTGAGCAAAAAGAATGCCAGAATGGTTCATAGGGTGCTAACTATTTTGCGACTTGCAGTGGGGCATCCTATCATATTAAAAAGATCAGGCTTAAACAAGAGGTTCAGCCTAACAAGAGAGTGAAAGATAAGCCAGAGGGTCCAAGGAAAGAAAGGTTTGTTATGAAGCAATTTCACATTCTTGTTTTAGCTTTTACCCAGCTTATGTTGCTACCAAATGGTACTAGACCTGGAGGGAAATCTGTTCTATAAAATATTCCAGAGAAAGATGAATCCAGTGCATCCAGTATTTAGATAGGTTGCTGGTTATTGAATTCTTCCTTGTATCTCATCCCAAATTTTTAAGCTAGAATTTGCTAGAATTTAAACTTTTGTTTTTGGTTAAAACCAAAACAGTATAGCTGGAGAACCATTGGCCATCATCTTCCATGTGAGATGTTAAATCACCCATTTTTTTCTTCTGTATGAAATTTCAGTTTCCTTATATCTTTTAGGATCTTATTTCCTAAGCAGTGATGTCTCTGACTCTGCTGGAATGTCCCTGAGCTGTCTCTTTCATGCTGGAGCTCTGAACATAAAAAGAACGTGACTAATGCCCAGGAAAGAAAAGCTAATTCAGGAAATTCCTAAATGTCACTGTCCTTGTGTAGTTGCCTCTTCCCTAGTTCATTCACTCACTCTGAACACATTCTATGTCTCAGGAGTTCTAGGTGCTCTAGGATATAGTAGTGAACAAAACTGACCCAAATCCCAACTCTCACAAACTTAGCATTCTAGCTGGGGCAGACAGATAATACACAAAATATATGAGTAAAGAACGATAGTATGGCAGCTGAAAAGAAATGTGATGTAGAAAAGTAAAGCGGGGAAGGGGTGATATAATGTTTGGGTTGCAATTCTAATAGGGTAGGTTTGACTGAGAAGGTTGTTAAGAATGATTAAAGAAGACAGTTTAGGTCAGTGGTCGGCAAACTGCAGCTCGGCAAACCGCGGCTCGCGAGCCATATGCTGCTCTTTGGCCCCTTGAGTGTGGTTCTTCCACAGAACACCGGCTCTTCCACAAAATACCGACTTCTGCGCATGGTCCACGAAGTTTCAATCGCACTGTATGTGCGCGCCCGCAGGTGGTATTTTGTGGAAGAGCCACACTCAAGGGGCCAAAGAGCCGCATGTGGCTCACGAGCTGCAGTTTGCTGACCATGGGTTTAGGTGATACAAATTTTAACACTTCATGAAGTGAGCATTCTTTGTTTCCAACGGCCCAGAGAACTTCAAAATGGGGTGGAAGGCAGGAAACTTTTATATGATAAAAAGGAAGGAACAAGAAGGTAAGTGCACAGGCCAGGGTTGGCTTGGCATTTGGGGTTGTCTCACTGGATATGCTGCATTTCTCGTCAAGTGGAGCAGAGAAAACAGCAAGAATGAAGACCTTGAAGTCAGAACTGGCTGGTGTTTTTGAGAAACAGTAAGACAACAATTAGATGAATGGAGCAGAATGAACAAGGACAAGGGTAGGAGGGATAAAGACAGGGAGGTACAGGTCAGATTGTATAGATCTTGTACAGGGGTCCTCAAACTATGGCCCGCGGGCCACATGCGGCCCACCAAAAACATTTATCTGGCCCGCCGGGTGTTTTTGCTGCCGCTGTGTGCATAGGAATTTGTTCATAGTTTTTTTTTAAACTATAGTCCGGCCCTCCAACGGTCTGAGGGACAGTGAACTGGCCCTGTTTAAAAAGTTTGAGGACCCCTGATCTTGTAGAATGCTACAAGGAGTCTGACTTTTACTCTGGGATGGAGAGTTTTAACTCTGTTGGTGGGTTTTAAGCCAAAGAACTGACCAGCTCTGATTATACCTTAACAGTATTACCCTACTAGAGTTCTGGTGCATGAAAATCCATGCACTAGAGCAGCTGTGGGCAAACTATGGCCCGTGGGCCGGATCCGGCCTGTTTGAAATGAATAAAACTAAAAAAAAAAAAAAAACAAAACCATACCCTTTTATGTAATGATGTTTACTTTGAATTTATATTAGTTCACACAAACACTCCATCCATGCTTTTGTTCCAGCCCTCCGGTCCAGTTTAAGAACCCATTGTGGCCCTCGAGTCAAAAAGTTTGCCCACCCTGCACTAGAGGGAGGGGTCCCTCAGCTTGGCCTGCCTACTCTCACAGTCTGGGAACCCTCAGGGGCGGGAGGCAACCCAGCGATCAGGGGAAGGAGACGCTCCCATCACACCTCTGCTGCTGCCACTGCCAGCAGCGCAAGCCTTGGCCGGCCCTGGGTGGCACCATCCAAGGCTTGCCTGCACCTCGGCCAGGCCCTGGGCGGCTGGGGGGCTGAGGGGACTGGGGGACTTCGGAGGCAGGCACGCGGAGTGGCCAGACCTGCCTGGGAGTGGGCCCAGCTGTGCCATGTGCCTGATGCCCTGGCAGGGCTGAGGGGACTGGGCGCTGCCATCTTTGAGGGCATGGTAGTCAATTAGCATATTCCCTCTTTATTGGCTGTAGGTGCCACCATCTTGTAAGGGTGTGATGGTCAATTAGCATATTTCCTCTTTATTAGATAGGCTGTTAAACACAGACTAAAGGAGGGAAGGGTGGCAGTTGGGAGACCAGCTGAAAGCTATTGTCATGATTCAGCAGCATGATTATGATGTCTCAGAGCAGTAAGCAGAGATGTGGAAAGTGGCCAGATTCTAGATATATTCTGAAGGGAGGGCCAATAGAACTTGCTTATAGAATAGACTAGTGGCCTAGTGCACAAAATTTGTGCACGGGGAAGGGGGTGTTCCTCAGCCCGGCCTGCACCCTCTCCAATCTGGCATGCCTCGAAGGATGTCCTACAGCTGTTTTACAGGGATCGGGCCTAAACCAGCAGTTGAACATCCCTCTCGCAATCCAGGACTGCTGGATCCTAACCACTCACCTCCCTGCCTGCCTGCCGGATTGCCTCTAACCACTCTGCCTGCCGGCCTGCTTGCCCCCAACTGGCCCCCCTGCTGGTCTTCTTACCCCCAACGGCCCCGCCACCCACCACCCTGATCACTCACAACTTCCCTCCCCTCTTGGCCTCTAACCGCCTCTACCTCAGCCCCGCTACCATGACTTTGTCCAGAAGAACATCCAGAAGGTCTCCTGGAAGGTCTCCCAGTCTAATTAGCATATTACCCTTTTATTAGTATAGATAGAGGCCTGGTGCACGGGTGGGGGCTGGCTGAAGGGTGTCCCGGATCAGGGTGGGGGTTCCCTTGGAGAGTGGGGCGGCCTAGGCGAGGGGCCTGTGGATGGTTTGTAGGCTGGCCACGCCCCCATGCAGTGAGGGTCCATTCTGGGGGTGTGTGGCAGGCCTGGGTGAGGGGCTGAGGGCTGTTTTCAAGCTGGTCACACCCGCTTCAAGGTGGGGGTCCCTGCTGGGGTGCCTGGCCAGCCTGAGTGAGGGGCTGATGGCTGTTTTCAGGCTGGCCAAGCCCCCCAGCGGGGACCCTCACCCCATGAGGGTGTGGCCAGCCTGGGTGAGGGGCTGAGGGCTCTTTTCAGGCTGGCCACACCCCCTTCAGGAGGGGGTCCTCACTGGGGTGCCTGGCCAGCCTGGGTGAGGGGCTGAGGGCTGTTTTCATGCTGGCCACACCCCTTCAGGGTGGGGGGCCCCACTGGGGGGTATGGCCAGTCTTAGTGAGGGGCTGAAGGCTGTTTGCAGGCTGGCCACAGCCCCTTTAGGGTGGGGGTCCCTGCTGGGGTGCCTGGCCAGCCTGGGTGAGGGGCTGATGGCTGTTTGCCGGCTGGCCATGGCCCCGGGCAACCCAGGATCCCAGACCCTCCTTGAGCAGAGGCCACAGTGGCTGGAAGCAGGTATCTGGGATTTATTTATCTTCTACAATTGAAATTTTGTTGCCTTGAGTGGAGCCCACAGCCAGCCAGGGCAGGCGGGAAGCTTGGCTTCCTCCATCGCCAGGGGAAACCCAAGCCTCCAGTTTGCTCCAGCTTCGTGGCCGCCGCCATCTTGGTTGGGTTTATTTGCATAGTCGCTCCTGTTTGGCTGGTGGACATGGCTTGTGGGCGTGGCTTGTGAGTGTAGCAGAGGTATGGTCAATTTGCATGTTTCTCTTTTATTAGATAAGACTAGAGGCCCAGTGCACAAAAATATGTGCACTGGCGGGGGAGGGGGGGTATCCCTCAGCCCCACTTGTGCCCTCTCACAGTCTGGGACACCTCGGGAGATAACGACCTGCTGGCTTAGGCCTGCTCCTGGGTGGCAGAGGGCAGGCCCAATCCCTAGGTGCAGCCCCTGGTTGGCCTCAGAGCAGGGCTGATTGGGGAGTTGGGGCGCCTCCCTCTGTCATGCACAGAGCAGGGCGGATCAGGAGGTTGCAATGCCACCCTCAGTCACGCTCAGGGTAGGGCCGATTGGGGGGTTGGGGCGTGGCCCCCTGTCACACTCAAGGCAGGGCCGATGGGGAGGTTGCGGCGCCACCCCCTGTCACGCACAGAGCAGGGTGGATCAGGGGGTTGTGGTGCCACCCCTGTCACATACAGAGCCGGCCAATCAGGGGGTTGGGGTGCTGCCCCCTGTCACGCACAGAGCAGGGCCCATCAGGGGGGTTGGGGCTCCATACCCTGTCACACACAGAGCGGGGCCGATCCGGGGTTTGGGTAGCTCCCCCCTGTCACGCACAGAGCAGGGCCAATCCGGGGGTTGGGGAGCTCCCCCCTGTCATGCACAAAGCAGGGCCCATCAGGAGGTTGTGATGCCACCCTCAGTCACACTCAGGGTAGGGCCAATTGGGGGGTTGGGGCGCTGCCCCCTGTCACACTCAGGGCAGGGCTGATGGGGAGGTTGCGGCTCTACCCTGTCACACACAGAGCAGAGCCCATGGGGGGGTTGGGGGGCCGCACCCTGTCACACACAGAGCAGGGCCCATGGGGGAGTTGGGGGGCCACATCCTGTCATACACAGAGCAGGGCCGATCAGGGGGTTGGGGCACCGCAGCCTGTCACACACAGAGCCGCAGGGCGATCAGGGGGTTTGGGCGCTGCCCCCTGTCACGCTGATCCCGGTGCCGGGAGGCATATTACCCTTTTACTATATAGGATAGAGGCCTGGTGCATGGGTGAGGGCCGGCTGGTTTGCCCTGAAGGGTGTCCTGGATCAGAGTGGGGGTCCCGCTTGGGTGCCTGTCCAGCCTGGGTGAGGGGATGATGGCTGTTTGCAGCTGGTCACACACCCTTCAGGGTGGGGGTCCCCACTGGAGTTCCTGGCCAGTCTGGGTTAGGGGCTGAGGGCTGTTTTCAGGCTGGCGGGTGACTGAAGCTCCCAACTGCTCCTTTTTTCCTTTTTTTTTTTTATTCTTGGATTTATGGCTGTCACTGGAGCTGAGAGCCGGCTTTAGCTGTGAGACCTCGCTGCTGAAAGCAGGTTTCTGGCTTTGTTTACTTTCTGTATTTGAAACTTTGTTGCAACTCCAGCTCTGAGATCCTGGCTGACTAAAAACAGGTTTCTGGGGTTTTGTTTAGCTTCTATATTTGTAACAATGTTTCTTAGCAGCTCAGAGCCCAGCAGCGGCAGGTGGGGAACGTTGGTTTCCTCCGTCACTGAAGCAAGCAAGCCTCATGTTAGCTTCAAGCTGCCTGGCTGCCGGCCACCATCTTGGCTGGCAGTTAATTTGCATATCGCCCTGATTAGCCAATGGGAAGGGTAGCAGACGTATGGCTAATTACCATGTTTCTCTTTTATTAGATAGGGTGTTAGTATGAGAGAAAACAAGAGTCATATGTGACTTCAAGGTTTTTGGCCTGTACAACTGGAAGGATGGAGTTGTCATTAAAGATTGGGGTTGGGCCCTAACCAGTTTGGCTCAGTGGATAGAGCATCAGCCTGCAGACTGAAGGGTCCCAGGTTCTATTCTGGTCAAGGGCATGTACCTTGGTTTCGGGCACATCCCCAGTAGGGTGTGTGCAGGAGGCAGCTGATCGATGTTTCTCGCTCATCGATGTTTCTAACTCTCTATCCCTCTCCCTTCCTCTCTGTAAAAAATCAATAAAATATATTTAAAAAAATAAAGATTGGGGTTGGGAACATTTTACATAGTAGCAGGGAGGATGCCTCCCAAGGCTGTAACTGCCCTTTAATTGTAGCACATATATAAAGAGGTCAGGTTTTTCTTTTTTAATATTCATCTGAGGACATGCTGAGAGACAGAAAGAGAGAGAGAGAGAGAGAGAGAGAGAGAGAGAGAGCGCGAAGAAACATCAATTGGCTGCCTCCTGTATTCCTGTATGTGCCCCGACTGGGGATCAAACCCACAACCTGGGCATATGCCCTGACTTGGAATCGAAATGGCAACCTTTCAGTGCACAAGACAATGCTCCAACTGAGCCACGCCAACCAGGGCAATTAGTGAGAAAAATAAAGGAAGTTTTAGACATGACGCATTACAGAAGACTGCTCTGCTGCTTTTGGATGGAATGTTTGTAAATGTCTATGTCCTTCTGTTGTAATGTGTTAAGTTCAATGTTTCCTTATTGATTTTCTGACTGGATGGATTATCCATTGATGAAAGTGTGATATTAAAGGAGTGATCTCATGTAGTAGATGAATCTTATTGGTTCAATCTGCCCAGCTCTAAGTTGTTTCTCAAACCTTTGTGCCTTTCTAAGCAGTCTTCTTTATTCTCAGTGACTCCCAGTAGTTGAGGGTGTGCCAAGATCTATCAGTGTCCCAAGAGGAGCATTGCAGTCAGCACCTAGATGCTGATTGGAAGCTGGATCCTCTCTTTTATGTGAAGACTGGAGATGGGTGTTCCTGTATACTGCTCTGCACTGTGTCTGGGGGGATAGCCAGCTAAGAATGGTTCCCTGAGTCAGGTGTTCAGGGGCATTCCCAGGGCATCAGACCTGTGCAGATGCTCCTTTCTGAGAGATAAATTAGTGAACTGAAGTGAGGCAGAGAGAGCACAAAGATGGTGTCCACCATCCTCTGGGTTTTCTAGGGTCTCTGGGGAGTATTGCAGTTGGCCCCTAGACGTATGTTAGATTAGAAGTCTGCCCTTTAGGCTGCAGCTAGTAAGATAAGCAAATAGGCTTCTTGCAAGGAAAGAATGGGCATTGCCATCTCTGTGTGGTCTCGTGGACACAGGCCTTGTTAGCTTTCAAAGCTACATGTTTTCTGGGCCCATGTTTCTGGTGGAAATCTTAAAAGTTGAGGTGCCAAATGTGGGGTCCAAACCCTTGACTCCTCAGGGAGAACTTGGGAGTGTTATGGGGAATGAATGTGATATACTACTTATATAAGTCTAACTAGCCATAGAACTAAAATAAAAATTTACTAACAAAGTAAGCTTATAAAATAATTTATGTAAAGCTACCCATGTTAATATTAGTAAAGGTTAAACCTAGCTTGTTACTCTAACATGATTTTTCTCTCAAAACTAGAACTTGCATGTTCTGCTTTCTCTCTCCCTCCTGACAAAACCCTTGCCTGCACTGAGATGTTAAGATGGGCTGTTGAATCTCAGAGGGAAGGTAGGGGTGGGTGGGTGGGTGGGAAGAGATTAACCAAAGAACTTACATGCATATATGCATAACCCCTGGACACAAGCAATAGTGTGGTGAAGGCCTGGGGCCTGGGAGAGGTGTGAGCTAGAAGGGGTCAATGGGGAAGAACAGGGGATATCTGTAATATTTTCAACAATAAAGATAAATTAAAAATAAATAATGATACAAGAATAAAAAAAGATAGGCTTTGGGAAGAGAGTCCCCCATCTTCTCAGGTGGCTGGCACTTGAATAAACCTCTTTTCTTCTTACTATCACCTTTCTCATGAATTTAGCTTTCATTGTGGCAGGTAGCCAGACCTGCGTTAAATTTCAGGAGTTGTGAGTTCTCTCCTGGTTGTGTGTTGCATGACAGGGATGGGGTTTATGGTGATGTTGTGTCTCAATCTCTTCTATTCATTTCAACATGGGTGTGTTTTTTCCTTATTTGCTCAATATGTGTAGGAGTCACTCAGCTACTTTCTGGGTTTCTTTCAGAAAGAATTGTTCTCTATGTAGCTGTAGAGCCAATGTGCCTGTGGGAGGAGGCGAGTTCAGCAGCTTCCTATGTTGCCATCTTGAACTAGAACTCGTAGAAGGTGACTGTTATATTATACAAATCATCTATACGTATGAAGATAATAATATTTCTATGTGGAACCCAGAGGATTAAGAATAACTGGGTTTAAAATATATACAAATTAGAGAAACTTACTGCCTTTGCCAAGTGATCAAAGTTGACATCACCAAGAATGGAACAGACTGTCCTCACATTCCTCCTGCTATCCTGTGCTGAGGACACACCATCACTTGTGTCACATTCTTGCCAAAAACACATCCCATGAATCTAATAATGAGGTCACATCAAACCCAAATTGAGGCATGTTCTACAAAGCAGCTGGCTTGTACTTGGCAAAAATGTCAAGGTTTTTAAAGACAAAGAAACACAGAGAAACTGTTCTTGGTCAAAGGAGTTTAAAGAGATATGACTAAGTGTTATGGGATCATGACTTAGATCCTAGACCAGCCCAGGAAAACATATAACTTTTTTAAAAAAAACACTGCACAATTGACATTTAAATGTGGGTTGTGTAGATGACTTTTGTGTAATGTTAAATTTCTTTATTTTGATGATGGTAATGCCATCATGTAAGAGAATGTCCTAGTTCTTAGGAAATGTATATGAAGTATTTAAGTGTAAAAGGGCACAATATATAAAACTTACTGTCAAGATGGTTCAGGGAGAGAACAGACTGGGGAGAGAGAGAGAGAGAGAGAGAGAGAGAGAGAGAGAGAGAGAGAGAGAGAGAGAGAGAGAGAGAGAGAGAGAGAGAGAGAGAGAGAGAGAGAGAAATAGAAACAATTGTTGAATCTGTGTAAAGAGTATATGGGGGTTCTTTGTACTATTCTTGCAACTTTTCTGTATTCTTGCAACTTTTAAGGTATTTCAAAATAAAAAGTTAAAATGTATCCTGTATATAGACATATATACACACATATATGCAAATATGTATAGAATTTAAGCCTCAAGTTACTGTACATAATCTTTTCTGTACACAAAAGCCACTCTCATATACCTGCGTCACACACACACATTACCTATGGAAAGTCTGGCATGCTGCTGCTCTCGTGTTGTCAAATAAGTCCATGAACTCACCGCACTCTGAAGGCCAAGGAGCAATGGTGAATACTATGTTTGCAGTTCCTCCTCTAGTGACTTTGCTACTGTGGGAAAGGATTCAATTCATGTCCTTCCTACACTTAATTTGAGGGCAAAGTCTTTGCAAGTGTGCCAATGCTGCCTTTGTATTCATTCTGTGAGAGCATTACAAATTCAGGGAAATCCCACCGCAGCTCCACAGAACACATCCATTAGTTTTGATGCTTTCTCCCTAGAACACATTTTGCTTGCTGGTGCACAATCTGCACCAGCTTGATCCATTTTAATTTTTAACTGAAATAATTCCCTCCCCTCCAGCCTGTGCCAGGTGTGAAACAGAAAGCCAAATGCCCTCCTCAGAGTCCTCCACACACAGTTGTCTTAGACATGGTGAAGTTTTTAAAATTCCTCAGTTCCCTAGTTGAATGCCATAAAAACAGCCAGTCTGGTATTTCAACCAAAGGCTGGTTTGGGGAATGGCAGGAAGGATAAATGATGTATTCATGTAAATAGGATAAAAATTGCCTGGCCAGCATGGTTCAGCGGTTGAGTGTTGACCTATGAACCAGGAGGTTATGGTTCAATTCTAGTCAAGGGCACATGACTGGATTGTGGGCTCAATCCCCAGTGGGGGGCGTGCAGGAGACAACCAATCCATGATTCTCTCTCATCATTCATGCTTCTATCTCTCTCTCCCTCTCTGAAATCAGTGAGTATATATTAAAAAAATAATTAGGATAAAAATTAATCTTGGCATATGTGGACTTCAAGGACAGTCTTTCAATGTAATAGTCACTTAGGTTGGCATTATCACTCCACCCTCAAAAACTTCGTGAGTGATTCGTCAGAGATGTCACACTCACTTAAAATCGTTCTTAATGAGATCGACCATCTGTTATTCCCAAAATCATTAGAATAGGCTGAAGCTAGTGAACTTTTGTAATGTCTTTGACTGTCTAGCATCTGAACCCTGTTGGGGAACTTCTCACCATGAATCTTGGTGGGAGACAAAGACAACATCTTGCTAGAGACGCTGGCATTGCTACTCATTTCCTAGCTTCCGTTGCAGCTAGAGCAGAGGTGAAGCAGGACAGAGATGAGCGGATCAACCTCTGGTAGTGGTATGGTAGGGGTATCCTCCCCAGAATCAGTTCTGTGGCATCCTTGTAGGTTAGACTCCTGCTCCTCAGACGTCCCCTTAAGTCCAGTACCATGAACAATAATAGACGTGGCATGAAATTCTCAAGAAGCAAAGTGTAAACTGCAAACTGGTTAATTCATATACTTGTTATTACTAACACAAGAAACAAAACAAACACTAGGACAGTTGCTGCACAGAAATGACTTCCGAAGCTGCAAATGTTTGCCACCTTTGATCCAGAAATCTCACTTCTAGGAATGTGTCCTCTTTTTGCACAAGTCAAATAAGAAATGAGAGATGTGCAGTATTGTTTGTTATAGAAAAGACTGAAAACAACCCACATATCCCACCAAAGGGAACTGCTTAAATAATATCCCACAAACATACAGTGGAGTATTATGCAGCTATAAAAAGTGAGAAAGCATTTATATTTTGCACTAGAAGCCCAGTGCATGAAATTTGTGCACTGGGGAGGGGGGAGGGGTGCCCTCAGCCAGGCCTATGCCCTCTTGCAGTCTGGGACCCTTCAGAGGATGTCCACCTGTGACATCCTCTCGCAGTCCAGGACCCCTTTCTTCTTACTGCCTGCCTGCTTGCTGCTCCTTAGCGCTCCCGCCACCACCGTTGTGCTTGCCAGCTGTTAGTCTGACTTCTGGCTGAGCAGCGATCCCCCGTGGGAGCGCACTGACCACCAGGGGACAACTCCTGCGTTGAGCGTCTATCCCCTGGTGGTCAGTGAGCATTAGAGCAACCAGTCATTCCACTGGCCATTCTGCCTTTTGGTTGATTTACATATTAGGGTCTTATTATATAGGATTGGAAAGATTCATTTTAATATAATTAAGAATGGATCTCTTGAATCCATTCTTAAGTTTAAAATAGCAAGGTATATAAATAGAATGCTACAATCTGTGTAATGAAAGGAAAAAAAGGAGGAATACATGTTTGTAATAAAGATACTTTGGGAGGATACATAAGAAATGTAATAATAATATTTACTCATAGGGCAGTGAGGATGGTCTGGGAACAGGCTGGCAGGGTCTTTTCACTGTTTGCCTTCTAGATTTTGCATTTTTCAACTGTATGCATGAATGACCTATTTAAAAATGACACACAAATTCGTGAAGCGTTCCATATTTTTTAAGGGCCTAATCTCCAAAATATATAGGGAACTCATACAACTTAACAAAAGGAAGATAAACAATCCAATCAAAAAATGGGCAAAGGACCTAAATAGACACCTTTCAAAAGATGACATTCAGAAAGCCAAGAGACATATGAAAACATGCTCAAAGTCACTAATCATCCGAGAGATGCAAATCAAAACAACGAGGTACCATCTCACACCTGTCAGACTGGCTATCATCAACAAATCAACAAACGACAAGTGCTGGAGAGGATGTGGAGAAAAAGGAACCCTCCTGCACTGCTGGTGGGAATGCAGACTGGTGCAGCCACTATGGAAGACAGTATGGAGTTTCCTCAAAAAACTAAAAATGGAACTCCCATTTGACCCTGTGATCCCACTTCTAGGAATATATCCCAAGAAACCAGAAACACCAATCAGAAAGGATATATGCACCTCTATGTTCATAGCAGCACAATTCACCATAGCTAAGATCTGGAAACGGCCTAAATGCCCATCAGTAGATGAATGGACTGGAAAACTGTGGTACATCTACACGATGGAATACTATGCTGCTGTAAAAAAGAAGGAACTCTTACCATTTGCAACGGCATGGATGGAACTGGAAAGCATTATGCTAAGTGAAATAAGCCAGTCAATGAAGGAAAAATACCACATGATCTCACTCATTCATGGATAATAGAGACCATTATAAACTTTTGAACAATAGATACAGAGGCAGAGCTGCCTCAAACAGATTGTCAAACTGCAGCTGGAAGGCCGGGGAGGGTTGGGGGGCAGGAGGTAGGAGGGTAAGAGATCAACTGAAGGACTTGTATGCATGCATATAAGCATAACCAATGGACATAAGACACTGGGGGGTAGGGGAGGCCAGGGGATTGTCAAGGGCGGGGGAAAAAAAAAAAGGACACATATGTAATACCCTTTGTAATACTTTAAGCAATAAAAAGGAAAAAAAAATTAAATAGCCCTGACCGGTTTGGCTCAGTGGATGGAGCGTCGGCCTATGGACTCAAGGGTCCCAGGTTCGATTCCGGTCAAGGGCATGTACCTTGGTTGCGGGCACATCCCCAGTGGGGAGTGTGCAGGAGGCAGCTGATCGATGTTTCTCTCTCATCGATGTTTCTAACTCTCTATCCCTCTCCCTTCCTCTCTGTAAAAAAATCAATATATTTAACAAAATAAAAATAAATAAAAACTAAATAACTAAATTAGCCTGGCTGGTGTAGCTCAGTGGTTGAGCATTAATCTATGAACCAGGAGGTCAGTTTGGTTCCTGGTCAGGGTACGTGTCCGGGTTGTGGCCTTGATCCCCAGTAGGGGGTGTGCAGGAAACAGCTCATCAATTATTCTCTCATCATTGATGTTTCTCTCTCTGAAATCAATAAAAATGTGAAAAAAATAACTAAATTAAAATAAAACAAAATATAGCAGTCCAATCAACACTTTTTTGTAACATAACTGCGTGCTTTATTGAGATACACAGTAAAGCAGTAATATAATACAATAGTAAGGCATATATTTGGTGAAGTCTGATATGTTGTGAAAATGCAGTAAAACTGAAGTTTAAAAAAATAATTAGTAAATGTTACAGTGTTGATGTTAAAACACAATGTATTATGATACTCAAGTAAGAACCCAGTACCTGAAAACAATGACATAACATGCCATGTGATGTTTATGCTTCAGTTACATTGATTATGATTTAGTTTAACACTCAGTGGTTATACAGAACACGAAATAATGTCCAAATTATGCTTAAAACATAGCAATAAAGCTCTCAATTTTTATTCATATATTTTGCCAGACTCACTCCAGAACTAATGTCTAAAAGATAAAACAAAAAGATTAAAACAAAATTATGCACTCACTCTATCTTTGATTTTAGAATGAAACTTAAACTTCTTAGTAGGAAGTAAAGTAACCTCTTGTTTTAAATTGTGGTTAAAAAATATCCTTAAAGAAAAAGTCCAGCGTCATGTAAAGGAAAAATGCAAGACTAAAACCAAATATTAATGTAATTTGTTACCTTAGAGCTTTGGGTTTTCTTTTGGAAATTATAAAGGAAGAAAGAAAATGGTGGAAAATGTTCACACAATGGACAAGTGGTGAAGCTGTGAAATCAGGTGTGCACAATTATTAGGAACACCCCAAAACCAAAGTGAGGTAGAAATAGCATGAGAAGCCATGTTTGATGTTAATTATCATAATAAAATAAGGGACAAAACCCACACTCCAAAAGTTAATTACATTTGATGTAAGAGGTAACAGATTTGCAAAATAATAGGTCACATGGTGCTTTCTATTGAATGATTTTTTCAAATCAAAGATTAATAAGATGAAATGAAAGAGTAAAGCTTTTTCCTACCAGCTAGTCCTCTTGAGTTTTTCTCCTCTTTTTGAACAATGTTTGCTTGTTTATATATTTAACTTGCTTAATCCACCCAAAGGGGATTGCAGTTCCTTGTGGAACATCTGAATCTATCCGCGTCCCCACTTGCTTTAGAGAAATGCAAAGGAGAGAAGCACAGTTCACGAACTTCTGGGTGGATATTTAACAGTGTCACAGTGTGATGGGGCTACTGTCTTACATTTTTCCAAGGGTTACCTTAAATTAAGTCCTATGGCATTTAAAACTCACTGCAATGAGAAAAAAAAAGCTTAAAAAAAAGGAAAGAACCAAAACACCCACTGCTGTTTGCCAGAAGAGAATCATTTAGTTGTAATTACACAAATCTCTATGTATGGTTATGAAGATTCATCCAATCCTTCACTTCAAGAGTGGCCTGCCTACTCCCTCAGAGGGATCAGCTGAGAACCCAGAGCCCTCCTCGTCTCTGGGAATTTAAAATGCCTTCTGATGCTCTGACTTCCACTGAAGCACCATGAAGTCTAAATAGTGGCATTGCCAACAGCAGGAAGCTGTATACATCAACCAATGTATTATTCTGACATAGTAAGTCCTGTGTACTCATTCACATGTTCCTTTATCAAAAAAAATGCAATACTCTAGTTGTCAGTGGAAAGTTCCAAATGAGAAACATCTGGAGCCCCAGACAATGTTTTAATGTGGTCGTTTCCTTCTGCCTGCAGGCTCCAGGAAAGCCACTCTCCACCGAGCAGGTAAGCCGAATGACCAGAAGCAATTTCTCGCCATTAGCAAGTGGCAGGAACATTTGAACAAGAAATTTAAAAGGTCTCTAGAAATTCCTATCTATTTACCTATATACCTATAGTATCTGCATACTTATAGACATATAGATGTGGACAACGGAAACCCACAGCCCGTTCCACTCAGTCAACAACTCTCAAGAGAGCAATGTGAAGCAGTCATTTGGTAGTGTCAGAAGAAGTCTTATCTCAATATGCAAGAAGAAAAAAAAGCCATGAATTTTATATGGATATCACGCTAAAAGGAAGCAAAACAATGCACTGCCTCAAAGTTTGTGTGTGTGTGTGTGTGTGTGTGTGTGTGTGTGTGTGTGTGCGCCCGTGTGTTTGTTTTTAGGGGTTTTTATAAACAACTTTTTTTTTTTAAATAAAGCACACTTTAGTTTACAATCTTTCTGTATAACTGTTATAAATTTTTAAACAACCCAAAATGCGTTCCATATAAAGAAATGGCAAGTTATTGAACTATCAAGATTTTACATGTAGTTTTCTTATAACTTTTTTTTGTACAATTGCATAGACGTGTAAAACCTGCCATTGTTAACAAAACAATAACAGACTTAGAAACTACTGAAATCTACAGTATAGTACCACTACCCTTCACAAAAATATAGATTTTTTTTCTTGTAAACTCTTACTGTCTAATCCTCTTTGTTGTATGAATATTATAAAAACCATGCGGGAATCAGGAGTTGTAAAACATTTATTCTGCCCCTTCTTCATCTGTCATGACTGAAACTAAGGACTCCATCGCTCGGCCCAAATCATCTGCCAAGTGGAAAAGGCTTCCTACATTGTGTCCTGGAAAACAAAGAGAGAGAGAGAGACTTCACACAGGTGCAAGCATCACCCCCCGGCTCTTTGCCATCTGGGAAACCATTCCCCATTTCTTGGTGAGGACAACACAGAAGCTGCATCGAGGGTATATACAACAGGGTTGGATTTCCACCAGTTTCCAGGAAGAAGCAAAGCCTTGTTAATGAAGACATGTCACATTGTTAGTATTAGCTTAATATTGGATCAGGCTACTGTTGCCATTTGAGTAGAAAAATGTCCAAGACCGCACTCATCTTCTCAATATAGAACAAAAGGATTCCATGGGAGCCCTAGCCGGTTTGGCTTAGAAGATAGAGTGTTGGCCTGCGGACTGGAGGGTCCCAGGTTTGATTCCAGTCAAGGGCACATGCCTGGGTTGCAGGCTTGATCCCCAGTAGGGGGGTGTGCAGGAGGCAGCCCATCAATGATTCTCTCTCATCATTGATGTTTCTACCTCTTTTTCTCCCTTCCTCCCTGAAATCAATAAAAGTATATATTTAAAAAAGGATTCCATGGGTAAGCACAAGATTTCCCTCATCACAGGAATATTTCACACTTTCCTTGTACTAGATTTTTTTTTTTTACTATTAAACAATCATCACAATAACTATCAACACCACCGCCACCATTGCCAGTCTATGGCCATCACCTTTATCATTACTACCATCACCACGACATGAAATCTTCATTTCAATGCTGTTTCAAACTGTTGGCTCACTTTTTTCTCTTTATTGATTAAGGTATTACATATGTGTCCTTATCCCCCCATTGCCGCCCCCCCTCATGCCCTCACCCCCCTGGTGTCTGTGTCTGTTGGTTAGGCTTATATGCGTGCATACAAGTCCTTTGGTTGATCTCTCCCCCTTACCCCCACCCTCCCCTACCTTCCCTCTGAGGTTTGACGGTCTGATTGATGCTTCTCTGTCTCTATCTCTGTTTTTGTTCATCAGTTTATGTTGTTCATCATATTCCCCAAATGAGTGAGATCATGTAATATTTATCTTTTTCTGACTGGCTTATTTCACTTAGCATAATGCTCTCCAGTTCCATTCATGCTGTTGCAAATGGTAAGAATTCCTTCTTTTTTACTGTAGCATAGTATTCCATTGTGTAGATGTACCACAGTTTTCTAATCCAATCATCTGCTGATGGGCACTTAGGCTGTTTCCAAATCTTAGCTATGGTAAACTGTGCCTCTATTAACATATGGGTGCATATATCCTTTCTGATTGGTGTTTCTAGTTTCTTGGGATCTAAGGCTATGGTGGAGGTGGCTATTTGCTTTCTGCTTTTACTTGGGTTGAAAAAGAAACTCTTGATGAGACCTTTCTGTACACTATTAATGTTTGAATTAGAAAACTTCAAAATAAAAATCACTTTTCATTCCAAATTACTCTAGACTAGAGCCTAATTATAATATGACCCACATGTTTAGCATGGATTTGGGTGTCCTGTGAGTCGAGTTTTGATCTCCTAAACGAGGGTTAACTATCAGAATCACCTTTTAATAATGTGACATGACCTGGCATTAATCCCCCAGCACAGAACACAGAGGCAGCACAATATCCCTGGGTACTTTGTGGCAAAATTCCGATCTAGAGTAAAATGATTTGAGACATACTGCATGGCTTGACTTTTCATATTTTTATATGGCTTATTTTAATTCTTGGACATCAGTAAGTCATTCCACTATTCAAGTACTGCCTTTGAAATGAAAAATGCTTTACTAGGCTATTACTACCTTGCCATGTATTAACTTTACAGATTGCCATAGTAATTGTTAAAATCTCTATAAAAATTAAAGATAGACTAGGACAGGCATTCTGTCCTAATATTTATTTCAAGAGATGTCGTTTATATATATACGAGAGAGAGAGGGGATCTGGAGAGTATTCATAGGTGCGCACTTAAACAGTGATGGCACCAGATCAAACTAAGACTTATTAAAACTGTAATGCCATTCAGCCATTAAAAGGTGACCAAGTTTATAAATCTCTTTGGACTTATCAATGCAAAGAGTTTCTGTGAGAACTAATTACTAGTATATTTTTAAAAAATCACTATGGATTTTGGTTGAGATTGCAAACATAAAAACTTTTAACAAAACATATGTACTACTTAGAGAGTGGGCCAAGTGTCTGGCAGCCTTCAGTGGAACTGAAGTAGTCATTGGATTTTCTAAACCATCAATAACCACAGGAAGACAGGGGGTCCTTTGCTGTTCTTTTGAGCTTAGAGCACAGATATATAACTGATGCCATTAGGCTAGAGGGCTTCCCTTGTATCTATTTTTGACTGCCCTGAAACCCTGGGAAATCGCAATTATTCATGCATAATTGGAAATGGATGGGCTAACTGTACATTCTTAATTACTTGCCATCCTAACAGCAATTAGCGAAGCCAGTAAAAACAAAACTCAAGACCCTTTCAATTTGATATCTGAATAGAATTCCAACTATTTCTCATTACCCACATATAGTCCACCTTGTAGCTAGAAAATATGTTACAAACATAAAACAGGGAAGAATTCATTTTTTCCCACTGGCTTATTGATAATAATCAAAACAGGCCTATTTTAGATTGTCTGCTATGAGATGTGGATTGCAGTTATAAAGATAACAAAGACAAGTGAATGCATTTCTAGATTACAGCAGGTCCTTGAATAACATTTTGCTCACCGTCGTTTTGTTATAACATTGGTGAGCTGTCGTAGGAACCCAACTCTTGTTGATATCAACTAGCCTATGGCAAAAGTGGTTTCATCGTATGTAATTTCGCTTAAAGCCAAGAACCTACTGCTGATGCTAAGTGAATACTTACTGTATATAACCAAATGGTGCTTGTGCTCCTTGACATGGTGATCAGTTACTACCCGAACAGAAAACTCTTGAGTCTCTCAAAAGGCATGAGTTCTAGGTACATCTGCTATTGAAAAAGTTACCCGGTAAAATTACTCATTATTCTTAATATACCATACACACAGCCAAAGAATGGTAGGTGGCCTTTCAACCTGTCTAGCCGGTTCATGTTCACCAAATGACCTCACGGTTGTTCCTATGCTAGAAAAATGGTGTTCAGTCACCTCACCATATCTACATTAGGCCTTTGGTCACTTTATTTACAAATACCTGTTTCACCAGAATAGTGATTCCAATGTTTTTCATGGATGTTTTCGTTAGAGCCAGAAAAGAAATCTCTCTCTTTGACAAAATACTGCCTCAAAGAATCATATATCTCAATCCACTGGAGGCATAAAACTGCACCCTGCTATGGATACAGAAAATAGAGCTGTACCCTGGTTCTATTGTCCAGTGTATAAAGCAGAACATTAGAGAGGCCATTAATTTTACATGACAGGTATTCCTAAAGTCAAAATTAAAATCTTATATTATGAGCACGAAAGGCACTGAAAAGCAGGCGGGATTCAGGCATCTATAATCAGCGTCAGGAACAAGCTGACACAAAAATACATCTGTAGAACGTATTAATTTAATCCATTTTAATGCAAGGATTGTTGAACACAAAAGCACCATGCGTTGAACATTAGGGCAGTGGTATGTTTTTCCAAGTTGGCGTGAACTGTGGCACATCCAGTCTCACGCGCCACCGCTGCCTAAGGGAGTTATTTTCCGCCGTGATTGGAATTGAGACTTTCTGGCAGCGAGCCAAGACCTCAATAGCAATCTGGCACTCTATTTTTAAAAAATATAATGCCCAAATAAATGGCCAAAGCAAAGCCAGAATACTGCAGTGAAATCTGCTTATCTTTCCTTTTCTATAATTTCATCTTTGGGGAGGGAAAGATCTGGTCTACTATACATTTGGGGGTATTTTCATAGCATTAAAAATATCACTATTGCCCTAACCGGTTTGGTTCAGTGGATAGAGCGTCAGCCTGTGGACTGAAAGGTACCAGGTTCGATTCCGGTCAAGGGCATGTACCTTGGTTGTGGGCACATCCCCAGTGGAGGGTGTGCAGGAGGCAGCTGATCGATGTTTCTCTCTCATCAATGTTTCTAACTCTCTATCCCTCTCCCTTCCTCTCTATAAAAAACCAATAAAATATATTTTTTAAAAAAGAAAAAAATATCGCTCTTATTTTGGTTCTCTGGCTTTCTGGAAACTTAATTGACTATCATGTGCCTCAGGTAGTAAAGTTTCCAAATGCCTATATGACTTCAATTATAGCTGCTGGCCTTTTCTAAAGTTCATTTATCAGAGAAACATGTTCAGGATGGTCAAGATTATGGTGCAACTTTTTGCAAGTTAAAATAAATGTTAAGGAGCACTTACCATCAGAATGAACCCGGGACGTCTCACATAAGAAGTATGTGAGCCCGGCAAACCGTCAGGAGCATTCAATGCTTCACCGATTCAGGCTTCCTCAGTTTCTCCTCCCAGCCTACCACGCCCTCCCTGGGACCCCACCGCCTCAAGCCTTGGAAGCTGCACTGGTGTAGACACACTGAAGGATCATTCAATTATCCTTTAATTATCAGGCTTGCATGGCTTGGTGGCAGAATTCCCAGTATGACTCCTTATATTTAAATGAACGAGTGGCTACTCTTGTCCATCCTATTGCTAAGGATCCAAAACCGTCTCTTCTAAGGACTCTCCACCCACCCAGTCTGCCTCCCAGATGAATACACGCTATTGCAATCCACGAGTGAGTTTTCCTTCTCACGTCCTTTGCACTAAACTCTTGGTAAAGACAATTTTACTTCACTTGGGCTGTCATTCAACACTTTGTCATCCAATCGTCATTTGATTAGGTAATTCAATGTCTAGCTAATATTTCTGGTAGAATAGAAGCGTGAAGCAGCTTTCACTGTAAAGCCCCAAACCACATACAGTGATAACGCCATATCCTACCCCTTTTAACACCAAAAGAGGCATAAAAAAACCCAACAACTCTTAAGACTCCCAACGTTCATTTTTTACCTCTAATTGGTTAATGTTCTATCTGGCTCCAAATGCCAAATGCAAAATAAGCATCCTCTCTAAAGGGCAAGTAGAGATGACACAAGCCTTTCCAACACCATTTTCCAACCTGGCAGTAAAGCATAAGAGTTAAGAGTGTGGCTCTGGAGACTGCCTGGATTCAAACGCCATCACCTTGGACACAGTTTGCCCTTGCACTTACCCTGTTTCCTTATCTGTACAATAGGGTTAATAAGAGTACCTCATAGGCTTCTCGTGAAGTGGATATAGGAAAAAAGATGGCAAGTACTTAGAACAGTGCTTGGCACACAGTAAGTGCTCAAAAAATATTAGCTAAAGTGGGAAAGGAAGAGAGTTAGGGACCCCGAAAAAAAAAAAAAAAAGAAAACAAGACAAAACGAAGACATCCCAAAAGAATACAAACCAAATGCACTGGCAGAAAATGCTAGGGTCCTGGAGGTAGTTATGTCCAAGGCTAAATTTATTTGGAAGATTTTTGTTTGTGTTGCAAATGGCAACAGATGATGAACTGCAGGCTTCCAACCCAGGGACTACGGAAGTTTGCCATTTTAAAGAGATTCCTGCTCCCCGCGACCCGTGGTCCTGTCGTCATGGTGATGACAATGGCAATGAATATTTGAGGACTGATCCTCATGAGCTGCAAGTGGAGAGGTGACTACCATCCTTACACGATGACATGTGTAATACATACATGCGCGTGCACGCACACAATTCTTACACAAACGCCAAACATAGAAAGCGGGATGAGACAGACAGAAGCCATGGCTGTGAGTCTGAATCTCACTGACCTCTCTCATTGGCTTCCCAGGGGTATTTCTTCCTTTAATAATAGAGAGAGGAAGAGGTAGAGATATCAGAAAGGGAAAAAAATCATGCATATATATACAGTTTCATACCAATTTGCTTCTTTTACCAAACTAATGTTGAGATGACAATTCATTTATTCCCTTCTGGAAAAAAAAATAGAAACAAACAAACAAACAAAAAAAAACACTCCAAAAGACACATCCAGTCAAATAACCTTTACACACACTTAAATCAGTGTAAACAGATAACACGATCCAGGAGATAGCACTTATAGAATCTATGGTGGTCATGTGGGAAAACTGGATGAGAGCTGGCACAGCATAGAAATCTGACAAATCGAACATTGTTTTTAAGAGCAACTGTAGAATGTCAAGCTTAACGTCAAAAGTCTCAGAATCTCTTTACTCTGGACTTGACAATCAACACACTGAAACATAAACAGTAGTTGTCTTTGTGTGCCCAAACTCCGCATCCCAAATGCAAAGCAGAATATCACATAGATGACAGACTCCATCCTTTTCGGAGAATTTGTTCCACCTGGTAGAAGCTGAGCATGCACACAGTGGGATTGGGGGCATTTGAGGAAAAGAAAGAAAAAAGGGGAAGGAGATCAATCCCACTAATGGGCAAGCCACAGAGCCGGAGCCAGGAATAAGCCTTCAACTTCCTCATGTCAGCAGGTATTAGGAGACTTGAGAGTCCATGGCTAAAGACCCACTAGCCTTATTCGCTTTATAGAATCCCACATCTATATGTATGCACTTATTTTTGAAAAGCAGGTTTTGATGAGGAACTTTTCGATGATAATATAATTGGACAGAAAATTAGAGCCCTTTGACCATACTCCATGCCTTGGGCATGCAATTTCCTTTTAGCTCCTGAGTCTCAAAAATGAAATACTACTGGTTTTCAAACTTGGACTTTAGCAAAAATCTTCTACGAAATCCAAGTATTTACAGCAGATAAAAGCAGAACTGTAAGAGATCCATGCCTCCCCACCCCCGACCCACCACGCTGAGGAGCTCCAAGACCAAAACTCCCTGAAACAATTTGAGAACTACTAGTCTAGAATGAGGAACTATGGAGCTACCGCTCAAAAACAAATCTTTTAAAACTCAAGTTTAGGGCTCAAAACTTCTAGTATATATTTAAAGGTTTTCTAAGTATGATTTTCCTCCCTCCCTCTCTTCCTTCCTTCTGAATTTTCCTGAGTCCGAAATCTCTTAAGAGTATAAAAACTGCTTGACTGACCATGTCCTCATGGCAAAGTGTTCATGACCCTACTCAGATCAGGAAAGAAATAGGTGCCAGCTCCTCAGGTGGGGAGTGGGGGGAATCCCAGTGGTAGGCCCATACCAGATGGCAGGAAAAGGGAACAGAAGAACTTTATTTCATCCTTGATGATTCAAATGAATGCCAGCATGACTCCTTTAGCAAGCTATGTTTTTGTTTTTTTAAATTGTACTTCACAGTTACACTGTCTAGTAGTAGAATTAATTCCTTTCCCCTACAAGATTATGATCTCAAGGGCAGGGCCCGCATGTTGCTTACCCACCACTCTATCCGCAATACCTTGTATTGCACCTTGATACTATGGGTATTTGATAAATGCTGGTTGAAGTGAATTAGTAGGGTAGCCACTAGGTCATGGCCATGAGTCCTTTGGTGTTTTAGGCAACTTGGCCTTGTGTGCTACCCCTCTAGCTTGGATGACAAGAGCTGGTAACTTGTTCTGGTTTGTTTCTCTGGTCTATTTTTTAGAGTTCAGAACTTTCATGAAGGACAGTGTTGTTAGAAAGCAATATGATTTAGTTCCAGAGTGTAATTACGATTACTAGAATGATAAATGCTGCATATCTTTATCCATTCTATATCAAGCCATATTCAGAGCTCTGTATTAACTGGGCACTGCCGAATATGCAGCAAATGATTTGGGTTTTGTTTCAGGTACTTCTCCAGGATCCGTATTTTATGTAAATGAGCCTCCCAAAGCCTTGTTAACCCTGCTCTCTTTCAAGAGCCTCCCTCATCATTGGGTGGCAATGTGCTCATTAGCATAGTACAAAAGGACTGCCCTCTTTTTCTTTAAAAAAGTTAAAAAAATGTGTTCTACTGTACTAAGCATAGTTCTATACTGATAAGATGCAATACTGAAGAAAATTATTTATCAATCAAGAAATATAAGTACCAGAGCAAAGTTTTATTTCATAAATACATTCTTTGGCAATGAGGTGCCTTAGACATTCACTGAGGCTGTCCATCTGGCAATGTGGGATGTTGTCAGGAAATGAATCAAGAGAAAAAGGGAAATGTGCTAGCACATCCTGAGTCTAAATATAGGGCTTGGTCAGGTCTGGATAAGTCAAATTTACTCAGGCAGTATGAACTTAAGATGATTGGTGGTAATTCTTTAATTCAATGTCAGTTTCTGGGTACCATTAGCTTCTTTATCTCAGTCCACTGACCAGTTTGAAAAGTGTAGAATGAGTTCCTTCCTTAGGATTTCTGTTTCAATACAAGTAAAAGAATATTCTAATGGTCATACTTGAAATATATTGAAGCATGCTGGGTCTTTGATGAACAGGGATATAAATGTATAGTCGATTCAAATGCAGTTTTGATGAGCTCAAAGTTGATCAGCACCTAAGCCTGTGGCTGTATGTAATGCGCTAGAATGGATAACAAAATAACAGTGTGTAGCAGGGACTGGCAAACTGTCTTTGTAAAGGCCAGAGAGTAAAGATTTTAGGTTCCCAGGCCACTCTATCCCTGTAGTGACTTTCAGCTCTACCATAGCTACTCTGCCACTATAGTGAGAAATTGTGGTAAACAATATGTAAATGAATGGGTGTGGCTCTGTACCAATAAAACTTTATTTACAAAACCAGGATCTGGACCCATGGACTGTAGTTTGCAGGCCCCAAGTGTAAAGGAATGAGAGCTAAAATCCTTCATGGAGGCAGAAAGGAAACACAGTGGTTCCTGCTTCTGCCCTGGTTCTTTACGTTGTTCTTCCATTAAAGAATCACAGATAAGACTTGAATTTTAAAGGATGGCAGGTTTTGCAAAGCTGCTGGGTTGCTAATTTAGAGGCATGTCACAGAATCTATGTGGGCTTATTTGGAAGGGACAGGAAGTATGAAAGTGACAGGCTGCTATGGGTTGTTGGGGATAAAATTTATGTGGCACAGGTCAGCAGGTAAGCGATTATACAAGCGGCAGAAATACCTGCATAGTATTGCTAATTGCTTCCTGAATTATCTTACTGTACTAAGAGCTTATGTTGGATCCTCGCATTCATTAATCTATGTACAGTGGCACCTCATTTTGAGAAAGCCCAATATCATACTGCTGACTAGGGGAGGGCTTCTTTCATGAATGTGCATAGATATAAAAATACCTTTCTTAGACTGCTAAATAATCAGATGTGTGTGGGCAAGTAACTTAAAGAGTTTAATTTAAAATTATGTTTATTGTTCATTCTACTCATGTAGTGTTCCTAAAGAATAATGGTGGAGATTTAGAAAGTGTTTACAGTAGATAATGATTTCTATTACACTGGAATTCAACTTCTACATATACTTTTATAGAGAGATGGACAGATTATAGATAAATAGATTAGATAGAAATTGGTTAACATCCTGTGTTTAATATACATTGAGCCACTCAAATCTCCGAAGTGGCTGTGAACAGCCAACTATATATATCTAGAGATTAATCAGGAAAGATATAATCACAAAGCTAAATGTGAACCCATCCACACCTTGAACACCCTGCCGTTTATATTGGCTATTATGCAGGACAGTTTCGTCATCAGCTTATCACTACATGGAGAAGCATATAACCCCTTTATTAATTTGGATAACAGTTTAGTAAGGCCATTGAGAGAAGATCAGAAGGCTAATTTAACTTGCTGAATGGCCATGAACCAGGCAGTTAACTTCTTTGGGCTTCCAGGTACTTTTAATGAAAATGAAAGATGAAGGTTAGCTGATACTTTAAGACTTGACCTCTGAGTCAAAACTGTGGCAGAGGGTAACAAAGAAATTGTAAATTTAAATTACACAGTAACTCCCCTACCTATATACTTTATATTTATGGAAAACATAATATAGTTAATATAGTTTTTTTAAAAAAAGTATTTCCCTCTGTGGGCAATTACCTAGCAGGGTTAAGTAAACCATGAGGTGGTATTCAAGAGCACATTTCCACTAAATGTCAGACCTTGGGCTCAGACATCTGTTCTGAGTTACTCAAACAGCTGTCCAAAACAGCTGTAGTAACCGTGAACTTCATTTTTTGTAACACAACATCGGGAACATGGATGGCTTAGAATCAAAGCACAATATCCTCTAAGACATTAGCAAGGTCTTGGCAGAAATTTGCATGGTAAAAATTCTAAAATTTCATTTTCCTTAAAAGTATATCCACCTGGGTAAGAAAAACTGAGATTGCTTAGGTCAATAGTTTTAAACCACTGGATCAGAAAATCAATTTAGTGGGTTGCAAGCAGCAGTTTATTTTTCAGTAGATAACACATAGGAATAGTGTGAATTATATGTAGTATGGTAAGAACTGCTGCTTGAAACATTTGCTTCTGATCTTTGTATGTACAGGGTGGGGCAATAGATTTATAGTTGTTCATATGAAAAGTAATACAAGAATAAACTCTGTTTCTCATACTCACAACTGTAAACCCACTTTTGCCTACCCTGTACATGTGACTATAAACGTATATGTGTGGTGTATATATAGATGTTCCCATTAAACCCTACTATGTATTTATATTTTCTCTATTCTTTAAAAATGAGAAATGCTTTTAGTTAGAAATAAGACATACAAAAATACACTTTGGGGAGTATGTTGATAATATTTTTGCAGTGACACTTTTTATCCTTTGAATTTAGGGAGAAAAAATGTGATGTGACTTATAAGAAATATATATTTGGTCTTTGTCCTTCCCTAGCACAGAAATGCTAAAACCCTTGGAATTTCCTCTAATGAGAAGCATCAAGGTGCCTTTTATGTTAATGAAAACCTAGAGATGAAGGCTGGGAGCCAACTATGTGATTAGAGCAGCGGTTCTCAACCTCCTGGCCCTTTAAATACAGTTCCTCATGCTGTGACCCAACCATAAAATTATTTTCGTTGCTACTTCATAACTGTAATGTTGCTACTGTTATGAATCGTCATGTAAATATCTGATATGCAAGCTGGTCTTAGGCGACCCCTGTGAAAGGGCCGTTCGACCACCAAAGGGGTCGCGACCCACAGGTTGAGAACCGCTGGATTAGAGAGTTGGAACTTTCGGTCCTACCCCCAGACTGCAGGGTTAGGAGAGGGGATGAAGATTAGGTTCAATCACCAGTGGCCAATGAGTTCATCAATGAGACGTATGTAATGAAGCCTCCATAAAAATCCAAAATGATGTGATTTGGGCCTCTTTTGTGTTAACGAACACATGGAGATTCGGGGAGAGTGGAGCTCCCAGAGGACCTGGAATCTCCATGCCGCTTCCCCACACCTTGCCCTATGCATCTCTTCCTGCTGGCTGTTCCTGAGTTAAATGCTTTTCTAATAAACAGGTGATCTACTAAGCAACTCGTTTTTGCTGCGTTCTGGGAGCCCCTCGAGAACGTTAATCTAACCCAGAGGAGGGGGTCCAGTTTTGTAGGACTGAGTCATGAACCTGTGGGATATGATGCGACCTCCAGGTAGATAGGGTCCGAATTGAGCTGCAGTGTAGGATTCCCAGCTGGTGTCAGAGAATTGCCTGTTGTTGGTGTGGAGGAAACCCCCACACATTGGGATTGGGTGCAGAATCATAAAAAGGCCTATAATAAGGCCAAGTTTGGCAGGAAGTAGCAAGAAAAGTAAAAATGTCAAGGTCATAGCATTACAAAATACCAGGCAGATCTAGCTCCTTGTCTACTCTCTTATTATTTTTGTTTGATCGTGTTTTCCTCAGGAAAATGATGTCATTCTCGAAGGCCATCACAGTACTACTGAGTAAGTAGGAACTTGAAGGAATTGATATCAGATAAGGCCTCCTTATACCATATTTGAAAACTCCAATTAGCACTCAGGGGATGATATTGCTTCCATAAGTGCTAATTTAGTAAACACTATGCAGGCGGCCTGAATAGTTGCCCAAGTTTCCATATAAGTAAATCCACATCATACAAATAGCATCAGAGATGCGAATTACCAGCTATCATAGCAGAGGAAGCATATTTCTAGTCTTGCAGGTGGCTACTTCCACACCCATGTGGTATCCAGCTTTAAGGACTCTGCCAGGGGATGCAGGGAGAGGATGCCAAGGATTTCACCTTCAAGACACTTAGGATGGCCCTAGCCGGTTTGGCTCAGTGGATAGAGCGTCGGCCTACAGACTGAAGGGTCCCAGGTTTGATTCTGGCCAAGGGCACAATCTTGGGTTGCGGGCTCAATCCCCAGTAGGGGTTGTGCAGGAGGCAGCTGATCAATGATTCTCTCTCATCATTGATGTTTCTCTCTCTCCCTCTCCCTTCCTCTCTGAAATCAATAAAAATATATTTTAAAAAAGACACTCAGGATGGACCAGAGACCCAGTACAAAAGGTTGCTATGGGGAATCAGCCATGAGCCCTGCTCTTGCCTCTCCTCTGCTAGATTCTAGTTGTTCAGATGTGAAAGAAATGCCCAGGGCACCAACATATAACCACTAACTTCCCACAGAGCAGGTAACTCACTTTCAGTCTAAGGGGCTGAGATGAGACAGTGTCCATGACCTTCAAGGGAAAGCTTGGGGTCCATGGAATGTGTGTGAGATGTTGAGGCCCAAAGTCCCTGCCTGACCAGTAGCTGTGTGATTTTGAAGAAGACACTTGCTCAGTCTGAAGCTAACCTCCTATTTATCTAAAAGGGTGCTTCTAGGGTTCATCATGTCGTAGACATCTCCATTACAGCAATAATAGTACTGTACTGTGATTTGAACTTTGGAAATCTGCATCCACTGTGGACCATGAGCACCTAGAAGACAAGGAACTTGACATTTCTTCATTGCATCCCTAACCCCCTCCACTGGTCCATAGTAGGTGCTGGTAAAAGCTGGCAGGATAAAGGTGAAAGCATGTGATTTATGTCAAACTGGCATATGGTCTCATTATGATTCATAGCATCTGGGGAGAGAAGACAGCTAAGATAGTCAGGATGGGGGTGAGAGTGGTGGGTGTGGGGTGGGTGGAAGACAGATAAGATTTTTATCTGTTAGAATCAACATATCAGAGATGCTCTGTGGTAGAAAGATGGCTCGTGCAGATGTTTAAAATTAGCTTCCCCTGACGGTTCCTTAGCAACCCTCTATCAGAACATTATTGCTTTTAATGTGCACTGCACTACGTTTACTCATACATCGAGTAGCTAGGAAATGGCCATTGTGCACCGAGAGTGAACAAAAAGATAGGACTCAAAACACCCTCGTCAGCGCCCTTAGAGAGAGGAACAAATAGCCAGATTCTCTGGAGCCCTTCCCTCTTGGGCTGCCCATTAGGGGTGCCAATCACTGGCCACAAAGCCTTGTGTTTTCCCTTTTTGGCTTCTCCTGGCTTTCCTTTGTTTGCTCACAGGCATTGGCTGCCATTCCTTTTATTCACTGAAGGGAAGTGGGTCAGTGACTTTGTTTTACGTCAGGGCGGTAAACTTAAAGAAAAACTCCAAAAATTAACAGCAGCAGCACAGTACCTCCTTGGATGAGGCAAAACATCTAAAGCTCATACGGGCTGGAGGGAAAATACGGTGGGGGAAAATGCTATTTTTGAATGAGGGGCTAAGTATACAAGGTCAAAGTGATGGGGAGAAAGAAATTAAAGGCATTAATAATGTCAATGCCTTTCTTTGTGAAGGTAGTATTCCATCTCTGGAAGTAAAAAAAGTAACAAAATAGTATATAAAAATTTAAATCTACTTATATTTAAATGATGGGATAAGACACAATTTTAAATATAAAGGCCATCAAATTGCAAGTTAGAGTTCCCACCACCACTGTATACCAGGCATGTCCTGGACTCGCTGTATTGTATAGTTAACTGTATGTCCCTGGCAAAGGCACCATTAGGGCACTAATTTCCTCGTCTGTAAAAGTTACATAATTGCTCTTATGTAAAAGCTACCTCATAATTAACTCTGCAGAGTAATGTGCAAAGCAAGTAAAATACTTTCGAAATGCAAGTTAGTATTCTATATTTCCAGAATCATCTAGATTACACAGGTATTTAATTTTAACCAGAATCTATGACCAGAAAATTCAGTCATCCAAACCAGAAATTCACATTTAAAAATAAAATCTTCTCACAGTGATTCCAAATTGGCGTTCTGTCAGCATATGTTTATTAAATGTGGAAAACGGACATACTAGCTGGGTATTTCCGATAGTGGCCTAACTCCAGTAAGTCTGAGTTACTGCCAGGTAGTGCAGCTTACCTCTTGAACTAGGGAAGGAGTTGTTGAGTTGCTCCATCACTTCCTCTAACCCTGTGCTTGTGTCCTGGGGAGGACTCAGAAGATCTTCCTCACCTTAATGAAAGCAAACACAAACAATGGAAAATTACACTTCAGGAAAAAATTAGAGATACTAGAGAAAAGGCCCATGATTGCATCTAGAAATCCATTAAAAATTCATTTCCACTTGTTCATAAATAATGTAAATAAAAATACCCCTTTAAGCTTACTAATTAGGAAACAACTCCTTAAAGGGAAAAAGAATTCCATGTGGGGATTTATCTATGTCATTATCTTTGCAGAAGAAAACTGTACACGTTTAAAGTTTAAGATAAAGTTGACATAGGTTTTTTGTGTCCTATTAACATAGGTGAGACATTTTTTCTTTGTAATAAAAATTATTATTGGACACTTGCAGTGTATTTTCAACACAAAAGAAAATAAGACTGTGACATTTTGCATTTAAGAAGGTAAGAAAGAAAGGAGTGGAGACACTGAGTATTTTCACCACTTTTCCCTTTGACATTTAACCAAAAATACAAACAAAAATGAAGTACCTTTAAAGTCCAATGTAACAGGAAGAAATAAAAGTTGTATGTGACTTATATAGGTGATAAAATATTAATATTTGAAGAACTGTGGATATGGGGAATAGTGGGGAGTTATGTTCCTTTCCTCTTTGTTACATGGGACTACTTTATCATAATATTGTTTTTGGAGGCTAATAAGGGGAAACTTTTTTTTTAATTTTTGAGAATTTGTTTATATGAAGAGAGAATGGTGATTTGGAAGGCAAAAAAATGTTGGGATGGATGGTTTTCCTCAGGGAATGAGAGTTTCCTTGTAGGTTTTGTTGATCTGTGTTCTCTGCTTAGTCACATGTCAAAGAAATACACCTCAAACAGCATTTCAGTAAGGGAAAATTTTCTTAAGTGAAAACAAAATTATTTTGAACTTTGAAGGTTCTTGGAAACTAATTTTTCATAACATCGTCTTCTAATAGTGAAAATAACTTCTCTTCCATCTCACTTTGTTCCAGCATATTGTCATTTCACCTAGAAGACCTTGCTTCAACAAGTCACCAATAAGGAATGAAACCTAGTTTCACATCTGATCAGGAAATGACTGGAGAGCCAGTGATATAATGACTTAAAGATGCTAATATTTAAGGTCCCTGCCACTTAAATTTGCAACTATGATTATAATCCTGAATTTATTAAGTTTTCATCCTTGGTTTTTAAGCGCAAGCTTAAAGAATGCTTGGCAGTGCTCACTATAAAGACAAAATCAGCCTGGCCGGCATGGCTCAGTGGTTTGAGCGTTGACCTATGAACCAGATGATCACAGTTCTACTCCAAGGTGATTCCCACAAACATGCATAAAACTCCCTTTTTGATTATTAGCTATAACTGTCACGGCTTGTTTGAAGTTGGCCCCCAAAAATGACTGGAACATTTTTTAAATGAATGTTTCAAAATAAGGAAAGACAATCAAAGTTAAAATATACCCTGATATAGCATAATGTGATAGACACTGAGGAAGTGGAGAAAAAAGAAGTGAAATGACTCAAAGTTAATCTGGGAAAAAAGAAATGGAATGGTTTGCTATGGGCAAGATCTTTTTAAAGTCTTCTGAAACTCAGCAAGATGTTAGGCTTTCTTGAAAGGATGACAACTCATCTGACTCACTTCCCTTTCCTCAATTCAAATGATGATTTTCCTACTTGCTTAAGAAATGACTTTAGCCAGAACCTATGCAGAAAAGACCTAAGAAACCTTATTCCTGTAATTTTGCTTACACCTAAGCAAAGTATTTCCTCTTTATACAAAAGGGAACTATGTACTAGAAAATTATTCTCTCTTAAAAAGGGGTCTGTGTATTAACAACTATGCCCATCATTATTTTTCTTTGGATTACTTAAATCACATATAATGTTTTAACCAATTTCCAACTTGATGTGTGATTACTTCATGACATGTTTTTTCTGCTTTCCTCCAGTTTTTCAGAAGAAAAAAAATTATTTATCTAGTACTTGATGTTAGCTTCAGTTACTTTTTAAAATTATATTTGGGGTAAATGGTTTCAATTTTACATTAAAATGCTGTGTATAAGTTCTTTAATTATGGTATACAATGATAACAGTGATTATTAGCCAGTCAGTCTTCAATGGTGGTGAAAAATATTAAAATTAATAGCTAATATTCTTTTATCTCATTGTGGTTACAAATTGCATTTCCCTGATGATTAGTGATGTTAAGCACCTTTTCATGTACCTGCTGGCCATCTGTGCTGCTTCTTTGGGAAAATGTCTATTCAGATCTTGTGCTCATTTTTGAATCAGATTTTTTTCTATTGAATTGTATGAGTTCTTTATATATTTTGGATATTAACCCCTTATCAGATATATGATTTGCAAATACTTTGTCCCATCCCATAGGTTGCCTTTTTATTTGGTTGATGGTTTCCTTTGCTGTAAGGGCACATTTTATTTGATGTAGTCACACTTATTATTGCTTTTGCTACCTTTGCTTTTGATGCCAACTCCAAAAATTTCATCACCAAGACTGGTATCAAGGAGCTTACTGCCTACCTTTTCTCCAAGGGGTTTTATGGTTTCAAGTCTTATGTTCAAGCCCTTAATCCATTTTGAGCTGATTTTTCGATATAAGATAGTGGTCTTCTTTCATTCTTTTGCATGTGGATACCCAGTGTTCCCAACACCACTGACTGATGAGACTATCCTTACCCATTGTATGTTGTTGGCTCCTTTGTTGTAAATAAATAGACTATGTATGCATGCATTTATTTCTGGGCTCTATTCTGTTCTGTTCATCTACGAGTCTGTTTTTATGCTAATACTATATTATTTTGACTACTATGGCTTTGTCATATAGTTTGAAATGAGGAAGTACAATGCCTCCTGCTTTGGTCTTCTTTCTCAAGATTGGTTTGGCTATTCAGGATCTTTTGTGGTCATGTTTGAAGGCAGTAAAAAATTGGGTTGCAGAGGAAAGTGGATTTTGAATACCATGCTAAGGAGTATGAACTTTATTCTTTAGGCAAACAGGAGTCACAACATATTTAAGGAGAAGAATAATATACAATCTGAATGTTAGGAGAGTAACTGGAAACATCTGGAAGATGGCTTGAAAAGGGAGAGGGACAAAAAAAAAAAGAAACCAATTAGGAGAGTACTCATATTGTCTGTTCAGCTGATCACATGATGAAGGCTAAATATGGGCAGAAATACTGAATTGAAGAGTTCTGCTCTTTATAAGAGAGGTAAAACAGATTGACCTTGATGATTTAATTGATGATGGTAGGACTTAGCTAAAGAAATTAAGGGAAGGGTTGGTTTTAGAAGTGATGGATATATTTAGTGCCTGGTTGTGGTGATCATATCATGGGGTATATACATATGTCCAAGTTCATCCAAATGCATATATTAAATGTATGCAATTTTTGTGTATCAATTATACTTCAAGGGAGCTTAAAAGTAAAAGAAAGTAGATAAAGGGACGAAGTGTGAAAAATGACTGCCTTTGTGTAGTTTGGAAAATTGGAAGAAATGTTCTGGAGGTTGACCAGGATTTCAGATTGGGTTATATTTTTATCCAGAAGATACTCAGTAGAGAGATTTAGGACTTATGGTTATCAACATGGCAGAAGCCAACAAATGGAAGTAGTGCCAAGAAAGAGTAAAGGGGAAGGAGAGAGAATGTTAGGAAAGCCTTCAGGTGATGAGCTGAGAAAGATACAGCATCGCCTATGTGGTAATTGCTTATAAAATTTTAACTTTAATCCTATCATGACTAAACAAGCAGACAGATGCAAATTGAGGAACATTCTACAGAACAACTGGTTTGACCTCTTCTAAAATGTCACTGCCATGAAAATTGTAGAGAGCCTGGGGAAGTGTTCTAGATTAAAGGAGACTAAAGAGACATGGTAACTAGATGCACAACATGACCTTGGTTGGATGCTGAATGAAAAAAAAAGCAAAAAGCTATACATAATATCATTGGCAGAACTGGGGCTATTTGAATTTTAAATTATGTATTAGATAATAGTATTGTATCAGTGTTAATTTCCTGAGTGTGATAATTCTATTATAGTCATGTATGCAAAGATCTTTCACCTTGGAAGATACATGTTGAAGGATTTAGGAGTAAAGTGTCATTATGCATGAAACATAATCATTAAGTGGGCTAGTGAAATGAGAAACAAATCAATAAACTCTACACATGCATAAAATATGCACATAAAATATAAATATATACAGTATATATAAAGCTGTTAATATATAGATATACAAAATAGATGTGACTATAAATAAATAAACCAAAGGTGGCAAAAACACTGAATTAACTGTAATTCTGCCATAAGTTTGAAATTGTTCTAAATCAGAAGCTAAGGAGTCTTTAGACATAGGGAGTCGTTAGGAAGTCAAAGGCTCCTGTGTGTGTAGCTCATGAAAGCCAAGAGAACATAACTGTTAATTTTTATTTCTTTGTCTGTCTTTTCCAATAGAATGTAAGCTTTATTAGGACACTCTTCCAGTAAACACACGTATAGTACACAGAGACTTACCAGTGATAAGTATTTCATGCTTTGAGGAAGCACTCCACTTATTACATAGATCACCTACTATGAATTCACCATATTTCACTTTAAAAAGGCCATTGGGGTTGTTCATTTAAAGAATGTAACTCTCTATCCAGAATACGGTTCATAGACTTTGGCACATAGACCTTCAAAGTATGAGGACACCCATTGCATTTGTTTAAATACCTGTGGGCATCCTTCAAGTAGATGGTTGGGTTTTTTTTTCTTCTTAAATGAAGTTGCCTTATACATTTTAAAAAATCTCCTTTGAATTCAGTCTTTACTCTCAGGGAACAAACTTAACGAAAGAGCCTACCCATTTTATATTGGCAAGTTATCTCAGCCTATCCCAGCCCCCAGAATATAGCAGTTTTGTCCTTGGATTCAAGTTCTACCAATCTTCTTGGCTCCACAAATCATCAGGACCGGGGCCTGATGTGCACTTTACCTTGGGTGCTTTCATGGGCACGCTGCCTCTTTGTGGGTGTTGACATGCCTAAATAATTAATGCTTCTAAGCACCCAGGGCTCTGAGTCTCACGGCTAAAATATGTGACTCAGTTTCATACGCTTTGCTTACTTCAAAAAAGGGGAAAACCCTGCAGTAGGAAATAACAACAGTGGTTCTAAAACTCAGTTGTTTGGGGAATTTATGGAGTTTTCAAAGGCACACAGTATCTTTTCATATACTGAGCGATCTTTTACAGACCCGACCGTCTGCTAGCTATCTTCAGATCTCATGTGGAGACAATAAATCTAATGCAGAGATTGCCCTAAATTACTAAGGTGTGGGAAAGCCAGGAAAACAACATCAAACATTTTCTCTTCCTTCACAATGCTTTGCCCAGAAATGATATTAGATAATTCAGTCGATGATTTGAACGTCCCAGCAAGGAGTTCACCCTTCCCAGACCTTAAGAGATAACAAAATCCAGGAGTACCCTAAGACAGACACTTACCCATGGATTCTGAAGTTTGACTGCCAACCACCCGGAGCAGCATAGGCTGACTGCTGTCTGACCTCTGAAGAGAGGTAGAAGGCGAGGACACAGTTGTTCCATTCACCTTGGCCTCTGCTTGGGGCTAAGGCATCCATAAGAAAACAGAATTATTTTTCATAGTAAACACTCAGATATATAAACATAAAACCATTATAGACATTCAGAACTCAGAAATGATGACCTTTCCTACTTAGAAACCTCCCAAAGATTATTAAATTTGGGAAATTTCACCATTGATGAGCTCCATGGATATTGTTTTTGTGTCTGAGTTGTGCCCCTTACGTGGTTGAAAAAAAAATCACAGCTTCAGTGAAAAAGGATATATAAAAATCAGCAGACTAAATCATTAAAATATTTAGAAGGTCATGTGGGAATGGTGAAACCATTGGGGGCCACAAAAAATGTAGTGGAGAATTCATGCTGTTGTGAAGCAAGATGGAGAAAACATATCCGAAAAGGTAAAATTCTCAGAAAGCCAGGACCATGTGCAGGTAGGGTCTACTACAATGCAGTATCTTACTAGGTTTTCAATGGAGGCTTAAAAATTATATTTTAGAAAACATAAGGAAAAAACCCTAAGGTATACCAGAAATTACAGTAATACTAATTGCTAAAAAGAGAGTTCCATTTTAAGAGGTACAATTTTCACTTTTAGAAAACTAGTGGAAACCTTTAGGTACTTTTTTTTTAAAGATGAAGTTTAAATCATTCAAATAAAAACATTTTTGTAGGAAACAATCTTGAACAAATATTAAAAAGCACACTAGTTTTCCTTCTCATGTCCCTTGATATCTAGCACATTGCTAGGCACATACTAGGTACTCAACAAATTGATGCTTATTGCACTTCTCAAAAGGCGGTCTGTTTTTTTAGTTTTACTAAAGAGAAAAAAAGCACAATTTTGTAAATGTCCCAAGTTAAAGAGAGGGGGGCCTCACTTGCTCCAGCAGCTGCCTTAGCCTATGCAGCTGGGACTCCAGCTGTTTATTGTGGTCTTCCAGGATTTGCATCCTGGCTTCCAGGCGGCCTTTGTGTTGACGAAGTAGCTTGGCCTCAGCAATGAGCTCAGCATCCCGGGGACTCTGAGGAGAGGTGGGCATCATTTCAGGAGGAGACGGCAGTGGGGACAGGCCTTTGTGTTCATGCTGCTGCTTCAGACGATCATATTCTGCTTGCAGATTCCTGTTGGCACCAAAGAAGTAAAAAAAAAAAAAAGAAAGAGAAAGAAAGAGAGAGAGAGAGAGAGAGAGAGAGAGAGAGAGAGAGAGAGAGAGAGAGAGAGAGAGAGAGAAAGGAAAAAGAAAGAAAGGAAAGGGAAAAAAAGTAAGTTCAGTATCATCACCAGATTTCATATAAAATGGCAGAGATGCACCTGACCACCACCAAACACAAAAGCAAGCAGAAGAGGGGCACTTAATGAATGGATTTTTATGACGACGATCTTAGTAATGCTAAAGAACAAAAATAAAATCAGAAGCGTCTGCCGGGTGTGTGAGGTGAGGTGCTTTTCAACCTTTTATTTTATACAAAAAGCCTCATGAATGCTATGTTCAGACAAGTCAGCAGCAAAAAATTTAACCATTTTGTAAATACTTCTCTATAATGTCATGAGATTACAATTTTTATACCTCTATCAACATGGTGGTTTGCATAAAAAACCATCAGCTATTTCAACAGCAATGTATAAGAACATACTAAGAATGTACCCAGGTACCCAACACACTGCTTTAATACATTTAACACTTGCCCTATTGTTTCCAAATCATATTTGAAACAATAAAATATAACAGTTAAAGCTGAAGCTCCCCGACATGCCCTGATCAATACCATATCAGTCCCTCCTCACCATCGCCCCCAAGGAGATAATGCCATCCTGAATCCCGTGTCCATTATTACCATGAACATATCCACAAATACTAGGATGAACTTAACAAAGAAGCTGATAGTCGGCTGTTTTTTACCTACAAAAATGGCCCATTTCATGTAATTCAATCCCACAGCATTATTTTTCACGTTCTTAAACTTTCTGTTTAAGAACTTTATGTTTAAAAATGTACATACCATGCTAAGAGTTGCTTTTCTGCCTTCAACACGGTTTTGATGGGTTATCCATGTTGATACATAATCGTTTGCGATTTTAAGTGCTGTAAGGTATTATTCTGCTGCTTTAATATGTTAACAACATTCTCCTGTCAATGGGCATTTAAGTTTCCAACTTTTCACAATTACAATGATGCAATGAATTCCCTTCTACCTGTCTCCTTGGGTACCTGTTTAAGAGATTCTTTACAGAACATATCCAGATGTGGAATTTTGGCGTCCCAGTAACATTTGCATTGCTACATATTACCAAATAGCTCTCCTAAGTGGTTTTCCCAATTTACTCTCTTACCAATAGTGAATGAGATTTTTTATTAAACCACATCTTCATCAAAGACTTGGGGTTATCAAACACTTAAGTATTGGCCAATTTTATGGGTGCATTTTAATTTGTACATCCCTGATTACTGGTGAGGTTGAATTTCTTTTGTGTTAATTGGCTTTTCATGTTTTCTTTACCCATTTCCCCTCTGGACTGTCTTTTTCTCATTAAAGTTCTGGTTATATTCTGGATGCTTATTGTTTTGCCAGCTATGTGCACAACAAATATTATCTCCTACCCATATCTCTGTGTAGCTTACCTTTAACTTTGTTCCTGGCATCCTGTTGTACAAAAAACTTAAATTTTAACATATTACTCCATTTTCTGGTGGTTTTTTTTTTAAGTTTTGCTTAAGAAAATCTTCCTTGCACTTACATAACGTTGAACATTTTGTTCTTCACATTTAGGACTTTACACAGAATCATTTGTGTTTGGTGTTAACATACGATCTACTTTTACTTTCCCCCATAGATAACTTATTAAGCCAGCCCATTCATTGTATAGTTTTCTCCCCCAGTGATTTCTAATGGTATCTTGGCAATTCGTTAAGAGTCCATAAACACACAAGTGTGCTTTTGAGCTCTCTATTCCATTTCGTTGGTTTCTTTGCATGTCTCCGCCCCATGCAGGTGCCACACCGCAGCTTTAAATAAGTTGGTGTGTGGTAGACCCTCCCTTTCCCATTGTTCTTGACTTAAAATTGTCTTGGCTCTTCTGACCCCTTTGATCTTCCCTATGATTTTAGTGTCACCTTTTCATACCAAAATTCTTGGTGAAATTTGGGGGTTGAATTACACTGAATTTATCGATTAAACTGGGAAGAACAGACTTCATGTTTTTGAGTCTTCATATCCAGAAATGTGGGGAAGCTCTTCACTTCTTCTGGTCTCATTTCACATCCATTAATAACGTGGTGTAATTCACTGTGCCTTTTCCTCTAGCTTTTCAGGTTGAATGCTTAAATCATTTTTTTATTTTTATGCTTTTCAATAAATATATTTAGGACTACAGATTCCCTTCTTGCTTTAGAATTGCTGGAAATACAATTCCCATTGATGACACTTCTGCTATTTGATACCTGGTGACTGATTAGAACTCTTGGCTGCCTTTTTTCCAGTTACAATAAATACCAAAATAAGAGGACAGATTTCTGTTGTTCACAGATGATATTTCATTCAGACGAGAGAACTTCCTATCCACAAATGTGGAGGACCTATATCTATGAGAAAAGATATGAGATGCAAGTGAGGTGAGAAGAGTTTTCCCATTGTCCCACTGGAGAAAGTAAGATAATCTCATGATCGGGTTTCCTGTTAGGGAAATATTTCCTGTTGTTCATTATCTGGGCAGAGAATGGCATGTCTTCCAAAACGCTTAGTTTCAAAATGATGTATCTTCACATTAAAGAAGAAATAAAATCCAATCTATTCTTTTTTTTAAAGCTCTACCCTATAGCTAACGTTATAAGTTTTCTAGGAATTTAAAGTCATGTAGGAAACCAATATATGACTTTTTCATCGACAGGAATATAATCTCCTATCTGTCTTGATTGACATCCCATCAGTTCTCAATCTTCAAGGACAGTTGTGTGTGCAGTTTGTTTCGTAGCAAGCTGCTTTGACAGAGCAGTAATAAGTAGAGATTTATCAAAATAAGTTTACCTTCAGCCAGATTCTGCATATAGGTCCTCTGGGTGTGAACCAATGGAAGCAGTTGTCCACATTAATTAAATCCAATCTCTGACCACTTAACTGACAATCATCTAAATGTTTCTGTGAACTTGAAGCAGCATCCAATGTTCACAAGGTTTCACTTGACAGGAATTTTCTTCTATTTTTTCCCCCTTGCAATATTCACTGAAAGAAATTTACCTTCATTGAAATGTTCCAACTGGTAATACCTTCTTATGTAAGGTCCTATTCAGGATTCTTCTTTCTACTCTATCCAATCATCCACAATGTTATTTTTGAAAACATTGTGATACTCTCCTGAAGACCATGTCTAAAAACAAATTATTATTATCTTGCCACCCACTTTTCACAAAGGTACTGGCATTTTTTAGAGAAGTCTTCCTTGATATCTTGATCCTCTGGGTCTAGTTGTCTACAGATTCTCCTTTAATGAGTTATTTATACGTGCCCTTGTTCAGAAAACGTGGTTTAGTATATACAACACATTACATTTCAGTTTTTATGTTTTCCAGTGAAAAACAGAAAAGGTCATTTGAATCAGCCAGGGCCTCCCAAAGCTGAGCTGTGAAGAATACCAATTGCTCCTAAGTAGAGCCTTTCTTGCCTTCCCAGATGTTTGAAATTTCTCTCGGGAGACCATTTCCTTAAAAACTCACATCCTTCTTCAGTTCTGGAAGATTTTCAGCTATTACAGCTTCAAACATTGCTTCTCTTTCATTTCATCCATTCTCTTCTGAGACTTCGATTAGGTATATTTTAGAGCCTTGTGGCCAATTCCCCATCTCTTTTAATTGCTCATTTATATTTCTTATCTTTTTCTCTTAGCGCTGTGCACAGTAATGTCCTCAGAATCATCTTTTAATTCTCTTATCTTCTGTGACTGGGTCTACTCTATCCTGTCTATTGGGTTTCGTAGCTTCAGTAGGGGAGGCCGGGGGAATGTCGGAGGGGGGGGGGGGGGAGGAGACATATGTAATACTTTTTGTAATACTTTAAGCAATAAAACAAAATAAAAAAAAGTTGTGATAGTTTTTATTTCCAAAGATGTCTTTTTCAGATCCATCTATTCTTCATCTATTTGTGTGTCTTAGTTTCTTGCTATTTTTTTAAACAAATGGTGTTTTCTTGTTTATGTCTTTGAGCACATCCTAAATGTACTTACAAGCAATACTTGCTGTACCATTCTATCATTTTACTTTCATCTAGGCTTAATTCATCTTTTGATGGTCAGTTTGGAAGGACTCTCTCACCTTTTAATGTGTTTTGGATTTTGGTTTGAAGACACATTTTGAAAGAGATGGAGTGTGTGTGTTTTCCTCTCCTGCTGAAACTCACCTCTCCCCATCAAGTGGTTTTGTTTTTTTTAAAATATATTTTATTGATTTTTTACAGAGAGGAAGGGAGAGGGATAGAGAGTTAGAAACATCAATGAGAGAGAGACATCGATCAGCTGCCTCCTGCACACCCCCTACTGGGGATGTGCCTACAACCAAGGTACATGCCCTTGACCGGAATCGAACCTGGGACCCTTGAGTCTGCAGGCTGACACTCTATCCACTGAGCCAAACCGGTTAGGGCGTCCCATCAAGTGGTTTTGTGGCTGTTACCATCTGCCATTCACAGGCCTCTAGTCTGTAAGAGCTTCTAGATCTTATATTGGTAATCTGCAGCAGTCACACTGAATGATATGAGTGCAGTTGTTGTGAGTTTCATCACCAGGCAGCATGGTTCATGTCCTGGTATTAAGGCTCTGAAGTTCTCTTTCCCAAGTGCACTCCCCACCTGTTCCCCAGGCTCCACACATTAGGTCCATGGCTGCATATAAGCAGTAGTCCCCCCTGCAGCAGTCCAAACTGTTCTTTTTCCAATGTCCTTTCACGTATAAGTATGCCTATGTATGTGCCTTTCCAGGTGTGTTTTTGTGGGGCCCTGATTTCAAATGTCTGGCTCTGGGCCCCCACACCTTGTGAGGAAAATTGTAATTCCTGTTATGACAACAGGAGCTGAAAGCCCACTATGCACCACATATGGCTCACTGTGCCCTGTGTTTGTTTGCTTCCATTTCTGGTCCAGAGAGATGTTCATCTTATTTTAAAGCCCAGCTATGTCTTTCCCATTTTTGTTTCACTCCATATATTATCTACCACTGGATAAATGGTAGGAGCTGAGGAAGATGCCTTAAAGCAAGAGCTAATGTGATCTTGATCAGAAGACTACCAGGGCTTGCTGATTTTGTAGCTGTGTGATCAATGTTCCCTCAGTATCTATTTAAACCTAAATTCACCAGGACAGGATTAAATGAGCCAAAGGAGTTCCCTTCTCTTAAACAAATATGTAACATACATAAACCTTCTATTAAACTCAGTAACAAATTTGCTTTTGAGGGACTAGTTTTTCCTCTTGAAGCTCTGAGGCAGGACAAGCTGTCATGCCCAAACTCTGGAAAGCCAGCAATAGCTCAAAAGAGGTATCTTGGCCAGAAACCAAGTAAAATACAGTTCTTGGATTTGAATCTAAATTCTCTTTTAAAGGTATTTACAACTGGTTACAAAAATAATCAAGAACAACTGATGTTCAAGGGGTTGAATTAGAGATAACTTTACTAAATGTTTCCTGATAAACATGATCACGGTTACAGGACTGTGCTAGGGCATATTTTTTTTTTTAGGAGCTGGGAAATTAAGTCATTTAGCCTTTATAAATTAAGGCTTATATTTAAAACACATATGCCAACACCTTTAAAAGTTATCTGACCCTACCCAGTTTGGCTCAGTGGATACAGCATCTGCCCACTGACTGAAAGGTCCTGGGTTCAATTCTGGTCAAGGGCACGGACCTCTGTTGCAGGCTTGATCTCCCCAGCCCAGTCAGGGCATGTGCAAGAGGCAACCAATTTGATGTGTCTCTCTCACATCGATGTTTATCTCTCTCTGTCTCTCCCCCTCCCTTCTACTCTCTAAAAATCAGTGGAAAAAATATCCTTGGGTGAGGTTTAAAAAAAAAAAAAACCCAGATGCTAGATTTTTTTTTGATGCAGTATCTATAATAAAGCACAGGAGATCGTTCCCATAAAAGATCATTGAGATACTTACCACTGTTAAGTTGTTTTAAAGCTTAACCACAAATACAAATTTTACTCATTTTATCAGCTGGCTATCAATTTACATTGTTCCAATATATATTCTGCTGTTTTTGAAGTTATACATGTACATCTCACCCCTACTGATTCTCTAATTATTAGAATGTGTATAGTTTCAATACAGAGAATACATGTCAGCGATCAGACAACGACTCCAGAGAATCTATTTACATTCTTCATTATCTTGTAAATTATATTTCTCTAGTAGCTCCCGAAAGAACACTAATTCAAATTCACTGCACATGGCCCTATCATCACAATTTCTTCCTGCAGCTAGTCATCCTAAAAAAAAGTCTCCCATCCATTATTAATTTCTTATTCTCCATAGAGCTGAACACACTCCATCCATTCTACAACTACATAGATGTATCTGATTAATTTTATGTCACCAAGTGTATAAATGTGGTTGTCCAGATACAAAATTACATTTTAAAAAATTTCTAGTCAAGTAAAAATTTTCCTAACCGAGTAATGGATATAAGAGATGAATCAGATTGTTCTTACCTCTACCTGCTGAAACCATGATGTCTCTTGGCCCTTCTGGCAATCATTACTAGCTACATATTAGTTATGACAAAGAACATTACAACCATCTTTGTGTAATTAATTTACAGAAGCCAAGTGTTTTCAAAGTACGTTGTCTACTCTTTCAATGGAACTTTCCTAGGACGTGTAATTATATAGCTGTATAATGGTATTTTGAAATGGTCACTTTCCACTGATCAATGCCTTTTACACAGTATTATACATTAAAGTGTATAAAAGCACACGCACACACAGAGTCTACTTCATAAAGTGGAAACAACTACAAAGGTCTGCATCTAAAACGAATAGGCCCTGAGAAATCTAGTTTTACCCTCATACAATATTAAAAGCAGCTAAATCAATCTGGACTCAGGCAAATGTAATACATCCTACAGAACCATTACAGCAACTGTAAGTCTAGCAAATTAGCAATTTCTAAAAAGAAGATGAAGACAAATTGTGCAAGCATGATCTATTTTAAAAACTGGGAATGGCACATAGACTTTCAATTATAATAAAAATATTTAAAGCTATACTGCAAAATTGTATCCAATACAAAGTAAAAAGTAACCTCAAACTAGATGGAAAAAGACATCAATGTGCCTTGGCATTACCAGTGTTAATTAAGGAGAGGCGCACAGGGTGGAACGTTAAAGTATGCATATTTTAGGGCTGCCTTGAGCAAAACAGTAAAAATGTCAGGACTACCAGGCTCTTGTTTCTAATCTGTTTCTCTTAACACTGTCCCTCTTTCATGCACTCAGAGTTCTTAATTCCAACCCCTTTCCTACTGAAATTTTATCAGCATAAAGGTGTTATATAGAAGTTATTTAAACCTTACTGAGATTTTATAATAATATGCCATTTCTTCCAGTGATATCTGCATTTTAAGAGATACTGAAGCATGTAAAGAAAAATAAGATTTTTTTTTCACATTGCATTTTGCATGCCTTTTATCACCATGGCTGAGGGGGGACTTAGAAGAGGGCTTGAGAGCCTGATTTTGTGGTCAGAGAGACTTTAATTCACAATTAGGCTCTGCCACTTTCTGAGGCTAGGAAACTGACTTAAGCACTCAGCCCATCAGGAGGATTAATGAGCCAGTATGGTTTGTATTCAATATGTACAACTTTCTGAGAAACCCACCCAGCCCATTCTAAGTATTCCATAAATGTTGGTTATTATTATTGTTGTTGTTTCTTATTTCTCTCCTTATTCTGAACTGTTTAGATTTGGAAACTCAGGCATGCTGAAAACTTCCCATTAAAAGAAAGCACTTAGCCCGACTGGTGTGGCTCAGTGGTTGAGTGTGGACCTATAAACCAGGAGGTCACGGTTCAATTCCCAGTCAGGGCACATGCCTGGGTTGCAGGCTCAATCCCCAGTGTGAGGCATGCAGGAGGCAGCCGATCAATGATTCTCTCTCATCACCGATGTTGCTCTCTCTCTGTCCCTCTCCCTTCCTCTTTGACATCAATAAAAATATTTTTTTAAAAAGTACTTAAGTTATCTTAAATAAAAGCAATCTACAAAGACTTATTGAGCTTGGCAGAAAATATACGTATAGAGTGCTCAGAAACTGATTTATCATCCAACATTTGCTCTCTGTATATATACTTGAGTTATAGCCCTCTAGTCATTATTAGAGATACCTTTGAACTGGGAAATTATTGTATATTTTCCATCATCGGCACAAAATGAAATCACTGGCTTAAGATTACTAGGATGAGATCTAAGATTTGACAAAGTCTGCTGGATATGTGACAAAAATCATCAAATTATGTGTGTAGATCATTGCTGTAATAAATATTTGAACCAAGTCTACAGGTTAATGTATCTAGATGTACTCTATTTTGGGCATACACCCTTGACACATCAATCTGTATCTTGAGTGAGTTCCAAGAGACAGAATCTGACAATGTTAATTAGCTTTAGTTTACCTTCAATTATTGAGATATTTTTCACAAATTCCTGATCAGAGACTAAGACATTATTGTCTATAGAATAAATGTATTCATCAAAGCTTCAACACAAGAAGAGAATTCATTAAAAATCCTAACTGTTATGCCTTAAAATAAGCTAAGACAAAAATAACAGTAGCTAGTCTTCACCATTCAAAAGTACACTAGTACTACAGAGGTTTTAAAAGTGAGGAAGTCTAGTCCCCAGGAATAGTACCACTGGGTAAAGTGTGTTTCAATTTTCAGACAAATACAGGAAAATATCAAACTTCCGTTGTCTGTGGTCAGCGAAAAGCCATAACAGTCTCTAGGACAGTGGTTCTCAACCTTCTGGCCCTTTAAATACAGTTCCTCATGTTGTGACCCAACCATAAAATTATTTTCGTTGCTACTTCATAACGGAAATGTTGCTACTGTTATGAATCGTAATGTAAATATCTGATATGCAGGATGGTCTTAGGAGACCCCTGTGAAAGGGTCGTTCGACCACCAAAGGGGTCGCGACCCATAGGTTGAGAACCGCTGCTTTAGGAGAATCATAATTTTAAGCTTTGTGTGTCCAGGCTTGAGTCCCTTATGAGTAGTTAGACTTGGCCTTAAATTCTTCCAGTAAATTCACCGTGATGGCCTACATTTTCCCTTCCTGGCACACACTGCTGTACATTCTTGCCGTATCTGATCCTATGGCCTCCTCTATTACAATAACAAAAACTACAGGATCATTTCTTTAAAATGAGTCTCAGTATTTGTACACGAATGTTCATGGCACCATTATCCCTATTAGCCAGTAAGTGGAAACAACTCAAATGTCCATCAACTGCTGAATGGATTAAGAAAATGTGGCATATCCATATGATGGAATAACATTCAGTAATAAAAAGAATGAAGTACTAATACATGGTACAACAAAGATGTTCTTTAAAACACTATGCTATGTAGAAGAAGCCAGTTACAAAATACCACACCCCATAGTGTTCATTTATATGAAATGTCCAGAATAAGCAAATCTGTAGAAACAGAAAGCATATCAATGATTATTTAGGGCTGGATAAGGGTTGTTTTGGGAGAAATAGAGAGTGACCAAAACAATCTAGGGTTTCTTTTGGGGCGAGGAAAGTATTCTATAATTGATTCTGTATAATAGTTACACAACTCTGTGAATATCCTAATAACCACCGAATTAAACACTTGAAATGGGTGAACTATATGGTATGTAGATGATATCTCAATAAAACTCCTATACGAAGTTAAAAATAAGTTCTAGAAGCAGGGTCAAGATAGTGGAGTAGGTATATCCTGAACTCACCTTCTCCCACATACACATGGAAATTACAATTAAATACAGACCAACCATCGCTGAGAATCACTGAAGACTAGCTGAACAAAAGACCTAAAACTAAGGCTATAAAGAAGCCATATTGAGATGGGTGGGAGGAGCAGGGATTTAGTGTGGGCAGGCCCCACACTCACAGAATGGTGATTCACAAACAGGAGAGAGATCTCAGCCACGGTGGTCCAACCCCCAAACCAGGCTCCCCAGCCCAGGGGACCTGTGCCACAATGAGGAACCCCCATGAAATGTGGCTTTGAAAACCATCAGGATTATGTCCAAGAAAGAGGAAGAGCAGTGAGAGACCAAGACACTGCTCTTAAAGGGCTCAAGCACAAACTCACTTGCTCCCAAGTACCAGCGTGAATGCAGCACTTTGAGAAGTGCCTGGGCCACACAGAGAGGAATGAAATTGACTAACTTTAGGGTTGAGAGCTGGAGGGTCCGGGATCAGTGGGAACTGTCTCTAGGGGACAGAGTGCAGGTGGGCACATCTGTTCCTTTGTTTCTTTTGTTGTATTCTCCTGCCACCTGGCTGGCCTGGATCAGGTGAGTGCCAAGTATGTCACTCTCCATGAACCTGGCTAACACTATTTGGTCCACCCAACCTGCTCGCGCTCCAAATGGCTTCAGACCTCACACACATGTGGAAGCCTATTCCAAGTGCCCTCAAGCTCAGCACAGGCCATCACCCGCCTCAGCTTATGTTGTAGCTCCTACCAAGTGGCCCTAAGCCTGACACAAGTGCCAGCCAGCTGCAGCTTGCATCGTATCTCCTACCACAGGACCCCAAGCCTGGCACAAGCAGTGGCTGGCTTTGGCTCCCATCACACCTATTACCAAGCTGCTACCCCAGCGCAGCCAGCTTAGGCCAGAAGCAGATCCCCTCCCAAGCAGCTCCACAACTGACACACACAACAGGTGGCCTCGGCAGCACCAGGGCCCTCACCAAAGCGACTCCTGCTCTGTGGGGGCAGCCCCTGCACACCCGATCATCTGCGGGAGTAAATTCTTTGACATACATCTTAGCAGTATTTTTTGAATCTGTCTCCCAGGGCGAAGGCAACGAAAGCAAAAGTAAATGGGACCACATCAAACTAAAAGCTCTTCACCAGGAAGGAAACCATCCATATAATGAAAAGGCAATCTACTGAATGGGAGAAGATATTTGCAAATGATATATCTGATAAGGGGTTAATACTTATAATATATTTAGAAATTCATACAACTTAACATAAAAAAAAACCACACACACACACACACACACACACACACACGCACACACGCACACACACACACACCAAACAATCTGATTAAAAAATGGCAGAGGACCTGAATAGAAACTTCCCAAAGAGGACATTCAGATGACCAACAGACATGAAAAGATGCTCAACATCACAAATCATTGGGGAAATGCAAATTAAACCACAGTGAGACATCACCTCACACCTGTCAGAATAGCTGTCTGTCATCAACAAATCAACAAACAACAAGTGCTGGCAAGGATGTAGAGAAAAGGTAACCCTCGTGCACTGCTGGTGGGAATACAGACTGGTGCAATCTCTGTGGAAAGCAGTATGGAAGTCTCTCAAAAAATTAAAACTGAAACTACCATATGACTCAGCAATCCCACTTTTCTGGATATTAATCCAAAGAAATAGAAAACACTAATTTGAAAAGATGTATGTACCCCTATGTTCATTGTGTAAGTAACCTAGGTGTCCATCAATAGGTGAAAGGATAAAGAAGATGTGGTACCTATATATATAATGGAATACTACTCAGCAATGAAAAATAATGAAATTTTGCCATTTATGATAGCATAGATGATCTAGATGGCATTATGCTAAGTGACATAGGTCAGAAAAAAAGACAAATACCATATTATTCCACTTGTATGTGGAATCTACAAAACAAAACAAATGTACAAGTAAAATAAAACAGAAACAAACTCAAAATAAAACAGAGAACAAACAGATGATTGCCTAAGAGGACGGGGGAGGGGGAAGAGTGAAGAAGGTGAAGGGGACTAAGATACAAACTACCAGTTATGGAATAAGTCACAGGGATGTAATGCAAGGGAATATAACCAATTCTACTGTAATAACTATGTATGGTGACATGGTTACTAGACCTATCATAGTGATCACTGTCACATATATTAATGTCTAATCTCTATGTTATACTCTCGAAAATAATATAATATCGTATGTCAACTATAATTGAATATAAATTAAACGAACATATCAAGAAATTATAACTAAAAAAAATGAAGGGACTGACCTAAGGGTTAATAAATTTCTGGGAAAAAAAGGTAAGTTCTAGGTTCAAAATTATATTTCTCATAGCACAAAAGATTATTTTCCCAGTGAAGACAATCATTTTCTAATGCTCTTTCCTACTACAGGAGACTCAAGTTTAACCCATATACATAAAAATGGCGTGTACATGCCTACAGAAGTATCTATGCAAACACTTTTCAATCTTTTGAGATGATGAATTTAAAAAGCCTAAAAATAAGCCCAGAAAATGCTCAAGTCAGGGTTAACCTAAACAACTTAGATATTATCAGTCTAATGGGAAATGATATGACAACCTAAACAGGTATATTAAGGGATTTGGGGAAAGAATGATAACATAAGAAATGAGAAAAATAAAAACAACAGCTGAAAATCAGCCAAAAAATCCATCAGCGAACAGGAAAACTCCAAAGTGTATTCATCCATTCATTTAATCAACACATACTTCTATACTAAGCACTACAGAGATAAAGATATATGACATACTGTCCTTTACCCTTGAAGAGCTCACCTTCTAGCATGTGGGATATTGTTTATTTAACAAAGCTTACAAATCTTACACTAATGTGAAACTAATGTAAAAAGACTGGGAATGATTCTCACTGCTAAACCTAAAAATATAGGCTGTTTCTCTTTTTGACACAATACTAAGAAATTATAGGAAAAGGATCAGATGGATTTACTTATGACCTGTAGGTAGCAGACAGAGTGGTACCATAATGTAACTCAGAATTTGCAGATACCGAGAAAAGTCAACTTTAATTATTAATATAGTAAAAAAAAAAAGGATAAGTTTAGGCATCTGCAGAAATCAGCCATTTACATAGGTAATGCATACCGGAAAACCATTTCTAACTGGCCATATTCAATTACAAACAAGTACACAATCAAGGTAGGTCCTTGGTCTTCTTTCCATAAACATATTCTAATATTCTCTTTCTAGAAGGACTCTATCCCTCTTCCTAGGCTTCCCATCCCCCTAACCCATTACTCCTCAATCCAGACTTCTCTTCTGAACTCCTCACCTGTCTTTTCAACAGTCTCTTGGATGTTTCCATTAGCTATGGGCTCTGTGAACTGGAACTTGCTAAGCACCAAGACACACAGATTGATATATTCTTCTAACATTTCAGTGTCAGAAAAGGAATCCACTTACTCAAGCAACAGTACACAGGACCATATACTAGCTACCCATACATCTATACCTTAATCTTCTGTTGAGATGAACTATATAACAAAAATGCTATACCTGCATTTCTGCTACAAGATAAAGAAGGAGAAATATCTTCCCATGTGTTGGTAGCACACTTTCATATCACACTCCAGAGTGGCCTCAAATAACAATTGGCCTTTGCATATAACTACTAAAAAGATTCAACAGTAATTGTAATAGAGGCAACAGTTGCTGTCTTTAGTAGACATACTTCAAAATTCAACCAGTTACCAATTAAGGATGCCATGGAGCAAGTTAATTTTGTCAAGTTATTGATGGAAATTTCTGTTGGTAGTTTGACTGGAAAGGCAGATTATTCAGTGAGATATTCCATAAAAAAAAGTACAAAGAATTTTCTATGTGCATGAGAGATAACTTACTGCCTACCTTTGGATTCTCTAGAAGAAACCACTCTGGTCTCTAGGTTCATAGGGCTTTACTGCTAGATCATATCAAAAGTTACTTTTGTGAGAAAAAGCCAGGCTTCATCTTCAGAGATACCTGTTATAGCTTCTTCCTCTGATGTTCCCAGAAAGACAATGCCTAGGTTTCTTAACATCCACAGTAGAGAACCAACTGTGCTACCTCCTTGCCTGGTTTTCAAAGTTTACTACAGATTTGAATTTTTTTTTTTTTACCAAAGTGTGTTCCTTAGAACATTACAATTGGTCAAATACATATAAGCAACATCGGGCTAAAGAAAGCTAATCATGTTTCTTTACTTCTAGACTCAATGCTCAATTACTCATGAATTTCCAACACAAGTGTTTCCAAAGTTTACCTTTGGATTCATTTTTCTTAGGCATATCTTAGTATTCTGCAGAACACATTTTGGGCAACAGTGACCTTTATCCTTGGAGAACTGTCATCATTTTTTTGGTCTCCAATGTTAAGCTTTCCACAATTATCAAAGGCCACTAGAAGCAGCCACATAAAATTTCCTTTGTTCTTTGCTATAAAAGTATTGTTGAGGACACTAGCCAATAATCACATCAAATGTAACATTGTTTAAGAGTCCAGGACTGCCTGAGTTTGAATCCAGGCCCCATTCCTTGTTAGCTGTATTACATGTCCTTCATACTCTGGGCCATGGAGTCTTTATTCTAGAAAGAGCTTCTCCTTCATAGGGTTGCTGTAAGAATTAAATAAGATCTTACATGTACTCACAATAGTTCCTGTCTATATCAAGCACTCAGATGACAGCTATTTGTTTTTGTTGTTGTTGTTATTATTATTATTATTATTATTTAGAGCCAGGAAAGACATGGTATTTTCTTAGAAAGCTGCATGCTTCTTGCATGCAACATTAACTACACAAATCATTATGTTTCCTCTTATCCTCCAGGCTGCAGAGGAGATCAGACCAAATTTGAAGCTCAATTATATCAACTCTGCTAATCCCTACTATTTTAATTGATTTACTATTTAAACTGCAGGAATCTTATTGCTATGGGGTTTTTTTGTTTTGTTTTGTTTTTCAAATTCTTTCTGGAAAGTGAATGCATATAGTCAATATAGGAAATTTCCACATGAATGTCCTTGGGCAAGTAGAACTCAGTATGTCCCATACATAGCTCTTTTTCTATATTCACTGACCTTTGCAAATGAGTAGCTTTTCCTGTGTGTGCTATGTTTTGTTTGTTTTTTGAAGGATCATATACCAGTTCCCCAATTTAAAAATTTCATTTCGCCGAAACCGGTTTGGCTCAGTGGATAGAGCGTTGGCCTGTGGACTGAGGGGTCCCAGGTTCGATTCCGGTCAAGGGCATGTGCCTGGGTTGCGGGCATATCCCCAGTGGGAGATGTGCAGGAGGCAGCTGATCGATGTTTCTCTCTCATCGATGTTTCTAACTCTCTATCTCTCTCCCTTCCTCTCTGTAAAAAATCAATAAAATATATTTTTTTAAAAAAATTTCATTTCACCCAATTCCTCCCTCTCCCTTCTCCCCTGGCCTCATTCATTTAGTGTGACTTTCCCATTTCTCCATCCCTTCTTCACTTACCTGAGACATCCTTAGTTCAGAATCTGACCACCTTTCCAACTAATTGTTCCGCCGTCAGTCAGTCTACCAATCTCCATGGCTTTAGCTCCCTGCCTACAATTATTTCTGTCAGTCTCCCCCTCCTCAAAAGCCCTGCACTGTTCAACTGCTTATCAGATAAAATCCAAATTCCTTAGTATAACATGTAAAATCCTTTACACCGTGGTCTCCACCTGCGATTCACTACCCTCTTGTTCTCAGTCTGTGCTCTGGCTACACATTACTCACTGCCCCACTGGTAGGAAGAGCTCATTCTTTCTCTCTCTCTCAGCTTAAAAAAAACCTCCTACTCAGTCTTTATTGTCAATTCCCTTTGTGAATCTCTCCAACCTCTCAGACAGAATTAATCATTGACCTCCGTGCCCCCAGAGCACTTGTAACACTGGGTTATAATTAGCTGTTTATGTTTTAATGCCTTTTGAACTCCAGAAAAGTAAGAACCAGGGCTTATTCGTTTTTGTAGTCCTGGCAGTTTGAAAAACACACTAAGCATTCTCCAACTATCTGCAGAATTGAATGAAATTATATCCTTAGGCCTGGAAAGTAACTAAAGAAAGTTATGACTACAATGAATTCTGTAGCAGGACAGGCTGGTAATGAAAGTCAAAGGACCATAAGGGTCTTCATGGAGGATCTAAAAGGGGAAACTGGATTGTGAGAATGTCAGCTTTTATCTAGCCTGTTCGAGGGAGATGGCTGCTGTACTTGTAAGGCAGCCTACAGAGCTGGGAACATCAGAGCCAGGGCAAAAAAGTTGGAGAAAAACACACTTTTCTCTACCTGCCTTTTCAAACCTTTAGATATTATTATTACATGTTAAAGAATGAAAGTCACGAATATTCTTATCACTAGAGGGGGACTTCCATTTTGGGGTAGTATGAAACAGTCCTCATGACTATCCAATTTCTTATGCCAAGATTCTAAGATCATCAGAAAAAATCTGATTTTTATTCTTATTTCTAAGATACAGAACCCTGCACAGCTAGCATGGCTCAGTGGTTGAGTGCCGACCTATGAACCAGGTAGTTAACAGTTTGATTCCCAGTCAGGGCACATGCCTGGGTTGTGGGCCTCGATTCCCAGTGTGGAGTTTGCAGGAGGCAACCAATCGATGATTCTCTCTCATCATTGATGCTTCTATCCCTCTCTCCTTCTCCCTTCCTCTCTGAAATCAATAAATATTTATACATATATTTAAAAAAGATTCAGGACTCTGGAATGGAGTAACAACTCTAGTCTCTAAAAAATATAATTTCCCATTTTAATAGATGTAGGATTTATACTTAAACCCCATGCTGTTCCATAAAAAGGTTTAAGGCAACATTAGTATACTAGTATTAGATATAACAAGACAGTTTCAAAGAGAGAGAATTAGGATAAAGTGAGAAATAAAACTGTCATTCTGGGTTATCCATTTACTTCCATGAACTGGATAGCATAAACTGGTCCCCTTGGGCTTTGATGAAGTCTGGATAAAGTGAAGGAAACTGAGTTACTGGGCTGGTTAGATAGAAACTGAACCGTGGAATCCTGGTACCCCACACCGTGTACCTGTCCTCCCCGTCCGAGTGGAGCTGAGGCGGTTGACTCTTGCACAGCTATTAAATGCAGTGTGTATGCCCTTCAGCTTCTCTTCATATGGTAGATAGCTTCTCTTGCTATAAAAGATCTTGGCTGTCGGATTTATGTCAGAAAATGAACCCCCTTATCTAAAAAGACTCTGCAGCCCTTTATTTTGGGGGCTCATGGTGCCAACTGACAGGAAGGCCTAGTTTCATTCAATTTCTTAGATACCACTCTTTCCCTACCAGTCCAACTTAAAAAAAAAAAGTAAATACTAGCTATGGGAATTAGTCTCTACTAATTACCACTGACATCTAATGGACATTTAACATTCACTCCGTTATCCTTCCCACCCCATCACTTTGTCTTCAGAGGCAGTCCTTCTCTCTCATTCATGGGCACGCCTTTTCCTGTGCCCTTGTGCCCTTAATCCCTCTCCTTCCCACCTCCTCTAGGAAAATGCCCCTATCATTCCCAAGCTCTCTTCCCCTATTCTGGCATCTTCCTCCAGAATGAGAAAAGTACTGAGGGGTCCTTAAGTAAAAAGAGAACACCACACAACATTGTGTGAAATAATCCCAACAACCACAAATATATTTGCAGATGTTTGCATGTATAGACAAGATCTTTGAAAGGGTAAACAAAAAAAACAATAAAAGGGGCAGCCTACAAAGCTGGGAACACCATAGCCAGGTGAGAGAGTTGGAGAGAGACACACTTTTCTCTACATGTCTTTGCAAACGTTTAGATATTGTTATTACATACTAAAGAATGAAAGTCATGAAGTAAACATTTTAATGTTCACATCTTCCAGAGTTCTACGAAGCCCAGTGTTCTTCAGCCACACAATCCTTCTCTAGATAAATTTACTCTCATGGTTTCAACTACCATTTATGAGCTGGTGAGTCATAGATCAAATTAATATCTTTGGCCCACACCTCTCCTGCAAGCTTCAAAGTTCCATTTCTCACTGTCAGACATTTACAGGTGAGTATGTCACCAGCACCTCAAACTCAACATATTCCATACCCCATTCACCATCTTCCAGCTACTAGACCCTTGAAGGACCAATATAAATACTGTAAATTTATACTCATATAAACATATAAGAGAAAGAATGGATTGGCTGCTATCTCTCCTGAACTGTCAGTCCAAGCTGCAACCAACCATCATCTTGCCATGTATCCACCAGAACTGGGACTCCTTCCTTCCCTCCCCAGAACCATCGAACCACCAAATATTCCTGTGAAATATTTCTCAGATTCAGCCTGTCTTCCCCATTCCTTTTATTTTAGGTCCTCGTCATCTCTTGCCTGGGTTCCCATGCTACATCCCATTTTGATCTACTTGTCAGTACTGCTCTTCTCAAAGTCGCTCTCTTTACAGCTGCCTGAGTGATGTATGTAAGTGTAACTGTAACAGCAGCACTCCTGGCTGACACCCCTGAGTGGCTCCCTGTGCTACGTGAGAAGGCACCAACTTCTCAGCACGGCATCATGCCCTCCTGATCTGGCCTTGCCCAGCTGTCCAGCCTCATCTCTTCCCATTTTGTTGCCTTGTTAGGAAAATGCCCCTATCACAAGTAACACAACTGTTCGCAGTTTCCCAAACACTCTCTGCTGTTCCTCACCTGCAGCTGCCTCTGCTTGGAATGCCCACTCTTGACCCCCTTCAGCTTCCCTTCCTCTTGGCTATCTTGTCACCATCATTGGAGACTCACACAAAGCAACATGGAATAAAGACATCCTGAAGCTGTGAATACTGCATACTACCAGCCCCGGGTCCAAAGACATGACACAATGAACAAGGTAAAGCAACAGGATTACGATTTCCAGCTAGTTTATTTCAGTGGTCAAGCTAAATTTCCTTTGAATATAACATCTATATATATAAACGGCTAAGTGACCAACCATCTGTCCGTCCAACTGTCCGACCGACCAACTGACCAGTACATATGACGTGCACTGGCAATTTAAAAATAAACATTGACTCGTGCACAAGCAATTCATATAAAGCTCGGCTGGTGCCAATCGCACACGTGTGTTTCAATCTGTCATTGTCAATTGTGAATTTGGTTGTTTTGTTAACATTTCTATTATAGAGAAAGGGTGAATAGCGATATTAAAATATTTCTTCTAATTAATTTCCTTTCAATGTGCACGAATCCGTGCACCAGGCCACTAGTATACAATATAGCGTAATCACTGGAGGAATGAAAGGAGTAAGAGAAAACTCAAATTTAGGCTGTATGACATCTGGTTGCCCAACAAAAAAGATAAAAGGTACTGAGTAGGTACTAAAAATCCACAGAATTTCCTGTTGTCATGTAACATCTACTAACAACTTTAACTTTAGACTTCACAGTGAATCAGGTTGCCCTCCTTTAAAACTTGGGAATAATCTAATCAATTTGCTATGTAGGCAGCAGAATGACAATCCATGTTTGTCTCTCATAAAGGCTACCTCTTCATTGCTAGGGTCATGCCTAGAATTTCAAAGCAAGTCTTGGTTCATTTAGAGAGTGCATAGAAAAAGAAGTCGGATTGTCAAACTGCAGCGGGAAGGCCGGGGAGGGTTGGGGGGCAGGAGGTAGGGGGTTAAGAGATCAACTAAAGGACTTGTATGCATGCATATAAGCATAACCAATGGACATAAGACACTGGGGGATAGGGGAGGCTAGGGGACTGTCTAGGGCGGGGGGATAAAATGGACACATATGTAATACCCTTTGTAATACTTTAAGCAATAAATAAAAAAAAAAAGAAGTCGGAATTTGACACTGCAGATTTAAGGAAGGAGATTGCAGGCTTTAATATATGCAGGCAAACTTTGAGTTTGCAATGTTAAGGAAACACAATGAAGCACATTCTCAATATCCAAATGGTCTTGACCAAATAAATGTGAATCTGAGTTATCTGTGGTATGAGGGAGATACATTATGCAGAGTGAAACATTAAGGACTATATAAGGCACTAGTCCCCCAAATTTATGACAGACACTATTGAGAAAATTCAGAGTCAGATGTAGCTTTGCTCAGAGTTTTAACCTTATTTTTGTGGCATAAACCATGAATCAGAGAATGCCAGTGGGGGAGAGATAAAGGGCCCAAAATTTTGGAAATGAATTTGTAACATTCTAAATCTATGACAAAGCACTGCTTGGCACTAATCAAGGAATTTTGGAAAGGGGGAGTATTTTGAAAAGGAAGCAGAAGAAAAGCTTTTGAAAGGCTTTTCTCTATGAAATTAGGTTTTAAAAACAATTTCAGTCCAAAGTACATGCATGAGTGCTACAGTGAAAATAAATTCAGCTGCCCTAGCCAGTTTGGCTCAGTGGATAGTGCATCAGCCCACAGACTGAAGGGTCGAGGGTTCAATTCCAGTCAAGGTCGCATGCCTGGGTTGCAGGCTCAATCCCCAGCCTCAGTCAGGGGTGGGCGGAGGCAAACAATCGATGTGTCTCACACTAATGTTTTGTCTCTGTGTCTCTCTCCCTTGCTTGCACTCTCTCTAAAAAAATCAATGGGAAAAATATCCTCGGGTGAGGATTAACAACAAAAAAATCGCCCTCCTTAAAAAAATAAATAAAATAAAATAAATTCAGCTTCCTGTCAATTCATTTGTTCATTCATTTATTCCACAATATTTATTGAATGATATGTGCAACAACCGGGAGAAACAAAATTCTAATGACACCCCTGAGACATTTCTAAATAGCCATTCTCTGTTTTCCAGAGATTGAAGGGGGGTGACATAAATAAGAATAACAGAATTCAGTAACATATCTAGTCAGGAATAGGGATCTCCAAGCCTTTTTCCTTTGCCAACTGGCATTTCGAGATGTCATAGCTACAGAGTAAAGGAACACAGAAGACAATAGATGTAGTAAGCACACGTCCAAAGAATATGGGACAATCTCAATTTTAAATATCCTTTTCCATTTTCTCTAAAAGTAGGCTTGTATCTGCCCAATTATGTAGACAATTTGACTTGGAAAATATATCCGGCTTGGCAGGCACAGAGAGGGCATCTAATGACCTCCTGGGATCGCTCAGAGGAAAGACAGGAAATGGTGAATTAAAGGCTGAATTCAAGGATCATGAAGGCTAAGCTATGGTTCTGAACGTCTTTGAGTAGAAGTGCAAGAAAATAGATAAGGACACATATGTAATACCTTAATCAATAAAGAAAAAAAATTTAAAAAATAAAAATAAATAAAATAAAATGATTTGCCCAAAGTAAAAAAATAAAATAAAGAGCGGATCCAAGCCAAAAAAAAAAAAGAAAGGAAAGGAAAGGAAAGGAAAGGAAAGGAAAGGAAAGGAAAGGAAAGAAAAGGAAAGGAAAAGAAGAAAAAAGAAAATAGGAGAGGACAGAGCAAAGGAAACCAGTCGGGCTATTTTCTGGAGAGCTCTACAGAGACATTTCTTTGGGATTTAGTAGGAAGTGGCATAGTGGAGAGAGAAAGAAGAAAGCTCATCCTGACCTTCACTTGAAGGTCCAGATAACTTAGAATAATACGTGCATCAATACTAGATTCTTCATTTTGGACCTCTAAGCAGCCTTTAGTATAACTATTTTTCTTTTAGAGAATAAACCATTCCATTCTTGGGGAATGAATGGTCTTGGATATCTTTCAGAGAAAAGTGGTTACCACTGGTACCACAAGTAGATGAACTGGTTTAATCATGTCTAGTCCTTTAAAATATTCCCTCAAATTAAGGTACATTCCAGAGAATATTCTCTGGTGCAAGGTAGAGTTGGCTATTTTGAGTCAGAAGAATCTGGATTTGAACTTGGTTCTGTCAGTGGCTGATTGTGAAATCTGGGTCAAGCCATTTGAACCTCTCTGAACCTGAATTTTCCCATCTGTCTTCTTTAAAGGGCTTTTAGGAAGATTAAATGACCCAAATTCATTAAAGTGCTCTGGAAATGATGAGATTATATATAAATGATAGTTATCGGTACTCTATCAACTCTCTTGGCCCGGTTGTCATGGTACGGAAGGAAAATATGCTAACAGCAAACAAGACAGACCTCTTGACCAATGTGATACTGTTAGGGACAAAAATAGAATATTGAGGACTAGCTTTGGTTATGGGAAATATTAATCATGCTCTGTTAACCGCGATTGCCTTGTTCTGGTTAAAGAAAGGACATTCTAATGTGGCTGGGAGTTGTACGCCCTGGGATCTGGGAGTCAACCTTGGAATTGGGAGTCAACCTTGGAGAGCAGTCCATTCTCATTTATGAACTGCCTACTATCATGGAAAGATTAACAATCTTGTTGCCCAAACATGGAGTTCCGCCCCAGCCTGCATAGCCTACTTCCCCATGCCTATAATCCCTACTTCCCCATGTAATCCTTGTCCTACCCTATATAAGCAGCTGGCTTATGGTGGGCTCCAGAGCAGATTTTTGTGGATGACGTGCTGCTCTCCCATACGGCCTGCATTATTGGAATAAATGCTTATATATGATTCAACTCTGTCTCTGCTGAATTGGCTCAAGTAGTGACAGGCATCCCAGACCCCTTTATTGTCTGGTTTCAATACAAAGATACACTGTACAATGGCAACAATTATATAGTTCAAAAATATTTTTATTCCTGGGTAACATCAAATTCTATTTATAATGCCAATCCTAACTTTTTACCCCTATTTAACTCTGACCCCTAAAATATTAAAGATTTAACATAAATAGGTACTAATGATGATCCTCAATAAAATAGAGGGAAATGTTTTAACTATCAGTCTTGCAAATGAGGCCAAAAATAATGTTACTACTAAAACCAACAAAATGTTCAGGATAACCTCCTGGTACTTGTGTGACAGTCTTGCTGTATTCTTAACTTAGGTTTTACTGAATATTTCCTGAATATGTACTGAACATTCACATTGTGGTAGGAACTATAGGGGACATTAAGAGTATTAAAACACACACACACACACACACACACACACACAGTCCTTGTCCCAAGGGCATTTGCCATCACATTAGAGGGAGGCATTGGGAATAACTGATAAAAAGGCAAACTGAGACTCTAGACAAAAGATAGATTAGGCCGTGACTGAGCATTGACCTATGAGCCAGGAGCTCACTGGTTTGATTCCTGGTCAGTGCACATGCCCAGGTTGTGGGCTCCATTCCCAGTGTGGGGCATGCAGGAGGTAGGCGATTAGTAATTCTCTCTCATCACTGATGTTTCTATCTCTCTCTTCCTCTCCCTTCCTCTCTGAAATCAATATATATATATATATATATATATATTATATTTTTTAAAGATAACGTCCAAATGCAAGGGTGGTATAGGGTCTGTGAGGAAATTATTTGGAGGAAGGTCATAGAGAATGGGTAGAACTCCTTCGTCAGACATGGCAGTGAAGGAATGGTGGTTAGCAGCTAAAGTGAGAAGTAAGCTTGAGCTTGACCCAGAGAATGGATGAGAGCAGGTTGCATTCAAAACAGTAGCTACAACAGTATGGCTGGAACATAGGTACAAAAGAAGATAAAGCTGTAATAGCAGGTGAAGAGAAATTTGTGGAAGGTTTTCACTGCCCAGCTGAGAAGCCAGATTTTTTTTCCCCCCCAGAAATCCAATGCCAGAAGAATGCCATCATGGGTCTTGGTTCTGGAAAGATGTACAACTAGAGTCAGTATGGAGGGTTTATTGGAGGGGTGGGAAAGAGACGAAAGGGGAGCCGACCAGGTTAAGGAGCTCTGGCTATAGGTCAAGGGTATTAAGAGCTAGAAACAGGGAAGAGACAGCGGAAAGCACTGGATGAATGGCAGTTTGCTTTTTCATCTTGAGGTGACATACTCCCTGAAGGCATTGGTTCTCAGATACACTGTGTTCCTGGATTAAGAAATCTTGGTGCCCTGGGCTAAACCAAGGAGATGAAAGTACTCAAGTCCCACAGATTTGAGCAATTGCTCCTTTACAGACTTGCCTGGTGGCATTCGTCTAAAGACAGCCCACTGAATTAGAAGTGATCATTTGCAAAAAAGTCTTTCATACCCAAGGGTCCTGTGATATAAGTGTAATACAAAAGTAAAAGCCCAATGATTTGCATTATCCTGACACCATACAATATCCCAGATTTTGACATCCTTGTCCTAGCTGCAGTCATTGTGAATTTTCTTTAGTCTTTTACTTCTGCAATTACTAATATTTTTACATGAACATCTTTTTCAGGTGATGCTTGACATCAGGAATCATCGCCCTCATCTGCTATAATGGTGAACATCAATGATGACTGCGTCTGATGATGAGAAATAAGATGCACTAATTTGTTCCCAAGCATGACCAAGCCAACGAACCTACTTTCTTAAATGCTTTGAGAGAGATAATATGGCCAAAGACATGTACAAATCATAATCATAAAATTAAATGACCTGCTTTGTTCTTAAATTCTGTTCTCACACAGAAATCAAAGCCTCTGAACACATGCAACAAATCAAATATCACCACCAGTGTTCATCCCTTCCCCACCTAAAATATGAATTCTTAATTATACTACTGCATTAATTTTCTTCTTTCCAATTAAAAAAAGAGAGAGAGAGAATCTGTACATGGAGCTAAACAGATTATTGGAGAAAACAATTAGACATAGAACGACTCTAAGTGAAGATTCCTGGCACTTTTCTATGTGTGCAAGCGTATGCACTCTGCATACCAATGACAAAGCTAGAAAGAAAACTCACCTGTTTTCTTCCTCAAGATCTGCTAGGATTCTCTCTAGCTCCCCTCTTTCCTCACTCTCTAAGGAAATCAAGATCTGGGCAGGACTACGAGGCTGGCTCAGGGGGGAGTCCTGGTTCAAACTTTGGCAGTAATGCTGGATTAACAAATGTTCATCATCTCTGGAAAATAAAATCAAAGGTTTTGGTTTTTCCCCCACTTACTTGTGTTGGGGATCAGGGACTCAGGTGTGTATTTAAAAATAGAAACATTTATTTGCTCTTAACAATTAATTAGACGCTTTTTCCATTTTGATACTGCTGCGGTTGTGGTCTACCATCCTGCGGGTGACAATTCAAGTGTTTTTCTTCTTTTCAATTGAATTTGATTGGCCTATTTACATGGGTAAATTAATGGCAGAATTACAGAAATATTGGGACTCTATGTTGATAGTTTAACCAATAGCTAATAAATATTAGAAGATATAATCAATAGCTAATAAATATTAGAAGATATAATAATGGCTGTATAATGTTTTTACCAAGCATATCAAGGTAATCTGTCCACTAACCCACATTATTGTTGATATTGACCAGGAAAAAAAAATGCTGCCTTTAAAATAATATGAGTAAAGCCCAGCTGGAGTGGCTCAGTTGTTGAGCATTGACTTATGAACTAGGAGGTCACAGTTTGATTCCCAGTCAGGGCACATGCCCGGGTTGCGGGCTCCATCCCTAGTGGGGGGCGTGCAGGAGGCAGCCAATCAATGATTCTTTCATCACTGATGCTTCTATCTCTCTCTTTGTCTCTTTTCCTCTCTGAAATCAATAATAAAAATATATTTAAAAATAAAAATAAAATAGTATGAGTAAATATTTTGTTTAGTGGACGGCAATGTAACCAAAAAATGTCACTTTGGTAAGCCAGTTTCAACTTATAAAAGCCACAGAGGCTGGATACTAACAATAATGAAACTGTAGATAAATGATTGTTTTATTCAATTATTATTTAGATAAAAAAACAAAAATTGGAAGAAAAAAATCCATTAAAGTGACTAAAGGAAACTGGACTTGTTCTTTAGAACAGCTAATCTTGGGGAACAAAGAGGCAAAAGGCTTGTAATTTGGGAGGCAGCCACAATCTTTCCTTTAAACTGGGAGCTCTCTGCTACACAGAAAAAAAAATATTTTCTGAATGCATTGCTCCCAGCTCCTGAAAAGCCTGTGTATTCCCATGCTATAAGAACTTCACTCTGTTCTAATGAGAGACTAAATTCTGTTCGGCTAAATACCATTAAGATATAGGTTCATATTCCCCTCTCCACACCCATTTAATTTCCTTTTCTCATTGCCATATCTTCTGAGTTGAAAAAAAATCCAGTTTTTTAGGAAAAAAAATCCTCCTCCTGATTTAAATTATTTGGGTCCATCAAGGCAGGTAATTGGTTAAGAAGTGAAATGTTGACTAAAAGTAATCATTGGATGTTAAAAACAAACACTTAAGTCAACCAATCCTCCAAACCAATTCTCCAGACCTGCCCCTAAAATATCACGATTTTACCATCCAAGACTGATTCAAATGGATTTTATGTCCTCAGAATGAACTAAAGCTTTTCATTTAAAAATAAAACAAAAGCAGTTTTACCGCCTGTCTAATTTATTACCTCTTCCCAAATTCTGACATTTTATTGCTAGACCTTCTCATGTTTAATTACAACAAATAGTTATAATTAGCCCAGCCGATGTGGCTCAGTGGTTGAGCGTCGACCTATGAACCAGGAGGTCATAGTTTGATTCCTGGTCAGGGCACATGCCCTGGTTGCAGGCTCGATCCCCAGTGGGGGAGCATGCAGGAGGCAGCCGATCAATGATTCCCTCTCCTCCTTGTTGTTTCTCTCTTTCTCCCTCTCCCCTCCTCTCTCTGAAATCAATAGAAACATATTAAAAAATGGTTACAATTAAACTTATCTTACTGTTCTCTTAAGCAGTCAATGGATGGCAGCCATTATCATACAGATACAGCTTGAATTAAATGTGCTAGAGCTTCTAATATTAAAATCAGTGACCAGGAGAAGCAAATAACTCAGGTTGTTTACACTTGGTTGATTCTTTGGACACATATTTTCCTGTCAAAGTACTTTATATATTAATACTATTAATACTTTCCCCCATAGCTAAGAAAGAGAATGCACCAGAGTTATGTTTGGGGAAAAGGTTGTTTTGTTGTAAATAAGTCATACACGATTGGTTGAGTGTTGACTTGGCTCTATTATTACCTTAATTGCCTGTATGTATCAGATGAGATGATTTATTTCCATGTCTTCAATAACCAGTTATGTATAAATGCCCCTTTGATATTACTTCCCTCAGCCTCTTCTCATATGAGTATAACTTTGTGTTGCCATATCAACTACCTATGACAAATTTACCACTCGTCCCTTTGTCTAGATTTTCCATGACAAACTGGTACGATATCCATTAGTTCTTAAACTAAAAACACTGTTGTATTTTGACCAGATTTCTTCTCTCTAAATTATCTATTCAGTTAGCAGAGCTTTATTTTCCCCTCCTACTAGTTTCTTAATCTACTCCCTCCACCGCAGGCCCTTGGTTCATGGTGATATTCCTCTGGGCTCCGTATTGTGAATACTTCCCCTGCTTATAAGGAAGCTTCCGTTTCGCTGCCAGAGCTCTGCTCCCTGACACTTTTAACATCACTCTCTCTCCTTCCTTAAGTTCGACAGGCCTGGTTTATCATTCCACTAAAAACTTGTGACCTGAATTTGGACTTCCTCTTCTAAAATCCTTTACAAGATTGCCTCCCTTTATCTGGCTGGTGAAGATGCTAAATCAAAAAACCCTACTGCTTCGGATCTCTGCAGAAAAATGCACAACTAACCTACCATATGGAAATACCAATACAACTCTGCAAGATTATGTCTCCACTTCCCCATGAGTGGAGAAAATACTACCTAGCCATCACTTTAAAAATTACTACCCAATTGCCCCAGCCAGTTTGGCTCAGTGGATAGAGCATCGGCCTGTGGACTGAAAGGTCCCGTGTTTGATTCCAATCAAGGGTACATGCCCAGGTTGCGGACTCCATCCCCAGTAGGGAGCGTGCGGGAGGCAGCCGATCAATGATTCTCTCTCATCATTGATGTTTCTATGTCTCTCTCCCTCTCCCTTTCTCTATGAAATTAATAAAAATATATTTTTAAAAAATTACTACCCAATCAATTTAAATATCGGGCAGGTCTGGTCAAAGATCAATCATTTAATATAGTTTAACTATTTGGAACTCTGCAATTTGTGGTAATATGGAATTAAATAAGGATAAGGCGAACTGTTTTTGCTACTCTGGAATACCAATAATGCCACAGTTTGGATGAGCTCATTCCGTATCAGGTTAAGAGTTAAGAAAAAAAAAAAAAGAAGTAAATGAAGGGCTCCTTAAAAGATCAAATGTATGTAATGCTAATTTCTATCTTCTGAGCTATCCTACCTCTAAATCCCTCAAAGCAATTTCATCTTCAGGAACATTTTGTAAAAAGAGACGGGATACTTACATGCTCTCATTAGGAGAGATGCTATCATTTAGATAAGATCCATTGCTGTTTTCCATTTCTGCTAGCCTGATAAAAAACGTAAAAGCTCATTAAAACTTATGTGACTTCTTAGAATCTATTCAAGACCTAATCGAACATTCCTGAAAACTAACGGATAAATCACGTCAAGAGGAGAAAGGAATCCTTCAAATTAAAGGATGTGTGTGTTGGCCGAACCATTTGAGGCAGTGAGTGGTAGACCACAGCTGGTTAGTAGCTTTACATTTATGCTATAAATTATAAAGGAAGGCGTATTTTGTTTTTCTTTTCTCCTTCACAGATCGATCTTCCTTTCACTGAGAACAAGCCTTTGTTTTTACAAGAAAGCTTCCCTAACCACAAATATACTCTGTATCCTTACACTACCCCTTGTTTTTTAAGATCATTAAAGTTTCCCACTGATGACAGACATGTTCAGCAGTGAGAATATTGATAAAGGATGGATTCACAGTAAGTGCTCTACACCTTCTGCTACCAATTTTTAACGTTAAAAACCTCCTTCACCTCAGCCCATCCAGAGTGGCCCAGTGGTTGAGCAACAACCTATGAACCAGGAGGTCATGATTTGATTCCTGGTCAGGGCACATGCCCGTTTACGGGCTCAGTCCCTGGTGGGGGAGGCAGCTGATCAACGATTCTCTCTCATCATTGATGTTTCGATTTCTCTCTCCCTCTCCCTTCCTCTCTGAAATCAATAAAAATATATTAAAAACAAAAACACCTCATTCACCTCAGACAATAAGGTTTTTTAACAACAACAAAAAGTTAACCAAACTCTTACAGATTTATTTAACAAGCATAAGATATCTTACAATTAGCAATTCAGATTTTAGGTATAAAATGATCTCAAACACAAAAAAGGTAAGACAGAAAAGTCCAAGGAGAAGGAAAATCAATTATTCTCTTATTTACAGCATCTTATGTAAAATAAACACACAAATGGAAAGCCAATGCTTTCATATTCTCCATGTAACATAGTATCATTTCTTCACATACTTATGTCTGGGCTAGTGGTTTTCTAAAAAGGTTATGTGGTTTCTAAGCCAATTTATTAAACGTGCTCAGTATACAAAACATAACAAAACTATCAGAAATATTTAAATGCTGGGGTTCGGGAAGATTGTTCTGGACTAATGCTCTTATTAGTGTCCAAAACCAACATGCAGTGAAATGGCATGCACGTTAGAGGGCAGGTTGATTAGTAGAAATCAGACAAGTCGGGGGGAAAAAAGAAAAGATTCGTTTAAAATTATTATAGGTTAGCTTTCCTTGGTTAGTTACTTTAATCAATATTTGCCTGGCATTCAACTAGTCTCATACCTGCTAGCATAATGTTCAATGCGTGAATGAGTATCATCGTGTGAAAGTTGAGGGGACGAGGCAGGCCTATAAGGCAGAAAATGTGATTAGTCACAGATACCATCCTATAATGGAGAAAAGAAAACCCACCACACAATTATGTTATATACATGGCCTAGAATGCTTTTATTCTAATTCTGTGGCTAATGTACACATTTAGTTGTTCCTGTAGCTTACATATCATCCAGTATTTTAAATTCAGGTCGGAGAGAGAATTTCTCATACTTCTGCTTTTATCAAAAGCCATAGAGAGAGATCAAAAACTTCTGTGGAAAGTTTCAATTAGAGAAAAGGTTGAGGGAAACACTCTCTGTGTGACATTTTGTCCTCCTATCTTGTAATATCTTGTGTCCTATAGTTCTGAAATTGTTTTAGCACTATGTGGTTTTAAATTTTCAAGTCCACTCCTGTGTCATTTATTACATCCCTTTTTATTGAATGGAAACTGTACGTCTGCCTAGATTCACAGTCCACAATTTTAGTTCTAAAGAGGCCACTCCAGTCTGTGACTTCTTAAGATTCCACATATCAAGACACCTTGGTCTATGTAATTTTTTAGGGAAGGGATACATCTACCAATTTAGCAGCAGGTATCTATTACTATTTCACAGAATAAAATTGAATGACCCAAAGTTACATTGTAATGTTTTTTAGAAAGAATGACTAAATTCCACAGAATGTCACAATATCTGAAATATTTCTTATTAGGGATATGGTATGTTCAGAGAGGAAAACAAGAGGGAGGAATTAATTAGCATGAATTAGTGTATATACTTTTGGGGCATAAAAACCTCTTCTTTGGGTCCACAGACTAGAATTTTGGTGGGGTTAACATTTTTTTCCACTCTTTCACATCCAATCTATTAATTATCCTTGAAGTTGGTATAGTACCTTTGGATTAACCTTAGGAAAAACATCTATCTGTTTTGAAAAACAGTTTGGGCTTGTGCTTTTTGTTTTAATTGGAATAGTACAAAGGGTCCCTTCCATTTCTCTCCTAACATAGAAAGCCCTTAGGTCCGTGGTCGGCAAACCACGGCTCGCGAGCCACATGCGGCTCTTTGGCCCCTTCAGTGTGACTCTTCCACAAAATGCCACGTGCGGGTGTGCATGTACAGTGTGATTAAAACTTCGTGGCCTAATATCCCTCATGAACATAGATGCCAAAATCCTCAACAAAATCCTAGCAAATCGGATCCAGCAGTACATCAAAAAGATCATACACCACGACCAAGTAAGATTTATCCCAGGGATGCAAGGATGGTACAATATCCGCAAATCAATAAATGTGATACATCACATAAACAAATTGAGAGAGAAAAACCACATAGTTATATCAATTGATGCGGAAAAAGCATTTGACAAAATCCAACACCCTTTCTTGATAAAAACTCTCAGCAAGATAGGAATTGAGGGATCATACCTCAACATAATAAAAGCCATATATGACAAACCCACAGCCAACATCATAATCAATGGGCAAAAACTAAAACCATTCCCCCTAAAAACAGGAACAAGACAGGGATGCCCCCTCTCACCACTCCTGTTCAACATAGTACTGGAAGTACTAGCCATTGCGATCAGACACGAAGAAGAAATAAAAGGCATCCAGATTGGAAAAGAAGAAGTAAAACTGTCCTTATTTGCAGATGACATGATACTGTACATACAGAACCCTAAAGACTCCATCAAAAAATTATTAGACTTAATAAATGAATTCGGCAATGTAGCAGGATACAAAATTAATGCTAAGAAATCCATGGCATTTCTTTACATCAATAGTGAACTTACAGAAAGTGAAACTACAGAAGCAATCCCATTTACCATTGCACCAAAAAAATTAAAATACCTAGGAATAAACTTAACTAAGGAGGTAAAAGACTTATATGCTGAAAACTACAGGACACTGAAAAAAGAGATAGAGGAAGACATAAACAGATGGAAGAATATACCGTGATCATGGATTGGTAGAATCAACATCATCAAAATGTCCATACTACCCAAAGCAATTTATAGATTCAATGCAATCCCCATTAAATTACCAACAGCATATTTCACAGATCTAGAACGAACGTTCCAAAAATTCATCTGGAATAAAAAAAGACCCCGAATAGCTGCAGCAATCCTGAGAAAGAACAAAGTAGGTGGGATCTCAATACCAGATATCAAACTGTATTACAAAGCCACTGTTCTTAAAACAGCTTGGTACTGGCACAAGAACAGACATATAGATCAATGGAATAGAATAGAGACCCCAGAAATCAACCCAAACCACTATGCCCAATTAATATTCGACAAAGGAGGCAAGAGCATACAATGGAGTCAAGACAGTCTTTTCAATAAATGGTGTTGGGAAAATTGGATAGATACATGCAAAAGGATGAAACTAGATCACCAACTCACACCATACACAAAAATAAACTCAAAATGGATAAAAGACTTAAACGTAAGACGGGAAACCATAAAAATACTAGAGGAATCCACAGGCAGCGAAATCGCAAACATATGCCGAAGAAATTTCTTCTCTGATAATGCTCCTAGGGCAATGGAAACTAAAGAGAAAATAAACAAATGGGACTACATCAAAATAAAAAGCTTTTGCACAGCAAAGGAAACCATCAACAAAACAACAAGAAGACCCACTACATGGGAGAACATATTTGCCAATGATACCACCGATAAGGGTTTAATTTCCAACATTTACAGGGATCTCATGAAACTTAACAAAAGGAAGATAAACAATCCAATAAAAAAATGGGCAACGGACCTAGATAGACACTTTTCGAAAGAGGACATACAGAAGGCCGAAAGACATATGAAAACCTGCTCAAAGTCACTAATTATACGAGAGATGCAAATCAAAACGACAATGCGTTATCATCTCACACCTGTCAGAATGGCTATCATCAACAAATCAACAAACAACAAGTGTTGGAGAGGACGTGGAGAAAAAGGAACCCTTCTGCACTGCTGGTGGGAATGCAGACTGGTGCAGCCACTGTGGAGAACAGTATGGAGCTACCTCAGAAGACTAAAAATGGAACTCCCATTTGACCCAGTGATCCCACTACTAGGAATATATCCCAAGAAACCAGAAACGCCAATCAGAAAGGATATATGCACCCCTATGTTCATAGCAGCACAATTCACCATAGCTAAGATTTGGAAACAGCCTAAGTGCCCATCAGCAGATGAGTGGATTAGAAAACTGTGGTACATATACACAATGGAATACTATGCTGCGGTAAAAAAAAAAGGAACTCTTGCCTTTTGCAACAGCATGGATGGAACTGGAGAGCATTATGCTAAGTGAAATAAGCCAGTCAGAGAAAGATAAATACCACATGATCTCACTCATTTGTGGATTATAGAGAACAACATAGACTGATGAAAAGGGACAGACTCAAAGACTGAGAAACAGCAATCAGGCTATCAATCCCCAGAAGAAAAGTAGGGGAGGGCGGGGGTAAGGGGAAGAGATCAACCGAAGGACTTGTATACATGTATATAAGCCATACCAATGGACATGGACAACAGGGGGATGGTAGCATGAGTGTGTGTGGGGGGGAGGTTGGGGGTTAATGGGGGGGATGAGGACACATTTGTAATACCTTAACTAATAATAAAAAAAAAAAAACTTCGTGGCCTATGCGCAGAAGTCGGTATTTTGTGGAAGAGCCAGTATTTTGTGGAAGAGCCACGCTGAAGGGGCCAAAGAGCCACGTGTGGCTCACGAGCCGCGGTTTGCCGACCACTGCCTTAGGTAAAGGCATGAATCTAAAAGTCAGCAGTAATCTATTCAGTTAGAACTGGTTTAGTCCAACGTCCAAGTAGCATTCAAGGACTTGGTAGAAACACTAAGATGTTTGTTTTTTTCTTACATAAAAAAAGAAAACCATGTAGTTATCTAGGCTTACATAGGAAATATGCTAAAAATCCGTCTTTCTTAAAAAAACACACACAATCATAAAATGATTACAACACACTACAGCAAATCACTGGGGAACTGATGTCTCCTCGGATAAATATCTTATTTAAGCAATCAGTGTTGTGTAAGTCGAGTCACCATAACCAAAGGTGGAATGAATTATAAAGACATTTAAACTATCCAGAGGAAATAAAAGGATGACTACCCAAATTACTAGGCATATCCAAAGATTTCCAGGTGTATCTTCACTCTAGTTTTAGAGAATTAATCTGGTAATTTCTTAGAACCCTGGAACAGCCCATTATTAGGAAAATGCTAAGGTCTGTTTTGAAATATTCACTGGAAGTAAAGATAATTTAGTACTTTGATTATTTGGCTTATAAGCCCTATCTATGGAATAGACCAGTCTTTCAGTTATATACTTCTTATGAGCTAAAAGCCCACCATCATAAAAAAAATTTAATGTTTTTCCTTACAATAGTTGCTACCCTGGTAATGTATAGAAGAAAAACCTGAGACCTTGAAGCATAACTATACCAAGAAAACTAGGCAAGTAAATCCAAAACACTTTAATAAAAATCTCATACAGAAAATCTTATGCAGAGCTTTAAGTCTTAGCCTTGAGGATAATTCCATGTTATTTTTCTTATTAATGCACACAGCACCTAACACAGCATGCATAAGCACAAGAACTCATAATAACCAGAAATCTAAAAATATATATACAGTAAAGGAGGTACTTTTTAAGTCAGAAAATGAGCCAAAAGGGAGTACTGGTCAGAAAAGAAGCACTTAAAAACCAAGAATTAGTAAAAGTACAAAACCACTTAGTCCGGAAGCAAAACTATGAATGCAAGGCCTTCCAAAACACGTTTCGAAGGGAAGGTAAGACTACCCTTCTCCCTTCCTATTTCCTAAATACAAAACAATGTACACAGAAGGTTTATTTATTTTTTATAGTTAATGGCCAATTCCAGTACACCCACCACCATCTTCTCTTTTGTGAAAATTCCAGTAGATTTTCATTCATTTAGGTTTCAAAGGAGAATAACTCAAAGAATATTATTTGACTGTCTCATTTGTGGGCAAACAATGTAAGAGATTTATGCTAGATTTAGTTTTAAATGATATGACAGATATAGGTAAATAAAGGTTTTGTCAAAGGAAAAAGGAAAGATTTGTACCTCAGTAAACCTTCAAACTCTGTGATCCATAGTAAATGGAATAAACACTGTCATCATCATAGGATTTGTTAACGACAGATAGAGTTCTTGCAAAGTAAAACACCTTAGGACCTGACTCTTCTGCCTGAATAGAATAGCTTTACAGTATATTTTAGAAATTATATAATCCTATGAGGAAGGACCTTAAAAAGATGACTGGTGCTAAAGAAACCAGGAACTTTAGTCTGCTGGGTTTGTTTTCTTCTTTAAAATTAGAGCTTACTACTATTTCTGAATAATCTAGTTAATTTTTATAAGAAGACAAGATGAGGGCATGTTTTAGTTGTCTGAGAAGACATTTTAATAAAGGCTGTTATTAATTTTAAAGTTCTTAAAAGTTTAAAACAAATACCCTGTAGTTAAAATCAGTCACACCAAAAACTCATTGACATAATTTTTTCTCATGAGTGTATGTATTAAATAAACATTTTTTTCTTCTTTCAAGGAACTATTATTCTTTGCTTATTATTTTGTACTATCACTATCCATGCATTTTTAAAAATTACTCTTTAGCCTATTTATCTTTTGGATTTTTTTAACTGGTTAAAACTTATTCCAACCCAGAGTAAACTCATTTGTTTATCAGGATCCAATCAAGCTGAGAAGTTCAGCACATCTATTTTTTTTAAAAGCTTCTTATTTATGAAAGGGTCTAACTTCTATAAACTAATAGACTACCTGGGTTAGGGGAAACAATTACCAATAACAAGGAACAGAATTAATTCTCGCCACGTTGTTTACACATGATGGTTAAAGAAATCAGGTAGTTCACTACTTATCGCTCCCATATCTCAAAATTAAGGGGAATAATAATGCAGTTTAAAAAAGATGCCTTACACTTCCCTTTAGGCCAATAAAGACCTAAAATAAATCTCAATTAATTGTTTGCATTTATCACTACAGGATTTAAAAAAGGATCTACTTTAAATTAAATTACATGGTGGAACAATAAAAAAGACCCAATAAAAATAAATTGAATTCTTACACAAGCCTGTCTTCCAAATTGGTCATTTACCCCTTATATATAATAGAGCTGTCTGACTTTAAATACATATTTTAATAAAGTACACTTTGAAATATCCAAAAAACCACACAATGATTTTAAAACATGCACACTGTTTGCTAATACATAAATCACAGACCCCCAAAATGAATTTTCTACCATTATAAACTGAGATAAATCAATTATCTGTTGGTATCTAATATTAGTATTATTAATACACGCCAATAGTAATAAAGACTGCAGTACACTTTTCTGCTTATGAGCTGAATATTTAGGAGAGAAGAGCAAAGTGAGTTTAGTTAAAAAATGAGCTCATGTATATAAATATCAGTCAATTAGCACGGCATTACATGATAAAAAGTCCGCACACCTTACTGAAATTATTCAGCCCAACTCAACATCCCGCTATACAATGGATTCTGCTGATATTTAATGGTCAACTTATAACAAGCCCTAAAGAATAAACCATCATCCTTTCAAAGGCCTTAAAGCATGGAATCTCAAGGAACGTGGCTAAAGAATGGTATTATGTAATCAGAAAGCTCTTCCCTGCTTGTAATTGAATATATAAACATGTCTCCCAGGAACACAACTAACAACCCAATAATTTCTTTGATGTGCTTTTGAACTCAAGGCCAGGATTTCTGCTCGTTCCAGTTGGACCAGGTGGGGACCTAAAAACCTTAGTCTGATTCTCCTGATCTGTGGTCGATGGCAACTCTCAAAGTTTTAGCAAGGGAAGAAATAAATCAAAATGAAACAAAGGAAATCAATATGTCTTTAAAACAAAACAAACAAACAAAAGTTTAAAAATCAGCAAGCAAATGTGTTGGTGGCAGCAGCACCCTTCAGCAGAAGTACTCACGCAGAATCTACCGGCCAGAAGTTGATCAGAGTAACAGGACTGCAAAACAAAAAATGAGGTGGTGAAGAGACACAGGCAAACTCAGCCTCAAAAAAAATTACTGAAAGGTCAAAAGAAATAAAACCTAACCAATTAAGGATAAACAATGGAAAGCAACAGCCAAAGAAAAGTGGAAAGTGAATTAAAAGAAAAACCAACAGTGGTGTGATTGCCACCAGAGTTGTGGAGAGAAGAAGGTTTAAGTGAGGTGAAGGCATCCTCAGCTTGATCATGAGAATCATTACTACTTACTGTGAAAGAATCTCCTGTGACTCTATCTTCTTTCAAATAGAAAAAAAGTGACTCAATATGACCACACAATCAGATCCAAAGAGACACACATCTACTGATTTGTGAGGGAGGAAAATCAGAATGAAATATTGAAATCACTCATTTGTAAACAGTCCCGTATTTCTTAAAAGCTTTTAAAGGTAATTTAGCAGTTGGAGCACATGTTTTCCCTGTGAGATAAACTTTAACTTTTGGGAAAGGTAATTGTCATGGGACAATTGACACAGAAAATGCCGACATCAGCCTGTTTTGCTCTTTTCATCTAAAGGAAATCTAGAGAAAGAAATAGGAGAGACTGTTTGCATTTCGGAGTGAAGGAAGGTATTCAGCTGAAAGGAGCCCGAATATACATCAAATGAGAATCTGTTTTACTTTTGCCACTACTCACGTTTCCATGTTGTCCCCCTCTAAGACAGTCTGCACTGGCAGGTAGCCCATTCGGGGATGCTTCGCAAAATACCTTTTGGTTCGAAATTTGTTTTTTAGTACCTTGGCAAAGTCACGAACATCTTCTCCTGATGTAGTCTGAAAGGGAAATCGGGTTGACATCAGACTTGGAAGAGTAAAGCCTCCATAAGAAGGACCACCCCAGTGCTCCAACTCAGGGCATTCATTCTGTAATCTTGGAGAGATTAAGGGTTGAGAGCAAAGGCCTTGCAATCAGACAAAACCAGGGTTTTGAAACCAGGCCTGGCATTTACTAGTGGGATTAACTTGGGTGAATGAGTTATTTACCTGTCTGAGGCTCAGATCCCCTGTGAAATGGGAACGATCATACCTCAAGTTGTTACACTGAATAAATGAAGTACCTCAATTACTGGGCTACTCAATCGGTGGTAATTTCTAGAAGTCTTAAAGTTGAAAAGTTAACCTTAAGTTTTGCCACACTGTACGGTATTTTAAAAATGTACTATTGTCCACATGGATACCATGTTTCACCCACTCAGTATATTCACAGCACGGTTCATTCTCCATCAGCAAATACCTTTGCAAAAAGAGAGAAAGACCATGGAAACACTGAAAGGATCACTCCGACGATGGAAGAGAGAAATACTCTAAAGCAGAGCTTCTTGAATTGATGTGTGTGGGAACCACCTGCAAATCTGAAGAAAATGCAGGTTTTGCTTGAGAAAGTCAGGGGTGGGGCCTGGCGTTCTGGGTTTCTAATAAGGAAGCTCCCAGGCAATGCCAGTGCTGCTATTCACATAGGATTTACACCCAGGTTTGCCTAACTACCAGGTCTAGGCCCTTTCCTTCCTGCCAGTGATTTTCCAAAGTCCTGCTAGCCACTTAATATTTTCCCAAAACAACATCTTAGAAGGCTCCACCTCGTAATTCTAGAGCCTTGGGCAAATTATTTAACCTTAGGAGCTCAGACCCCTCATCTATAAAAGAGGGGTAAAAATAATACCAATTTCACACTGAGTAGTTTAAAAGGTAAATACCTAGCATTTGCTTGACAAGTGTTAGTAGATAAAACAGATAGGAGATGAGCAAGGTTGCTAGAAAGGGGTAGATTATTAATTGTGGGGAACCCACATTATACTCCTAAACCCAACATGCCCCATGACCATGAAACCTCTCCACACTACTGCTAGGGCTGTGCAAAAGAAATGTGAAAATGTCTTCCCTACAGCCAATGCAAACGGAAGAAAAATTTATTCACTCATCAGTATTTGTTGAGTGTCTACAACAGTCCACGTGGGCCAGCCCTTGCCCTATGCACTCGGGATAAAGTAAATCCTGGCACCACAATTTAGAGCCACTTTAGCTGTGGAACATCTGGGGAACGTAGACATCACAGCATTACACAAGAGCTGTAATACTGTCCCAAATGGAAACTTCTCCCAGGCGAACTCACTCACATCAGGGAGGCATCCAACTTACCGGAGTGCAATATTCCACCATGGGGTAGTGCATTTTATGGCCTTTTGCAACTCGACCAGAAAAAAAGCAACTTTGGCAGATGTCATAATTAAAGTGTTTCAGACTCCTGTACCTGGTAAAGAACAAAAACAAACACGTATGTATTTCTTCAAATCAAATTCCCAAAGAACGTTCTTTAATAAACCTTCCTCCACAATGTCTTATTGCTAAAACCAACCTGTGGTGTTCATTAATCCCACAATGTAAGTGATTAACTTCCTACCTCCAGATTTGTCTGGTGCTTCTCCTACAGTATCAACACATTTTGGCAGAAAGATTATCCTATAACCATATGGAAGGAGGGAAGAGAAATTCAGTTCTTATTTAAACTCCACTAGGAACTCTTTCAGATTAAGTACGAAGATACTCGCAAACTTCCCGTCTTTTGAAGACCAAATACTAGAATTTGAAAGAACTTCCAGGAGAGACAGATCCATGTATTGTAACCCCAACTACCCATCATGGGAACAAAAATTTTCTGAAGCAGTTTTTTCAAAAAAATATATAAAGATGAGCCCGCCTGTGTGGCTCAGTGGTTGAGCATCAACCTATGAACCAGAAGGTCATTCAGTTCCCAGTCAGGCACATGCCCTAGTTGCGGGCTCAATCCCCAGTGGGTCGTGCAAGAGGCAGCCATCTGATTGATGTCTGTCTCTCATCGATGTTTCTATCTCTACCCCTCTCCTTTCCTCTCTGAAATCAATAATATATATATATATATATATATATATATATATATATATATATATATATTTATATACATATACATATATGAAGTAATTTCATAAAACAAAAGAAAATTAAACAAGAACTTTCCATTAAAATAAATCTTTTAAAATTACTTTTTCTGATTGATTGACATGATTCATCTTCAGAGAGTTACTTGAATAATCTCTTTCATCTGTCTCTCTTCAGAAATCCCTTACCACATTACCCACAAATGATAACTGAAGCCCCAATAAAGCACAAAAATTGGATTAGATGAAAAGAATTAATAATGTGTGAGTACTAGACGGTACATTTTGAATAGTGTATCCTTTGTTTCACATTCTCTCTGCCTTTCGCTTTCTCAGGTAAGAATTTGAGCCAATTCAAATAAACATATTCTTTATGTCACATATGGGAAATGGAGGGGGAGGGGGAGATGACTTTTTTAGATCCCAACCATCTTTAGGGAAAGGGGAGAGCGGGGAGGAAAGAGAAGTGCTAATTCCTAAAATAATCGAATCTGATAAGGATAAAAGGAGTGAATGTAAAAATGCTCTTAGATCTTCCAAAGCATCTCCTTTCTTATTTTTATAAAATTTCCCGCTATGCATCTTACTAGTGAGGGAAGCTCAGGAAAGAAGGAATGCAATGCTCTGCCCTGTGGCTCCCCATACCCGCCCTTGCCACAGCATCATTCTTACCTGCCAAAACCAGGACGGAAAGAAGGGGTCCTTTGAAAGCACTGCCTACTCAGTGTTGTCTATCTAGGCTTTAGAAACCTCTAAAGCAGTGGTTCCCAACCTTATTTTGGCCATTCCCCGCCTAAGCATCTCTAAAATCCTGATGCCCCCCCCCGTGATATAATTCTTATTATTCAAAAAGTGAACTCCTATTCACGTGGAGGAAGCCTAAAAGGCTATTCATTGGTCTAAACAAGCTTCCAAAGAACATGGCATCCATGAAAGAGAAAAATAAAAGAACGAAAGGACAGTTAAGTACTGAGGAAGAAGTCATTAAGAAATTGTTAAGAAATAATAATATGAAGTGATATGAAAAAATAGCAAATAAAGTTTCAAAACATAATACAGAACTGAAATGCATAAATAGGTCACAATATATATTTATATACTATATATGAGGCCCCTAGAACCATAAGAAATGCAAAAAATTCACTGTTAATAACTCATTCTCAAATTGTCCCCCTTAAAAATCAAATTGCCCCCCTGTGGGGCATGTGCCTCACGTTGGGAACCACTGCTCTCAAGCTTTTGTAAAACCCCTTTGTAAAGAGCATGAAGTATGGAAGGACAGAGCACACAAATGACACAAAGTAGTTATTAGGCAACCAAGTATTAAAACAAGTCCAAGCATAACCAGGAAGAGTATTTACTTAGCGGCTAAGTGGATTCTGAATAGGCATGGACTATAGTTTACAACTTTATGACTTAGACATCACTAAGGAAACCTTGATGTTGACCCAGATGTTTAAATACATCATCATTTCAGAATTTGGATTGGGGATTACTGTTCAATAAGATGAATCCATTTAAAAATATTCTGTCTCCCCAAACAGGTCGACAAGGCGGAAGGTTTAAGAGCCAGTTGTTTTCTGTGACAGTTTAAGAACATCCGAATAATAACCTGCTATGCTTCTTATCTCTTTTTACTTTTAAACTTTTATAGCTGCTTTGTGAATCTTTCATTTACTTGCATACTTTATATTCCCTTAGAAGTTCATTAGGATACTACGTGAAGAGCCTAATCAGATTAGCAGATAAAGAAGTTCCAGGGTGCTTAAAACAAGTCTTATTACTTTACGGGGGGGGGGGGGGGGGCGGGGAAATGGTACAAAGTGTATAAGAGACTGAGCTACCATGACAGGTCTCCCAAAATAGAATCATTCCTTAGTTTTATAACTAATTCTTGGATACTTCCTATAAACAGAAAAGACAGTGAAAAAAAAAAAAGATGGTCAAAATGTTACGGTTTATCTGTATACGGTTGACGGACACATATCTTAGTGGAGAGAGGCAGTCAGTCATGTTCAACCAAGACTGTGCCTCTGCAGAGCTGAAAAGCACAGGTGGAGAGAGACACCTGCCTAAAGAGCCAGATGCACCAAAATAACGCAGTGGTCAGGGGCGTGATGGATCACCTCCTTTCCCACTTTGAAGACTAACAGCAACTGGTACAGGAGGTAAAAGATCAAGGCATCAAAAGGCAAGAAAGGACATGCAAAAAAATTGACATCTGGAGGGCTCCTAATACCTGAATCCAATGATTGGGCATTCCTTGCAGATGTTACACTTGGCCTGATGCTTGGCAGTTTCCGCAGCAGCCACTCTGTGCAGGACTGGCAGCCACACCATGGACTGGGGTTCCAGCCTCATCCAGTCTAGGAAGAGGGCCGCTTCGATCTCAGGCTTATTATTGGCCTGCAGAGACAGGAGGGAGAGTGAAGGGTTGGGGGGTGGAGGGAAGGTGAGAAAGTAAAGGAGGCACATGTCAGTTGAGGTCATGAGTTAAAAGAAAAAAAGCAGTAAGTTGTACAATGAAGGCCAGTTTTTGCAGCTCGTTTCTGCAAATGGTCCCCCTAACATTCACATGAGCCATCTACCCTTAAGGCTGTGAGCTGCCATTACTCTGGCTACGAGATGACAAGCAAACAAAAAACAAACTAATGGAAAGCAAAATACACGCCTGAGTGAGACTATATTGAGCTCCAGTGTTTGAGCAGATATATAAGTTAGCCAGAAGTAAAAGACAAGTGTTTATTGATAAAATTTCAAAGGAGGAAAAAAAATAACTCAGAACTATTGATTCCTTTTTTCTCTAAAGAATCTATTTCTCAATGTGTCATAGAATCATAATGAAGAGGTTTCAAAATTCATCTTGTCCCAAAGCTTCATTTTACAGACAAAAAACAAACAAACAAAAAACCCCACAAAAAACAAGAGACATAGATGAGAGAAGTAGCTTTCCAAAGGCCATACAACGAATTGGTGGCAGAGCTGATACTGAGTGCAAGCTGCCAGGCCTAGTGTTGGTTTCTTGGTGACCTGCTGTTTCTTTGTCTGTGTCTTTATTTTCCCCTCTTTCTTTCTCCCTCTTTCAAAGTCTAAATTTTAATAAATACCATTCCTCCCAAGCAGTACAATGATTTTAGAAAGCTCAAAATATATTTACCCATCACTTGATTTATATATTATCACAGTTGTGCATTTTAATTAGATCTTGCTTTTTTAACCCCATAAGACTCTTTTAATTTTTTATATTGTTAGATTGATGACTTCCTTTTTGTTTTTCATTCCTTTAGTATCTTCTGGTGGTGAATATCTCAGGTTTTATCTGAAAAATCTCTCTTTTTTATCCATACTCTTGATAGCTATCTTCATTGGACATAGATTTTTAGGTTTGGGGGGTTTTGTTTTTACTTTGTTGTAGCACACTGAAATATTATTCCACTTTTATCTCACTTTTTCTGCTGCTACTGCTAAGAAGTCAGCAGTAAAGTTGACTGTTGTTCCTTTGAAGGCAATTTGTCCTTTTCCTGTCTTATATTGTGTCTCCAGGGTTTTATTTATACTTTTTAGAATTAACTGGGCTTCTGAAACCTGTGGGTTCAAGTCTTTAGTCAGCTCTAGAATCTTCTGTCATCATCTCAACAAATAGTGTCTCTTCTCCATCCCCTGTCTGCTCTGCTTACAGAAATCTATAAGATAAATGTAGACGTTTTCTATCTAGCCTGCATTTCTCTAGTTTTCCCTTTTTTGTCCTTTATGCTTTGTTGCAAACAATCCCTTCTGCCTGGAATCTATTTCTCTCTTTAGAATCATTCCGTCTGTTATAAGCTCATACAGTATGTTTTAAACTTTGGTTATTGTACTTTTTAATATCTAGACGTTCTAGTTGGTCATTTTGTTGTTGTTAATCCTTACCTGAGGATATTTTTACATTGATTTTTAGAGAGAGTGGAAGGGAGGAGGAGAGACAAAGAGAGAGAAACATCAATTGGTTGCCTCCCAACTGATGCCGGGGATGCGAGCCTGCAACTGAGGTACGTGCCCTTGACCCGAATCAAACACACAACTTCAGTCCATGGGCCAACACTCTATCCACTGAGAACAAACCAGCTGCTGCTAGTTAGTCATTTTTAAGGTCACTTCTAAAGATTGTGGTTCCCTGCAGATATTTTCCAATGTCTGTTGTTTTCTCTTAAACAGAGTGACCAGTTTTCAAAAAATAATCTCTGTCTAATGATTCCAAGACATAAAATTACTGTGGATCTGCTTCTGTGGTCTGCTATTTCTGCTGCTTCTTGCTCACCTTGATTTCTTGTGAGCTTATTATTTTTTTTACCATGTACTACATTGACCTTAAAATATTTTCTGGAGGTGCTTTGAGCCCTTGACTGAAAATGCCTTCTCTAGTAACGATTTTCATTCACTTTGCCAAGAACCCAAGGGCACTACCTATTCTGAGACCAATTTAAACTGAATATATGATGGCTATTTAGTATTATACAGGCAATGTGTATTTGAATTGCAAACCCATGTTGCTTCCCTTGAATGTGGTTTGTTAATAAAGATTCTATTCACATTTCACATAGGAAGGCAGTAGCATTTAGATCAACAGGTCACTTGCCTTGCAACACCCACCACTTCAGCAGTACCAGTCATTACCCCTGACTACAAATTTCCCAACATTGTAATGAGTTGTTTAACCTTAAATTTCCTAGCTGCAAATGGTGTAAATTCAAGCTTCTGATAAAAGCTTTTGTTGAGCACTTTTTGAGGTACTTTGTGGAAAATTTAAAAGCTGAAAGGGACCCACAGAAGTGAATTCATCTTGCAATGGCACCACAGAGCTGTAAGGCCTTTAGCAGTCATAGAGCTCAAACTCCTAACCACCGCTAGTGCATTCTCTTAGACTCTACATAAACACCACCCATGCACGAGAGCAAACATCTTTAATGGACGATCTTGAATATTTATGTCCAGGTAGCCCTATTTAAAGTGTCTTCAGCCTGAGCTGAAATCCACCAGCAGAACGAATAGAATTAGAGACTCCAGGAGTTTGACCCCTGTTTGCCACTTATGGGCTGTGTGACCTTGGGAAATAACTTTATCTCTCTGTGTCTTAATTTTCTTCTGCCATGAAGTGGAACTATTAATAGCGCCTATCTCATAGAGTTGTAAGATTTAAATGAGTTAACAAGTGAAAGGCACTTGGAACAGTGTCTGGCACATAGCAAGGGCCATGTCAGTATTTGCTGTTGTTACTGTCATTATAATTATCCATTTGACCAGAAACCCAGAAGTCTCCAGCCTTCTAACAGCCTTTTAAGTATTTTACCAAAGCTGTCATGTCCATGCCACATCATCCCCATTCCTTTTATTTCTTCCTCATATGACATGGCTTGATTTGCCACTGTCCTTTAGAAAATTATTCTCCACATATGACCTGCTGGGAATGGACCCTCCATTTCTCATCCAATATAACTGGATGACTTGCTTTTGTTCAATACTACAGGCTCGCACAGCATTTCCACTCAACTAAAACCTCTGAGTCAGTGTTTCCCAGTGTATCCAGCAGATCAATCATCCAGCAAAATGCTTCATAAAAAGGTTAAATGAATTAAGGAAACATTGCATGTTATACCCACCTCTCAAAATTCTTAATGTACATTAACATATTAGAAGCTAAGAAGGTCATCAGTAAAGAAACATGTTAAACTTTGCTTAGCCTCAAAATTTCCCACATTTGTTACTCAGTGATCCCAAGACCCCCCCCCCTTTTTTAACTTCCAAGGCCTGTGAACACCACAAGTTACTAATGCTCTATGCAGTGATGGCGAACCTATGACACGCGTGTCAGAGGTGATACGCGAACTCATTTTTTGGTTGATTTTTCTTTGTTAAATGGCATTTAAATATATAAAATAAATATCAAAAATATAAATCTTTGTTTTACTATGGTTGCAAACATAAAACATTTCTATATGTGACACAGCACCAGAGTTAAGTTAGGGTTTTTCAAAACGCTGACACGCCGAGCTCAAAAGGTTTGCCATCACTGCGTATTGGGTATGACAGAAAATAATGATTTTGGCTGCTTCCGGTGATTCCTTCATTCTGTACTTATTCATTTGGATTTGTTTCCTCTCACTTCTGTCAAACACTGTCCTGTCAGTCTGATCCCAGTGTACACTGTACAATCTCATCAATACCCTTAAAAATCCTATCTCTTAGAGTCCATGAATTAGCCATTATACCCAACTCTGTATATTCTGTACATTTTAAAATATGTGTTCTGTCTTCATCAAAAAAGTCACTGGTGAAAATATCAAACATTTAGGCCAAGGTCGAACATGAACCACGTCCTAGCTCGTTTTGTTCGGTGGTTAGAGCATCAGCCCTTGGACTGAAGGATCTCGGGTTCAATTCCGGTCAAGGGTATATACCTTGGTTGAAGGCTCAATCTCCAGCCCCGGTTGGGGCGCATGAGGGAAGCAACCAATCGATGTGTCTCTCTCACATCCATGTTTCTCTCTCTGTGTCTCTCCCCCTCCCTTCCACTCTCTTGAAAAATCAATGGGAAAAAATATCCTTGGGTGAGGATGAACAAAAAAAATAAAACATGAGCCACATCACCAGAACCTGCACCTCAGGTGAACACAAGTCCAGGACTCAGCCCTCTCTGACTGTTTAAGTGTTACTCTTTCCAGTTATTGTCTAACCTCTACTGCATATGTTTCTCATCTCGTACACAAAGACACAGTGAGAGACTTTGTCAAAAGAACTACAAGTTTCAGTTACAATGTCCTATAACAATCTCTTGCTCCACTGGTCTCGAAACGAAACTGACTTTATCAAAATAGCCCCGTGTAGCTAGGAGACAAACCATTACAGAAAGGCAGTAAACTGAAAAGCACCACCAGTTCATTCCTATTAAAAGCATGGGTTGATTGATGCTTAATCTGAACTTGTGTATTTTTTTCTGACTTAGGTTTAAATGATCATTTGGTTAATGATGGAGTCAAAGACACGCTGCAGAGTAAGAATTCATGCCTAATATGGAAAGCGAAATAAAGCAGAAAGCTTCTATTCATTCTGGAAAACCAAACAATAGTCTGGCCATGAGTCAGCAACAAATGTAGGTGCAAACCATAAAAGAATGAAAGGAAATAGAATGTCTGTGATGTATTACTAAAGGCATAGCAAGTATTGCGTGAGGAAGTGATCTCATTGCCCTCGGTACTGTTCAAATCCTTCTGGGAAAATGGTGTCTAGTTCTGGTGGCTAACAGCTGACCCAGCATTTAGAGAAGGCTTGGCAGAAAGACACAACAATAATTAAAGGGGTTGAACGACCTCTGAGAACAGCTTAAGAAAATTGAGATTATTTAGCCATGAAGGGAAAAAAAAAAAAAAAAAGGAGCAAGAAAGAGTAGCTAAAGGGGAGATTTACTAGTAAGAAGAGTTTTCAATTATGTGAGTAGCTCTTGTGTAGGGGCCTGTCACCAGCTGTTCAATCTCTCCACTGAGGACAGAACAAGAATAAACAGGCTTAAGCAGCATGAAGAATTTAGGTTGTAACTCATACGGAAGAATTTTCTGATTCTGAAAGTTGTTAAAGCATTAGTGTGAATTACCAAGGGATGCTATAGACACTTCTCCTCTTTCAAAATACTACAGATTCTCCCGTGCTTAAAGGTTGGAAATGCTCAAGGTTCTTTCTAGCTCCTATGATTCAAGATCCATCATTTGGGCTCCTTTAAAACTGCTCACCTATGCCACATGGCATCACTGAAGACAAGGCACTGGGATTCACATTCTCATTCTGTTTCCATCTTTCATTTTTACTACAAGCCATTCTCTATCCTAGTGATACTCCCTCTCCCCTTGTCTGGCAATAAAGAAAAAAAGAATTAAAAATCAGGCAAGCGTCTAAAAAATTCTACCAGAGCTAAAACTTTTAAAATCTAGCATTCTGATCATTCTAGAGAAAACAAATATGGATAGAGTGGAATGGCAGGAAGTTGTTGAGGTCAAAGGACAGGTACGTTGGCATTGGATTGAGATTATCCTTATTGGTTTCATTATTTGCTGACATATAAAGACACCTCAGATATCTTCTCTCGGTATTAAGGGTGACCTTGCCCTCACCCCTAAATGCCATTCTCGAACCATCTAAGCAAAAACTCTAGGAATCGGCCATTTAGCTCTAGGTGTGTGAGGGTTTTTGGATTTTTTTGTCCCTTATTTTTGGCAACACCGCCTTTTTTCTCTTCTATACCATGCACACACAAAAAGCAAAGCTACCACAGCAACTTCCAGTTTGATAGCCACACATTAAAAGTATGTTGTGGCCCTGGCCAGTTTGCTCAGTGGATAGAGCGTCAGCCTGCAGTCCAAAGGGTCCAGTTTCGATTCAGGTCAAGGGCACATGCCTGGGTCGCAGGCTTGATCCCCACTGGGGGGTGTTCAGGAGGCATCCAATCCATGATTCTCCCTCATCAATGATTTTTCTCTCTCCCTCCCTCTCCCTTCCTCTCTGAAGTCAATAAAAATGTATTTTTTTAAAAAGTATATTGTGTTTCCTTCTCTGTTGGTCCTCACTTATTAGCAACTCTCCACCAGAGCATGGAGGTCAGGGGAAGGATCCAGTGTCATTACTGCTTCTCCATTACAGTACACTACAAGGTTGCTTTATACAACTGTCATCTTCACAAGGTATAAAAATAGTTAAAGGAATCCCAATATCTGCAATTTCTAGCCAACGGATGTAACTACCAATATAATAATGTGAACTGATATTATGTGGCAAGTTTAGAGTTAGGGGGTTTGCCAGGGTTCAGAATAACTTCTGGGTTTCTTACACGTTGTGCTTCCCATAAATTCTTAGGCACTGAAGGACCAGGCCCAAAATGGCTGCCAGGGGGTCAACCTGAATACTTATTTTTCTCTTAGGATATATATGAGTTCATGGCCGCAGAAGAAGTGTGATGGTAAGATTTCTCAGCAAGCCCTACATCCCAGCTACCAGACACATATAAAGGTCTTTTTCTTTTAGTTTTTTTTTTAAACTTTGTGTGTGTGTGTGTGGTGTGTGTTTGTGTATATCCCTTAATTTATTGTTGTAATTACACATGATCTTCCTACTTTTTCCTTTTAATTTTTGCACTAGCTTTATAATTGGTTGACTCATTGCTTTTACTAAATGTTTGCCCTTACCAAGGTGAGAATTTTTTTTCTTTCCTATTTTCTTTCTTTCTTTTTCAATCCTTACCCGGGGATATTTTTTTCCAATGATTTCCAGAGAGAGTGAGAGGAGAGGAGGGGAGAGAGAAACATCGATGTGAGAGAGACACATCAATTGGTTGCCTCCTGCACGTACCTCTACTAGGGCTGGGAAACCTGCAACCCAGGTACGTGTCCTTGACCAGGAATCAAACCTGAGACCCTTGGGTCCTTGGGCCGATGCCAAACCATCCAGGGTAAGCTTATTTTTAAGAGAAGGGAACTGGCATCTCAATTGTGAGAGGTTTTTTAAAAACCATGTCGATACTTGAAAAAAAAAAAAACTGAAAAAAATAGTATAGCAAGAATTAAACATGTAAGAGATTGTACCCAGTAGTTCCCAGATGATGAAAAGGACCTATTGCCCTAGAAACAATACTTGCCTAAAACTCCTTTGTTTCCCCTAGATTTCAGGTTACTTAAGGACAGGAACTATGCTTCTATCCCCTCCAACAAAGTTTGCTAAATTGAAGAATGGGTAGCAATTAAGTAGGAATATGATCACAATACAAATTTTTAATATCTAAATGAGCTTAAAAATGGAAAAAAAAAGCCTAGTCATCCTGAAGAGCTAAAAAAATTAAACTTATAAGGTTTGTCTAAGGCAGTGATGGCGAACCTATGACACGCGTGTCAGAGGTGACACACGAACTCATTTTTTTGGTTGATTTTTCTTTGTTAAATGGCATTTAAATATATAAAATAAATATCAAAAATATACATCTTTGTTTTATTATGGTTGCAAATATCAAAAAATTTCTATATGTGACACGGCACCAGAGTTAAGTTAGGGTTTTTCAAAATGCTGACACGCCGAGCTCAAAAGGTGCGCCATCACTGGTCTAAGGAGCAGAAGCCAAAATCAGTACATTAATGAACTGCCCAAAGTTTACTTTGAAATAGTTTTTTTTCTCTTTTTTTAAATTGATTTCAGATAGGAAAGGAGAGGGAGTGGGAGATAGAAACATCAATGATGAGAGAGAATCATTGATCGGCTGCCTCCTTCATGCCCCCTACTGGGGATTGAGCCCGCAACCCAGGAATGTGCCCTGACCAGGAATTGACCTCCTGGTTCATAGGTCAACACTCAACTACTGAGCCATGTCAGCTGGGCTAAAATAGTTTTTTTAAGTTAATGTCTGGTTCATCTGCTATGGTATCACACACAAAAGACTAATAGTCTATTTCTAGATTTGGAGGATATGTTTAGAAGATAGGAATGGCTTAAAATGTAGGAATCCACAAAATTCATACTGAGGGCCTGAAGGGGAACCCCATAGGCAGGCAGCCACGCTCTATCTCAGTGGTTCTCAACCAAGAACCATTCTGTACCACAGAGAACCTCTGACAATGTCTGGAGACATTTTTGATTGTCACAACTGGGGAAAGGGTTGTTACTAGTGTCTAGTAGATAGAAGCCAGGATCCTGCTAAATGTGCAACAATGCACTGAATAGCCCCCTACAACAAAGAATTATCTGGGCCAAAGTGCCAGCAGTGCCAAGATTGAGAAACCTTACATTACCACGGTTCATTTGTCAAAAATAAGAAACCAACATGGACCTAATTGGTTTGGCTCAGTGGATAGAGCGTCAGCCTGCAGACTGAAAGGTCTCAGGTTCAATTCTGGTCAAGGGCATATACCTTGGTTGCGGGCACATCCCCAGTAGGAGGTGTGCAGGAGGCAGCTGATCGATGTTTCTCTCTCATCGATGTTTCTAACTATCCCTCTCCCTTCCTCTCTGTAAACAATCAATAAAATATATTTAAAAAAAAAAAAAGAAGAAACCAACATGGGTACGTGACTACTAACTAAGCCCCAGGCTTTCTTGGGAGCCCTGGAGGGTGCCTATCTTATACATCAGAGAAATTGAGAAGCTATGATAGGTCTGTTCAACTACTGATGCTATAAGAGAAAGGCCACACTAGTTAAGAGATTGTGAACAGAGGAAAAAAGAGACTGAAAAAAAATTTAAAAAGAATTAGCTGAAAGTTACAAGGGAACATGCTAAAATCATAGCACCTGATTTGAAATTAAGTTGCTTCTCAAATAGACAACTCTATGTAATGTATTCCAGGACAAACAGCAGAAATTATGCAAATACTTATCCCACACAAGGTAAGGCAGATTAACTAGTATAAGAGTGTGCCTGAGTTATGTGTGTGTGCATGAATGTACATTTTCATTTTATTTAGTAGAGTTCCTGCCCATTTAGAGGAAAAACAATAACTAAATATATTAATATTAAATACATTCATATGCATGAATAGAATTTCCAAACATTCTTATTGGTCAATTTAGGGAAGACAATGGGAACAAACCACAGATTTTTAAAAAGGTTAATCTCTCTTTCCTGGACATTTTCTTTTTTAAAAAAATATGTTTTGCCCAGCCTGTGTGGCTCAGTGGTTGAGCTTCAACCTATGAACCAGGAGGTCACGGTGCGATTCCCCATCGGAGTAAATGCCTGGGTTGCAGGCTCAATCCCCAGTATAAATCATCACTGATGTTTCTGTATCTCGCTCCTTCTCCCTTCCTCTCTCTAAAATCAATAAAAAAACATAGAAACATCAACATCAATAGGCTGCCTCCTGCATGCCCTCTATGGGGATTGAACCCACAGCCCGTGCACATGCCCTGTGCCCTGACCGGGAATCGAACCGTGACCTCCTGGTTGCATGGATTGATGCTCAACCACTGAGCAACACTGGCCAGGCTCTCCTTCCTGGCCATTTTCATTTGCTGCTTTCACTAGTAAAACGTCCCCTTCAAAAATCCAACTGACGATTTCAGTATCATTGCCACTGTTAATAAGTAATGGCATTAGTAGCCGACAACCCAACATTTCTGGCTGTGATTGTAAAAGGCCCTAATGTTTGGAAAGATTTGCTGAATTTAAATGGCTCAAAATTGTTTTGTGAATTACAGTCTGTACACAAAGATTTAAAACTACAAGCAGAATGACTAGCCAGGGTCAGACTGTATAAGGACAGGCAGTTCTTAACTGTTCCTTGAGCTGTCATTATCATTTCTTTAACAACCTCTAAATCTACCAAGGGCATCAGTGGAATATTTTACATAAGAGAGAAGTCTGCACCAGCAATGAACATAAAAGGAGGAACAAGAACAAGTTGTAAAGAATATTAATGATTCGTCTTCCAAACAATCCCAATTTTTATGAAAATCAAATGAGTGATAAAAAAATCTATAAAACTATACGAAACCTGCATGTAACAAATAAAACAGAAGGAAGGTGGTATTTTGATCCTGTTAGACACAAGATACTTACATTTTACCTTTGAGTTGTTAATAAAAATATAGTGTACAAACACAAGGAATCGTTTATATGAGGTTCCACATAATATTTTCTCACATCCTGCTACTTCTATTCAGAGAACAGCTGGTCTCATGTGAAAGGCCATGTGTACTATATGTACAAGACTGTTTTCCATATCTTATATCTGTTACAAAAATTGTTACCCAGAAAATCAGGTAAGGCTTTCCTGATTATGACCAAGCTTTGAAATAAGTACAGTGATACATTTCCCTTTCTGATTTTTTTCTATTTATAACATTTACCATATAATCAAAGAAACTTGGGGATAAGTACTATTGAGATAGTATTTAACTTAATGTTACAGATGAAAAGATGGAAAAAGGCTCAAAGGGGTTAAGGAAGTGGCTCAAGATTATCTACTATTTTAATACTAAAAATATGTATGCTTAAAAGTAGTCTTAAGAAGGTTAACACAAAAGTGATTTCCTATGGAACCATACAGGCTGATTTCTGAAATTGTTTGAATCTTTAACTTGTTTGAAGGTGTTAGAGGCTCTAATATCTAAGTAAGGCCTACCTGGGTTAATACCCAGCTACCAAATATTGAACTGCATTCTATGCTGACCTACTGAGAGCTATATGAAGATACAAGTGAATTTTCAGAAATTACTGTGATAAATGCATACTCCTATCTCTCCTGATCACCTTCTTTACCCCTTCTTTTTGGCATTATGTGTCCTTCCTCCTATGGTTAGATGGTATGGCATATATGAGCCACATGGACTGATAGGTGCAGGTCAAGATAAACTGAGGGAGCAAAAAAGAAAGAAAAAGAGAAAATCCTATGAGCTTCTCAATTGTCATTAGCACACAGCTCATGTTATATGATGCAGTCAACTTGTCACTCCCACAAAAGTCAGTTAATATGGAAATGCATGTATCAGACATATGGTTACATTGCTTTGGGGGGAAAAGGACTGTCCTTGGTGATAATCAAGAGGGGAGAAGTGGAAGCTTTTTCTTCAAAGAAGAAAGCCTGCTAAGACATGAAAACAGAATGGTAGAATTAGAAAATCACTACCATGTAACCACCAATAGAATCAATGAATTAGAAAAGGACCATCAATAGACACTAAAAGAATAGGGTGAAAGGCTATAGAAGAATAGCATATTCATAAGGTCTCAAAATACCATAAAAATGACTTTTCAAGTACAATGGATATATCTAACTACCACCACCTTCACATTCTTAGTGTTACCAATAAGAACAAAATGTTATTTTGTCCCTCCAGATGTGATATAGTGGAAAGTACACACTATCAACTCTATCATCTTCTTGCCAAAATTTTTTAATCTGAATCTAATCATAAAGAAACAACCAGAAAATTCCAGAATATGGGACTTTCTTTAACAGAACTGGCCTGGGCTCTTCAATAACATCAATGTTGTGAATGAAAAAAAAAAAATGCCAGGAGACTGTTCAGATTAAGTGAAAGTTCAGAGACATGACAATCAGATGCAAGACAAAAACCTTGACTGGATCCTGGAAGAAAACAGCCAGATGTGAGGAACATTCTGGGTCAATGGGGCAATTTCGATGTGGACTGCATGGCAGATGATATTGAAACCTCGCAGAAACTCCATTTCTTAAATATGACCCTTTCTCCTTCTGTCTGTCTATTCCCTTCCTTAATTATTAAGCCCTTAGGACATCAGCTTCTGGTCAGCATCAAACTATTTCCTCAGGTCTATTGACATCTTGACTTCAGTTGTATTTCAGCCACAGGCCCATGAAAGCTGAATGACACCCTCACCAAACCATACAGCAGTGGTTCTCAACCTTCCTAATGCCGCGACCCTTTAATACAGTTCCTCATGTTGTGGTGACCCCCAATTTCATTGTTACAAATTGAACATAATTAAAGCATAGTGATTAATCACAAAAACAATATGTAATTATATATGTGTTTTCCGATGGTCTTAGGCAACCCCTGTGAAAGGGTCATTCGACCCCCAAAGGGGTCGCGACCCACAGGTTGAGAACCGCTGCCATACAGAAAGATGCCCTGGCTGACATCAGGACCTGACATAATGATCAACTAACTACTCCCTACTCTGGCCCCAACCAATCAGTAGAGCCATGACCCCAACTCCTTCAGCTACTGTGAAAGCTGCTGAATATTCTATTGAGATCTTCCCCTGGGACCTCCCCTAAAATCTCCACCCTTAAAACCCTTAGGACAGAGGACCCAGGGTGCCCTTCCTCCCAGGAGCACACTTTCAACTAAAATAGTGCCTTTTCCCCTCCCCATCCCTTCAGGCAGGTCAACTTTACTTTCCTCACTTCTAAGCTCCAAGGGCCATTCCCTTGACTCTATAACTTGTTTTCTAAGCTCATTTCTTCTATAAATTGCTTCTTCTACCTCTGTGATTTCTAAATAAATGCTGTTTTATAGTTTGAGTCTTGGCTTTGAATCTTTCCTAGCCAGAACTCAAGTACTGAGGTTGCTGAACCCAGGTCCGTTCCTACTGTCACCAACAAGGCAAAACACTAGCCATGCTCAAGAGACATGGGAGTTCAACATACTATCCTTTTTTTTTTCTTTTTATTCTTCTTTATGGTTGATTTTTTCCCCCAAATTGAACACTGGCTGAAACCATTGTTTCTTCCAAATCACCCTTCATGGAGGAGGTCATGGCAGGCAGGAGGATAAGAGTGACTTTAATCACTGTGAAAGGGGAGGGGGCAAAGGCATTAATGTCAATGTCATAAAATGTGAAAGTTCCTTGGGATTAGTTTTCTCAGAAAGCACAAAGCTAACATCACACTACTGATTTCCTCCTTCTTTGTTCTCTCACCTTCATTGTTGTTGTTTTTTTAAATCCTCACCAGAAGATTTTTTTCCATTGATTTTTTTTAGAGTGGCAGAGAGGGGGAGAAACAGGAGAGAGAGACACATCAATTGGTTGCCTCCCTCATGCACCCTGACCAGGGCCAAGGATCGAGCATGCAACCAAGGTATGTGCCCTTGACCAGAATCAAATCCAGGACCCTTCAGTCCAAGGGCTGATGCTCTACCTATTGCACCAAACAGGCTAGGGGAGTGGTCAGGGAAACTGCGGCTTGCGAGCCACATGCAGCTCTTTGGCCCCTTTAGTGTGGCTCTTCCACAAAATACCATGTGCGGGCACGCACGTAAAGTGTAATTGAAACTTCGTGGCCCATGCGCAGAAGTCGGTATTTGTGGAAGAGCCACGGTCAAGGGGCGAAAGAGCCACATGTGGCTCGTGAGCCGCAGTTTGCCGACCACTGGGCTGGGGCAATTGTTCTTACAGCATCCCTTCATATATTGAGCATAGATGTGCTTTTCCCAGACACTTAAATGTGAATTTTTTGGCCATAAAAATAAGTTTAAGGATGCCCCACATTCATAGAAATTTTCCTTATTTAAAATAAGAATTGAGAGGTCAAGAATTATATTCATGAAACAACAAGAAGTAAAAAAAAAAAAAAAAAAAAAAAAAGGCTTGTCATAACTGCTGTCTTGGGTAGAAATCAAGTATTTTATTTAGAGTTCTGAAGATAATGAGGCCAGCAGTCACTGATCTAAATATTAATCAGGATTCTGAATCACCCATTAAAGATAAAATCAGCCCAAACAATAACACATGGTGATTATCCACTCTTCATTTACATGTTCAAGGACAACTGTTCTGACCTCAGGCTCTCCACTGCACCTGACTAATAAACCAATTAACACCATGCCTCTAGGGAACAAAAGCACAATTTTTAAATTTATGCTGATCCATAAATATATTCAATGTTATTAATTTATGCTAAAGAGTTCTTATTTAACAGGAAAGTTTCACATATACATGGTAAAGCACATATATCTGTCTGTAGGTATCACTGAATATACTTTCTCAAGTAGGAGTCAGGACACAGAATGCTAAAGCACAATACATCCCACTAACCCTTCCACTATTGCCTCCTACAATCATTTAAAATTCAGTTCAAGAAAAAGCAAAAGTATAGGAACAGAAAACAGAGTAGTAGTTTCCAGAGATTGCGAGCAGGCAGGATGACAACAAAGTCAGTGAATATATAATTTTAGTGGTAGTGGAAATATTCTGTGTCTTGATTATAGTGGTGGTGACACAATTATATGCATTTGTCTAAACTCCTAGAATTGAAAGCCAGAATAAATTTTAACTTATGTTTTTTATAGCTTTTTAAAAAGTAAGAGAAAAATTTTTAAATATTTTATCAAATGCAAAAAAGAAAACCAAACAAAAAACTCTAGCTTTTAGCCCTAGCTGGTTTGGCTCAGTGGATAGAGGATAGGCCTGCAGACTGAAGAGTCCTATGTTTGATTCCAGTCAAAGGCACATGCCTGGGTTGTGCTCTCAATCCCCAGTGGGGGCGTGCAAGAGGCAGCCAATCAATGATTCTCTCACCATTGATGTTTCTATCTCTCTCTACCTCCCCTTCCTCTCTGAAATCAATAAAAATATATTTAAAAAAATTAACTCTAGCTTTTAGATTAGAGAATTAAGACACACTAAGGACCCTGGATAAACAAAGAAGGGTATTATCTGTTTATTCTAGGAGCAAGTTTTGTACTTCCCTTAATCTTAAATAATCTTGGCAGAAAGAACTTTCTTTTTTAAAAATCCTATTTACAATCCAGTGACAAACATGGAAAAAAGGAAAACAGACAACGTTGAATACATAGTTCCTTGATTCCATGAGCTTTTTGGGTAAGTTTCTATGTAAATTAGAATGAATGGTGAACTGATGAAAGGGAGTTTGGAATAGTCTTTCAACTAAAAAGATGGTTCTCAAAAAGATTTTTTCATTAGCACCTCTGCCTCAAGGAAGAAAGGAAGGAAGGAGGAAAATTTGGTCTTAACAATGAAGTACAACTTTATAAGGTCAAGGAGGGAAAAGAGGATGACATATGCTTTTCCTTAGCAGTAGGTGTATGATGAATGAAACAGGTTCAACTACAGCACAAATCTATTTCAAAATACTGATCATGAAAATATCTATCACTCCACAATGAAAAGTTAACCACATAAACCACAATAAATTAAACTGATAATTATGAAGTTAAACCCAACATAACTTATAATAATTTTTCCCAAAACCCAGCAATTGAAAACAAATAGTCAACTCAAGACAATGCTGATAATCTATATAATAAAGAGCCAGGGTCAACCAGACCAGAAGTCAGTACTGGGTTGCCGTGGGGACCCAGCACTGACTGCCTCAGGGGCTGCGGATCAGGCCCAGAGAGAGGCCTGCAGAGAGAGAGGCAGGGTCTGATCCGTAGCCTCTGTGGCAGCCGTTGATCAGAACTTGCCTCTTTTTCTCTGCCAGCCTGGCCAACAGCCATGCCTCCATTTCTCTCCAGGCCTCCACCAAGGCAGCTGGATCAGCACCGCCTTTCTGATCAGGCCTCGTTGATAGGCCCAGAGACGCTGACTGGCATAGAAAGTGACCAATCAGAACCAAATCTGGGTCAACTGTGAAGAGCCAATGGCTGTCTAGGAGGCGGACTTTTGACACTGACTGGCATAGAAACTGACCAATCAGAACCAAATCTGGGTCAAATGTGAGGAGCCAATGGCAGCCTAGGAGGTGGAGCTTTTGACACTGACTAGCATAGAAACTGACCAATCAGAACCAAATCTGGGTCAACTGTGAGGAGCCAATGCCTGCCTAGGAGGTGGAGCTTTTGACGCTGTCTGGCATAGAAACTGACCAATCAGAACAAAATTGGCTGGCAGAGGAGGGCAATTAGGGGTGGTTGGACATTCCCCGAGGGGTCCCCAATTGGAGTGGGTGCAGGCTGGGCTGAGGGAACTGCCCCTCCCCCCCCGCACGAATTTCATGCACCGGGCCTCTAGTACTCTAATAAAAGGTGAAAATTTGCAGGAATTTTGTAATGAGGAATGAATACGCTATATTTATATAAAGTTACCCATACTAATCTTAGTAAATGTTAAACCCAGCTTGTTACCTAACCTGATTTTTCTCTCAAAACTAGAGCTTGCACGTTAATAGTTTTTTTAGTATACTTCACAGTTCAGCAGTTTCAATTCCTGTGTGAACCATCTAAGGAGCAGCCTGACTTCAAGGCCTTGGCTACTGCTGACTGCCAAGACACAGGAATCCAGATGGCTAACTCAAGGATACTGACCATGAAAACCCATATCAGGACCAGCAAGGACACTGCCTACATGTCCACAGCCCCTTCCCTGATCTCTTTGTTTTGCTTTCCTTCTCCCTCCTTATAAAAACCCCTGCCTGCACTGAAATGTTTGGGACCATAGTCCCTCATTTTTCTCAGGTGGTCAGTACTTGAATAAACCTATTTCCTTTTGCACTAGCACTTGGGCTCACAATTTTGGCTTTCATTTCAACAGGCAGCTGACCCTGGATCTGGTTACAATTCTAACTAGTTGTCCAGAAACAGGCCAGGTAGGAGCTTGGTGATGCAAACTGTTTATGAATATCAAATTATTGTAACTTGCTAATAACTATTAATGAGTACCCATTAAAAGGTGTGTAAAAAGAATGTCTATGGAGATATAGGAATCATATTTTGATTACTGAATAAGAAGCTAAAGGAAACATACTCAAAATGGAATTTTGGGGAGTTATTTTAAGGATAAAAAATATAAAAATGTGATCAATTTACATGGGGAATGCTGTCAAACTGTTTAGAAAGTGTCCTGGCATTGGTATTTTAACACTTGTAGAGAAAACAAAATCTCAAGTGTCTCTAAAATCTAATGTAAAGATGCTTGGCTATAGGTAGAAAGAACTGTTAACCTTGGCAAGGTATTGTCATGTTATAATACTTTAGATAATCATAGTTAACACTCAGGAAGCACTACTATGTATTTGCCCACCACAACTCTAAATGCTCTATTTCCATTGGATCATTTAACCCCAAGAGTTTAGGGGCCAGGAAGATCAAGAAATATACCCAAGGTTGTACACCCAGCAAATAGTACAGCTGGGATTTGAACACAGGAAGAGGGTTTCAGGGCCTATCCACTTAACCACTCTGCTACTCACTAACCCAGGTATTCTAGAATTATTTATTATTTATATATGATATACACATCTCTCTCTCTCTCTCTCTCTCTCTCTCTCTCTCTCTCTCACACACACACACACACACACACACACACACACACACACATATATATATATATATATATATATAGTAGTCCCCCTTATCCAAAGTTTCGATTTCTGAGGTTTCAGTTACCTGTGGTCAACAGCAGTCTGAAAATATTACATGGAAAATTTGAGAAACAATTAGCAAGTTTTAAATTCTGCACCAAAATTTTATGTCATCCTTTCCTGGACATGAATCATCCCTTTGTCTGGTGTATTCATACTATATAACTATGATCTATCAGTCACTTAGTAGCTGTCTTGGTTGTCAGATTAACTGTTTTTGGTATCACAGTGCTTGTGTTCAAGTAAACCTTATTTTATTGTTATAATTGTTCTATTTTATTATCAGTTTTTGTTGTAAATTTCTTACTATACCTAATTTGTAAATTAAATCTTATCACAGATGTGTATATATTTTTTAAAAACCCATAGTATAATAGGGTTCAGTACTCTTCTGCATTTTCAGGTATCCACTGGGGGTCTTGGAATGTCTTTTGTGGATAAGGGGAGACTACTGTACATACTTGTTCTCAATAGTTGAGATTGGAATTCATTCTCATTTCTATATCATTCTATATTACAGCAACTGTATATAGATGATATTCATTTTGTCGTATGAATATAAAAATTCAGAAGACAGATGAAAAAGCAACTTATTCATTTTCAATGCATGAATACAACAGGAGGCAGAAAAACAGATGTAAAATAAACAGATTTTGACACCGAAGCTCTTGTAGGTGACGCGCACAGAATATAAACTTGGCATCTCAATTCTATCTAAACAATAAATTCCTTAATATGTTTACAGAAGAAAATACTACAAACATGAGGAGGGGGTATTTCTCAGGGCACTGCCAAATACTAATTTACAGATACATGAATCTTTTCCAGAGTCACTTAAAAGTGTAACATTTTCTCACTTAAAAGGAAATATTTGGTTTCATTTGAAAGTAGACCAGATACCTGCGATTGGGATTAGAGTATTTTAAATAAAAGCCATGGATATGTGTGTGTGTGTGTGTGTGTGTGTGTTTAAGTGCGCTGGGGTAGGAGTAGAGGTGTTCATTTATCTACATCATCCTATTAGAACCTAAAATTCACCTAAGGGAACACATTAACACTTCCTTAGTTCAGTCTAGTATTTGAACTGGTTAAAGCCATCAATTTCTATTCAGATGGTTTAGCACAGCGATTCTCAACCTGTGGGTCGCAACCCCTTTGGGGGTCGAACGACCCTTTCACAGGGGTCACCTAAGACCATCGGAAAACACATATATAATTACATATTGTTTTTGTGATTAATCACTATGTTTTAATTATGTTCAATTTGTAACAATGAAATTGGAGGTCACCACAACATGAGGAACTGTATTAAAGGGTCACGGCATTAGGAAGGTTGAGAACCACTGGTTTAGCAGAAGGAAGTACTGGCTTGGAACACAGGGAACTTGGGCCTTCTGACATGATATAATTGTAGGATATAGAATATATTCAGTCTACCTCTCTGGGATTCAGTTTTCTCATGTGGAAAAGGAGAGATGAAAGACTAGACTTGGGGTAGTAATCACAAAAAAACAATACACAGATGATGTATTATAGACTTGTACACCTGAAACCTGTATAATTTTATTAACCAATGTCACCCTAATACATTCAATAAAAAATAAAATAAATTTTAAAAAAGGAGAGAAGGAAACAATCTCCAGGGTTGCAGTTTGTGTGACTCATTGCCAGGGCAGGCCTGGCCTTACTGGGGTCATAAGGATCAATCTGCTCTGTCAACAGAGATGTTTCCATGGAACATGAAAGAGGAATAACCTAATGATACATTCACTGAATCTGTTATTTCCAAAACAAACTCATTTCAAAACTTTACTTCTACTATTGCCCCTAAAGAGTCAATTTCCCAGTAAAATGTGTTGACTGCACTCTAGTTCTAATGTAGAAACATATCCTGTTGCCTCATTAAATATCAATGGACATACTAATGTCAAATCCATAAATTTATAGTGATTTTTCCTTTTTAATATCCACAGATATAATTTCACTTCCTGGCTTAATGGGTAATTTCTTGAAGAACCTCTACTGATTTTTGTGTTTTTTTAAATATATTATTTTATTGATTTTTTACAAAGAGGAAGAGAGAGGAATGTGCCCCACTGGGGATGTGCCTGCAACCAAGGTCCATGCCCTTGACTGGAATCGAACCTGGGACCCTTCAGTCCAAAGGCCGACACTCTATCCATTGAGCCAAACGGGTTAGGGCTCTACTGATTTTTAAATGGTAAAACATTTTACTTGGATTTGATAGTGATTTTCTTAACTTAGCCATTTTAACTGGACAATTCGGTGGCATGAAATACATTCATATTGTTGTGCAACCATCACCACCATGCATCTCCAGAATTGAGGGATATGGGTTGAGAAAAGCCTTTAAAAGACCATCCAGCAAGCATGGCACACGAAAACACGTGTCTCTCTTCCTGCCCCTGCCAGGCCCACCTGTGAATCAGAAGCTTACGCCTTTCTAACTGTACCCACTTGAAAAGAGGTAGGTCTTCCAGTTGGTGACAAGAAAACAAGGGAAAAAGAAAAGGACCATGGTCTGGAGTGAACTTCTGCAATACAGGGAGCGCATTTGTAGGAGAAACAAGTACTACCCTGCTGTTTCCTGAGGCTGCTGGAAACAGCTGCCTCTGAGCACAAACTTGCTGAAGGAGCCAGCCAGGCCCCGTTCCCAAGGTCTTACACTTCAAAGGGCAGGGGGCATTTTCACTCCTGCTATCTTTCCCTACAGCAAATATCACGTTTCAGGTTCCCCGTTGCAGTGAAAGGCAAGGTGAGTTGCCAGAGCACCTGGCTGAGGAAAAGCACCCGGGACCAGGATGTCAATTCTACAAAAAGCATTCACAATGGATCTGTTCAACCTGATTGCAAATTTCCAGAGCTCAGAGGATCCCCAGATCTAAGTAATATAAACCTTACCTGGCTCTGCGCCTACAAAATGCGCACAATACTCCACTAGAAACATCCAGATTGCCAATATTCAGCTTCTTAAAATAAGGACCCCCCCCCCCACGACACACAACTCTTCTACATTCCCAGGTTTGTTATGGCATCTTGTATTCCACCAGGGACCCAGGATAAATGCCTGTCATTTCACCTTGAGAAGCTGGGGAACAGTACTGTTGACCCTTGAACAACATGGGGCTTAGGGGTGCTGACTCCCTGTGCAGACAAAAATCTGCACGGAAATTCCGACTCCCCCAAAACATAACTACTTGCCAAAAACTTAAACAGTCGACTAACACATATTTTGTATGTTATACGTATTATATACTGTATTATTATGATACAGTAAGCTAGAGAAAAGAAAATGTTATTAAGAAAATCATAAGGAAAAGACAATACATTTACAGTATTTATTGAAAAAAAAAATCCATGTTTCAGTGGACCCACACAGTTCAAACCCATGTTGTTCAAGGGTCAACTACGGTATCAAAAAAAGTACATATTTGGGAATGAGGAGATAAGTGGGAAGAGGGATGGGGTGGGGACACTGGACTAGAAATCAAACTCTCCAGCAGTTGGGAAATTTTAGGGGCACAGATAAATTGTTCATCTACTTAAACAACAATAAAAACAAAACCTCCAAACCCTTCTTTTCCTAAAGGATTGGTGAGGACTAAATGAGAATTCAGGTGAGCGAAGGTAAGTATGTGTATCATCAGTAGCAATAGTAACAATATTATTATTTTAATCCTCACCCGAGGATATGTTTTTATTGCTTTTTAGAGAGAGAGAGAAACGTCTATATGAGAGAGAAACATCGGCTGGTTGCCTCCCATACTCGCCCTGGGGACTGGACCCACAACCTAGGTATGTGTCTTGACCAGGAATCAAACATGCTACACCTTTTGGTAAATGGGACAACGCTCCAACCCACTGAGTCACCTGGCCAGAGCATAGCAATATTATTGATAAGCATAGTAGGTACAAATGGTAAGGAGAAGCTCTTTCACAGTAGTGAAAGCAAACAGTGGGCAATTATGAAAACAGATTAGGAAAAGTCTGAGAGTTAGAGAAATTAGGATTTATTCAGTGGACAATGGCAAGAAACTGAAGATTTCTAAGAATGGTGTCAGACAGTGAATACATTTCTCTAAAACCAGTGTAAGGAGCAGTAAGACCAATGGAAGGGACCTGGGTGCAGAGGAGAGGCTTGTGATGAGAAGGCCTGAAAACAGTGTAAGAGAGGCAATGAAAAGGAATCAAACAAGACATTTCTTTCCCTTAAAAAAAAAAGCAAGCCTGGCTGGTGTGGCTCAATGGTTGAGCATCAACTGATGAACCAGGAGGTCACAGTTCAATCCCAGTCAGCATATACCCAGTTTGTGGGTTCAATCCCCAGTGTGGGGTGTGTAGGAGGCAGCCGATTGATGATTCTATTGGTATCTCTCTCTTTCTCTCCCTGCTGCTCTGAAACCAATTATATATATCTATCTATAGATAGATAGATAGATATAAAAGCTAATATGCTAAGTATCTGACCGAGCGGTTGACCAACCGGTTGCTATGACATGCACTGACCACCAGGGGGCAGATGCTCCAACTGGTAGGTTAGCTTGCTGCTGGAGTCCAGCCGATTGGGACTGGGAGAGATGGGGCCAGACACCCCTGGAGCCCTCTGATGGTCCCTCGTTGGCCACCAGCCCTGATCGGCCCCGATCAGAACTGGGCAAAATGGCCCTGATGGGCCCGATCGCCAGCAAGGCTGACGGACCCAACCTGTGCATGAATTTCGTGCACTGGGCCTCTAGTATATATATATTTTAAAAAAAAACAAAACTAGTACTTACTAATTTTTCTTCTAATTCTAGATGTTCAAAGGAGAAAATTTGGCAAATACAAAATAGGAGAGAGAAGAAAATGAGAACCACCTCTTACCACTATTAATCTTGCTGATGTCCCCCAGTCTCATGAAAGACATTCCCAAGACCTTGGAAACTGGCTAGCCAGGGCACATTCAATCAGTATGAGAGTATGGACTGAGTTCAAAGTTTTGACACTGAGGAGAGAGGGCTGCTACTACAGAGGTATAGGCGTATGGAAACAAGAGACATGAGGTTAGGAAAGAAGGTGAGCATCCAGCAAAAGGATACAACGGGCAGACCTGGACCAGACTGGGCTCCTCATAAGGGGACAGCACTGGGGAAAGTGAAGCTTCTGTTAAGTGGCCCCTTCAACCAAATTAAAGAGAGCCAGGGACTCTCTTACTCATTCCCAATAAACACACCCACTCAAGATAATTATGTGGTGATAGAGGTGTCAATAATCAATACAATGGCAATCATATTATTACAATATATATGTATCAAATCAATGTGACATACAGGAATTCCTCACTTAACATCATCGACAGGTTCTGTGACTTTAAGCAAAATGGCTTGTAATGAAACCAGTTTTACCACAGGCTAATTGATATAAACAGAGCTAAGCTCTGGCCGGTGTGGCTCAGTTCATTGAGTGTTGTCCCATGCACCAAGAGGTCGCCAGTTTGATTCCCGGTCAGGGCACATGCCCAGGTTGTGGGCTTGATCCCTAGTACAGGGCATGCAGGAGGCAACTTATAGATGTTTCCCTCTTATATCAATGTTTCTCTCTCTTTTCCCTCTCCTTTCCTCTCTCTCTGAAATTAATAAAAACATATTTAAAAAAACAAACACAAGAATTAAGTTCCTACAGCATCTCACCAACATTATAGTGTAACAATGTTGAACAAACCAACATTTTTTGAGGACCTGCTGTACACCTTAAATTTACAGTGTTATATGTCAAATATATTTCAATTAAAAAAAGAGAGAGAGTTGGCAGTGAGAGTGGCAGTGGCTGCCTGATGATGTTGGCAGTAGCACAGTCAGCACAGTGTGGTGACAGGACAATGGTTTCAGCAGTCCCGAAGGCAGCCCAGCTTACTCTGCAGGAGGGACTGTCTCTGAAAAGATGGCTGCAGGTTTATTTTCTAACCATTATTCTCAATCCAAGTCAAAACATACACACACACACACACACACACACACACACAACTACGTATATATACTAATACATACATATGAATGTGTGTAAGAGAGTTTCACAACTAGAACTCAAAAACTAACTGAAACGACTAAAGAAAAAATACTTAGGAAAAACAAAACACATCATTCAAACTGTTTTATAATTAGATTAAAAAAACACACACACCAACATGAATCTGTACTACTGTGGTCATTAGTAGTCACTGTATGAAAGTTACTTGTGTCTATATTCTGGAGTAGAAATATTGATGCAGCAACATGCAAGAAAAAAATCTAGAGGTAGGGATAGTCTATTAACTTTTTGGAAGATGTGAGTATGAGGTGAAAATATGCATTTCTTTCTTTATACCTATTTTAAAGTTACAGCTAATTTGCCACAATTTTCTCAACAGAAGCCAAATAGTATATACAACTCTGCATGAGTGGGTGGACTATATGTGCATTTAGTCCATTTGCCAAGTCAATTATTGAATGAATGCTCAGAATGCTTTAAACATGCAAATATTCACAATGTTCTGTCCATGAGGCCTTCTATAGTTTTAGCCTAGTCTGTGGTCAAAGACTACAGGTCTAACCCAGTTATATCTATGGCTAGTTCTATTGGTAACAGGATTAGAATAGATTGAAAAACCCCATGTTAATAAAAACAGCTCTCAGCATTTAAAAAAGAAAATAAGAACACTGTGACTAATGTGATACTGAAAATGTCTCACTCCTTCGGTGCTGGTGGCATTACAAATAGAAACAACTTTTGACAAAATGCCACCTGGTAATATGTATCAAAAGCCATAAAACTGAGAGTAACCAAGATGGCGGCATAGGTAAACACCTGAAATTGCTGCCTCACGCAACCACTTCAAAAATACAACTAAAAGACAAAACAGACATCATCCAGAACCACAGGAAGGCTGGCTGAGTGGAAATTCTACAACTAGAAGGAAAGAGAAAAGCACACTGAGACTCAGAGGAGGTACGGAAGGAAAGTGAAGAAGTATGGAGGTACACACAGAAAAGGATGGCAACTGAGGACGCGACTGTCTTTGTCAATCAGGAGGGAGACACAAGCTCCCGACTGCTCTGAACTCCAGTTGCAGGTGAGTCTCTGGGGACCCAGATGTATACGGGGAGAAACTGGACTACCTGGCATCGGTCAGAACTTGAGGGCAGCTTTCTCTCAGAGGTGCTTGCAGTGATTACCAGGATACTGAGACACGGGGCCTCTTAGGGCAGAACTGAGGAGCAGCCATAGCTGTTTGCTCTGCCCTGTTGATTCCCTGAGACCCCACCCAAGCTGTGCGCAGAGGCTTTTGCATATGAATGGCCTGGCCCTTTGCAATCTAAAATTACCTAACAAACTGCAGCTGGGTCAGAGAGACCCAGAACATCCAAAAGAAGGCCCAAGGCCCCACAGCAGCTTGCATTGCTTCACAGCTGGGCCTCATCTGGGCACCTCCATAACCCAAACAAAGAAGAGGAATCTGCAGATCTCTCCATAGCTCCTGCTGGGTAGCCTCAGGCAGAGGCTAAATTAGCACCTCCTTAGAGATCCAAGAGCCAGTGTACCCAATGGTCAGAGTGGGACCATCCAGATGGCAACTCCTCAGATCCATAAGGGACACACTCAGGGGGCAGACTCAGTGAGCACCAAAGCCCCACTGAAACAAGTCTTGCCCCAGAAGTGTGTCTCTAGCACAGAAATTCTCCCACCGTAGACACAGCTGATTCTCATAGCCAATTGGCCTGGAGGTCAATTCCTCCCAGTGATACCTACAACAATCAAGGCTTACTTACAACAAGACTGTGCACACAGCCCACAAAGGGGTGCACCAAGAGTTTCCACCTCAGTTAATTGGGGAGGTTGAGCCACTGGGCCCTATAGGACACCTAGCACACAAAGCCACTCTACCAACACAGGGAAGCATAAAAAATGCAGAGACAGAGAAACAGGTCACAAATGACAGAAATGGAGGAAAGCAAACGACTGGATATAGAGTTCAAAACCATGGTTATAAGGTTTTTCAAGAATTTTCTAGAAACCGCCAATAAATTTAGTGAGACCCTCGATAAATCTAGTGAGACCCTCGAGGATATGAAAAAGGACCAACTAGAAATTAAGCATACACTGACTGAAATAAAGAATATTATACAGAGATCCAACAGCAGACTAGAGGATCACAAGAATCAAGTCAAAAATTTGAAATACGAAGAAGCAAAAAACACCCAACTGGAAAAACAAAAGAAAAAAGAATCCAAAAATATGAAGATAGTGTAAGGAGCCTCTGGGAAAATTTCAAGCGTACAACATCTGAATTAACGGGGTGCCAGAAGAAGAAAGAGAGCAAGATATTGAAAACCTATTTGAAGAAATAATGATAGAAAACTTCCCGTACCTGGTGAAATAAATAGACTTACAAGTCCAGGAAGCGCAGAAAACCCCAAACAAAAGGAATCCAAGGAGGACCACACCAAGACACATCATAATTAAAATGCCAGGGACTCACACAGACTGAAAGTGAAAGGATGGAAAAATATCTTTCAGGCAAATGGAAAGGAAAAGAAAGCTGGGGTAGCAATACTTATATCGGACAAAATAGACCTCAAAGTGAAGGCCATAACAAGAGATAAGGAAGGCCACTTCATAATACTAAAGGGATCAATACAACAAGAAGATATAATCCTGGTAAACATATATGCACCCAATGCAGGAGCACCCAAATTCATAAAAAAACTCCTGGAAGATATCAAAGGAGACATCGACAACAATACAATCATAGTAGGGGACTTTAATACACCACTGACAGCACTGGATAAGTCCTCTAGACAAATAATCAGCAAAGATATAGCAATCCTAAATGACTCACTAGATCAGATGGACTTAATAGACATCTTCAGAACACTTCACCCGAAAGCCAGGGAATATACATTCTACTCAAATGCTCATAGGACATATTCAAAAATAGTCCATATATTGGGTCACAAGCAAAGTATCCCCAAATTCAAGAAAATTGAAATCATAAAAAGCGTCTTCGCAGACCACGATGGCATAATATTAGAAATAAACTACAATAAAAACAACCCAAAATACTCAAACACCTGGAAGCTGAATAGCATGCTATTAAATATTGATTGGGTTACCAATGAAATCAAAGAAGAAATTCGAAACATCCTGGAAACTAATGACAATGAAAACACAACAATCCAAAACCTATGGGACACAATGAAAGCAGTCCTGAGAGGGAAGTTTATAGCTCTACAGGCCTATCTCAACAAACAAGAAAAAATGGTAGTAAATCATCTAATTCTACAACTCAAAGAATTAGAAAGAGAGCAACAAGAAAACCCCAGAGTGAGCAGAAGGAAGGAGATAATAAAGATTAGAGCAGAAATAAATGACATAGAGACCAAAAAAACAATACAGAAAATCAATGAAACCAAGAGCTGGTTCTTTGAAAGGATAAACAAGATTGACAAACCTCTAGCCAGACTCACCAAGAAGCAAAGAGAGAGGACCCAAATAAACAAAATCAGAAACGATAGAGGCGAAATAACAACAGACCCCACAGAAATACAAATGATTGTTAAAAAATACTATGGACAGCTCTACTCCAACAAACTAGACAACCTGGAGGAAATGGACAAATTCCTAGAAAAATACAACATTCCAAAACTCAATCAGGAAGAATCTAAAAATCTCAACAGGCCAATAACTATGGAAGAAATTGAAGCAGTCATCAAAAAGCTTCCAGCAAACAAAAGCCCAGGACCAGACGGCTTCACAGGGGAGTTTTACCAAACATTCAAGGAAGAACTAAAACCTATCCTCCTCAGACTACTACAAAAAATTCAAGAGGAAGGAACACTTCCAAGCTCATTCTATGAAGCCAGCATCACCCTAATACCAAAACCAGGTAAAGACAACACAATGAAAGAGAATTACAGGCCAATATCCCTCATGAACATAGATGCCAAAATCCTCAACAAAATCTTAGCAAATCGGATCCAGCAGTACATCAGAAAGATCATACACCATGACCAAGTAGGATTTATCCCAGGGATGCAAGGATGGTACAATATCCGCAAATCAATAAACGTGATACATCACATAAACAAATTGAAAGAAAAAAACCACATGGTCATATCAATTGATGCAGAAAAAGCATTTGACAAAATTCAACACCCATTTTTGATAAAAGCTCTCAGCAAGGTGGGAGTAGAAGGATCATACCTCAACATAATAAAAGCCATATATGACAGGCCCACAGCCAACATCATACTCAATGGACAAAAACTAACACCATTTCCCCTAAGAACAGGAACAAGACAGGGATGCCCCCTCTCACCACTCCTGTTCAACATAGTACTGGAAGTGTTAGCCATTGCAATTCGGCAAGAAGAAGAAATAAAAGGCATCCAAATTGGAAAAGAGGAAGTAAAACTGTCCTTATTTGCAGACGACATGATATTATACATACAAAACCCTAGAGACTCCATCCAAAAGCTACTGGACTTAATACATGAATTTGGCAATGTAGCAGGATACAAAATTAACCCCAAGAAATCCGAGGCATTTCTATACACCAATAGTGAACTTTCAGAAAGAGAGATTATAAAAACAATCCCGTTTACCATCGCACCAAAAAAATTAAGCTACCTAGGAATAAACTTAACTAAAGAGGTAAAAGACCTCTACTCAGAAAACTACAGGACGTTGAAAAAAGATATAGAGGAAGACATAAACAGATGGAAGAACATACCGTGTTCATGGATTGGTAGAATCAACATCATTAAAATGTCCATACTACCCAAAGCAATCTATAAATTCAACGCACTTCCCATTAAAATACCAACGGCATACTTCAGAGATCTAGAACGAACTCTCCAAAAATTCATCTGGAATAAAAAAAGACCTCGAATAGCTGCAGCAATCCTGAAAAAGACCAAAGTAGGTGGGATCTCAATACCAGATATCAAGATGTATTACAAAGCCACTGTTCTCAAAACTGCCTGGTACTGGCACAAGAATAGGCATATAGATCAATGGAATAGAATAGAGAGCCCAGAAATCGGCCCGAACCAATATGCTCAATTAATATTTGACAAAGGAGGCAAGAACATACAATGGAGTCAAGATAGTCTCTTCAATAAATGGTGCTGGGAAAATTGGACAGATATATGCAAGAAAATGAAACTAGACCACCAACTTACACCATACACAAAAATAAACTCAAAATGGATAAAGGACTTAAATGTACGACAGGAAACTATAAAAATTCTAGAAGAATCCAAAGGCAACAAAATCTCAGACATATGCCGAAGCAATTTCTTCACTGATACAGCTCCTAGGGCACTTGAAACTAAAGAGAAAATGAACAAATGGGACTACATCAAAATAAAAAGCTTCTGCACAGCAAAAGAAACCATCAACAAAACAATGAGAAAACCCACTGTGTGGGAAAACATATTTGCCAATGTCATATCCGATAAGGGCCTAATCTCCAAAATTTATAGGGAACTCATACAACTTAACAAAAGGAAGATAAACAATCCAATCAAAAAATGGGCAAAGGACCTAAATAGACACCTTTCAAAAGAGGACATTCAGAAAGCCAAGAGACATATGAAAACATGCTCAAAGTCACTAATCATCCGAGAGATGCAAATCAAAACAACAATGAGGTACCATCTCACACCTGTCAGACTGGCTATCATCAACAAATCAACAAACGACAAGTGCTGGAGAGGATGTGGAGAAAAAGGAACACTTGTGCACTGCTGGTGGGAATGCAGACTGGTGCAGCCACTATGGAAGACAGTATGGAGTTTCCTTAAAAAACTGAAAATGGAACTCCCATTTGACCCTGTGATCCCACTTCTAGGAATATATCCCAAGAAACCAGAAACACCAATCAGAAAGGATATATGCACCCCTATGTTCATAGCAGCACAATTCACCATAGCTAAGATCTGGAAACAGCCTAAGTGCCCATCAGTAGATGAATGGATTAGAAAACTGTGGTACATCTACACGATGGAATACTATGCTGCTCTAAAAAGGAAGGAACTCTTACCATTTGCAACGTCATGGATGGAACTGGAGAGCATTATGCTAAGTGAAATAAGCCAGTCAATGAAGGAAAAATACCACATGATCTCACTCATTCATGGATAATAGAGACCATTATAAACTTTTGAACAATAATAGATACAGAGGCAGAGCTGCCTCAAACAGATTGTCAAACTGCAGCAGGAAGGCCGGGGAGGGTTGCGGGGCAGGAGGTAGGGGGGTAAGAGATCAACTAAAGGACTTGTATGCATGCATAGAAGCATAACCAGTGGACATAAGACATTGGGGGATAGGGGAGGCTAGGGGATTGTCTAGGGCGGGGGGATAAAATGGACACATATGTAATACCCTTTGTAATACTTTAAGCAATAAAAAAAATAAAAAGAAAAAAAAAAAAAATAAAAATAAAATGCCAAGGGCAAAAGACAAAGAGAGAATCTTAAAAGCAACAAGAGAAAAACAGTTAATTACCTACAAGGGAGTACCCATAAGATTGTCAGCTGATTTCTCAATAGAAACTATGCAGGCCAGAAGGGAGTGGTAAAAAATATTCAAAGTGATGAGTAGCAAGAACCTACAACCAAGATTACTTTACCCAGCAAAGCTATCATTCAGAATTGAAGGTCAGATAAAGAGCTTCACAGATAAGGAAAAGCTAAAGGAGTTCATCCCCACCAAACCAGTATTATATGAAATGCTGAAAGGTATCTTTTAAGAAGAGGAAGAAGAAGAAAAAGGAAAAGATAAAAATTATGAACAAGGAGTACATATCTATCAATAAGTGAATCTAAAAATCAAGTGAATAAAAAATCTGATGAACAGAATAAACTGGTGGATATAATAGAATCAGGGGCATAGAAAGGGAGTGGACTGACAATTCTCGGGAGGAAAGGGGTGAGGGGGGTGCGGGAAGAGTCTGGAAAAAAATCGTACACCTATGGATGAGGACAGTAAGGGGGGGGTAAGGGCAGAGGGTGGGGTGGGAGCTGGGTGGAGGGGAGCTATGGGGGGGAAAAAGAGGAACAACTGTAATAATCTGAACAATAAAGATTTAGTTTAAAAAAAATAAAGTAACCTTCAGCCACAAAAATAGCCATAAAACTGTTTATGTCATTTAGTCTGGTAATCTCACTTTTTAGAATTTATCCTAAGGAAAAAAACTTCAGTCAAAAACAAAAGAGCTAACTGCAAAAAGATGTTCATTGCAGCATTACCCACCTTATAAAACAAATAGGAACAACCTAAATGTCTATCCATGGAGTGTTCAGGCATTTGGAGGAAGAGAGTGTTTCTGGGGGCACTGATTATGGTGTGGAAAACACAATGGGGCAGGACAAGAAAGAGAATGGACAAGACTGTGTTGAGATACTGATGGGCATTAGCAGACGGTAATTGATATAAACAAGAGTTAAGTTCCTACAGCAAACACGTCAAACTCAAAGGCTAACACGGGCCAAATAAACAAGGTTTAAGTTTACGTGGGCCGCAAAAAAACAAAAGCTTCAATTTTCATAGAGTCGTAGGTTTATTTCGATAGAGACATGCTGAATACAAAGGGCTGAAATAAATGAGTCATCATTAACATAAAATAATAGAAACATCGCCCTGGCCGGTTTGGCTCCGTGGATAGAGAGTCAGCCTGGGAACTCAAGTGTCCCAGGTTCGATTCTGGTCAAGGGCATGTACCTTGGTTGCAGGCACATCCCCAGTGGGGAGTATGCAGGAGGCAGCTGATCAATGTTTCTCTCTCATCGATGTTTCTGACTCTCTATCCCTCTCCCTTTCTCTCTGTAAAAAATCAATAAAATATATTTAAAAAAAAATAGAAACATCGATGTGAGAGAAACCCATCAATTGGTTGCCTCCTGCACAAGCCCTGACCAGGGCTCAGGCCAGGGAGGAGCCTGCAACCAAGGTATGTGCCCTTGACCAGAATCAAACCCGGGACCCTTTGGTACACAGGCAGGCTGATGCTCTATCTATTGAGCCATACCAGCTAGGGCCAGATGGAGATTTCTTTTCCTTCCTCTGCACTATCCTCTGTCCCTGAGACCTGGAGTTCCAGAAACCTCCGCAGACAATTTAAAAAGGTTTCCAATATCAAAAATCCCCTATCTACCTGCCTACAGAAGAGCTATATAAGCAATGAAAGTTCTGTGTTTTAAAAATATCTATACTAATAATAGAGAAATATGCAAATTGTCCAGGACATTGTCACAGTAACAGTAACGACCAAACAGCAGGCTGCTTGGGGCGACAAGGCCAGCAGGTGCATTAGTGAGGGATGACCAAATGACTGAACAGCAGGCTACGTGGGGTGACCAGGCCAGCAGGGGGGTTAGTGAGGGATGATCAAACGACTGAGCAGCAGGCGGTGTGGGGCGGCCAGGCCAGCAGGGGGGTTAGTGAGGGACGACCAAAGAACTGAGCAGCAGGCGGCGTGGGGTGACCAGGCCAGCAGGGGGGTTAGTGAGGGACGACCAAACAACTGAGCAGCAGGCTGCGTGGAGCAACCAGGCCAGCAGGGGAGGGCAGTTGGGTGCAACCAGGTCGGCAGGGAAGGGCCTAAACTGGCAGTTGAACATCCCCCAAGGGGTCCCAGATTGGAGAGGGTGTAGGCCGGGCTGAGGGACAGGGACACCCCCCACCCCCATGCACAAATTTCATGCACCAGGCCTCTATTCTAAAATATAAAACATTAAATATGTTACTTAAGAAGGTGAATAACTTACAAACTGGAAGCAGCTTCTGACACTCGGCTCAATGTTACTGCCCCCAAAGGATGCAACTTCACCCAACTGTCTTGGGATTTGGATGGAATCATGCAGAAGGAGGCCCAGCCTGCGCTGGTCACAAAATCCTGTTGAACTTGCCACTTGCTTGAAAAGGTCTACAAAAGGAAGAAGAAAATCGCAACAAATGAAAAAGCAGCACCAAGTAAGTGCTAACAGAACCCAATGGCCAACTCACTTCCAGTACCAATTCCCAAGAGTAGCCAATATTCCCATAGGGCAGTTACTTCTACCGTATGTTAATCTAGACGTTTAATATTTTTATGGATGAACTACAGCCTTCAAGAAATGAGTTTACATACAATCCTGACACCTTAATTTTTCCTAAGTCAGAAGACAATCCTTTGGGAAATTATGTTATGTGTAGGACATAACTACTATAATAAAATAAATGTTGTAGCATTAAGAACCATAAGCACCATCCCCTTTGGACATCAGAGATTCAAAAATGTACCAAAATTGGGACTTCTTTATGAAGCCAACAGATCACTGAGTTTCTTGTATGTGTTCCCACAGGATGTTGTACATATTTGTAATTAGCTCTCATCACTTTACAGTGATTCAATAGGTGGCTGTCTTTTTGGATGAAGGGTGGTATCTCCTTGAGAGCAGGGACCTTATCTTGGTAACTGTGTGCCGGAAATATCTACAGTAGAACAGTTGTACCTGCAAAAAGCAGGTGTCCAATATAGTGGGTTTATGGACTGAATGAACATACCAAACACTTGCAATATGTTTTACTCTCAGAAATAAAATCATCTTAATCACACATTGTATTCAAATAAAAGTTGTCCAAAAAATTAAGAAAGTTTTTCCTACTCATAAGCATACTTTTTGTTTTTAATCCTCACCTAAAAAATATTTTTTACATTGACTTTTTTAAGAGAGAGTGGAGGGGAGGGAGAAGGGAGTGGGGGAGGGAGGGAGGGGGGAGGGAGGGAGGGAGGGAGAGAGAGAGAGAGAGAGAGAGAGAGAGAGAGAGAGAGAGAGAGATGAGAGATGAGAGCGACAAATTGATTGGTTGCCTTCCATATGTGCCCTGGAGCCTGCAACCAAGGTATGTGCCCTTGACAAGGAATTGAACACTAGATCCTTCAGTCCAAGGGCCAACACTCAAACCACTGAGACAAACTGGCTAGGGCTCAGAAGTACACTTTAAACTCGCCGAAACCGGTTTGGCTCAGTGGATAGAGCGTCGGCCTGCGGATTGAAGGGTCCCAGGTTCGATTCCGGTCAAGGGCATGTACCTGGGTTGCGGGCACATCCCCAGTGGGAGATGTGCAGGAGGCAGCTGATCGATGTTTCTCTCTCATCAATGTTTCTAGCTCTCCATCTCTCTCCCTTCCTCTCTGTAAAAAATCAATAAAAAAAAAAAAGATATTCTGGCAAATCTTCTGAGAGACTGACATTTTTAAAATAAAAATTGGGGAAATAAAGAAAAAAATACTATTTCCTATTTAAAAAAAAAAAGAAGTACACTTTAAACTCTAAGAAATTAAATATGTTAGTGAAACATCTAAGATGGCAATAACCAAAATGAAAGAGCACACAACCACTTTTCATCATCTATCCAATACACACACATAGATTTTTTCAAAATTATGAATTATTTTCAAATATCCCAATTTGAAGTTAATATTTCGGTTTCACCAACCTCAAAACACATTCCTGCATAATAGTTACTTGAAACACAAACTTGAAGCTCCCTTGATGATTCCATTTAGTATTACAATGTGCTGTTACAACAATAGCATTGACACGATTAGATTATTAGCTAACCTATAATAACTATAATACTTAAAAGAGGAATAAACACAGAAAGATTCTATTTTATCCAAAGTATGTTCTTAAGTGGTTAACAAAATCTGTTCAGTTATTTTCTCCTAAAAGGATGAGAAAACTTAAGTGGAAACTACATAAAAGTGAGAGCTTGAAAGGCCTGTGTATTTTTTGGCTTACTCCTAGGGGGGAAATGAGCAGTAGGACACAGAGTGGCTTTGGGGGAATTTAATCTCTTTTATCTCCTGCCTGTCCTTAAACTCAGCACATCTCCTCATCCCTGAGAGGCTAGGCCTTAGGGGAAAAGAGAAAAGACAAAATAGATGAGGTTTCTTTAATATTCCTACTGAAAACATTTCTTACAAGCATTTAAAGGGGAAAACACATATGGTCCTTCACAATGGGAATGAATGGTTGCTTAGTCATCTCAACCATCACTCCTCTAGTGTTTGCTTTTAATTTGGATTGACAGATTTTTAGCAGAAAAACCCAATGGCTAATCAGTAGGACATTCTATAAGGTGATATTTACCCTATAAAAAGTGGCAAGCTATCTGTCAAATAATAAAACGTTAAGTCACATCACAGAATTGGCTATGTCAGTATACCTTGCAGTAAGATGATTATAAAATAAACAATGCTTCTTAAACATGAATGCCAGGCAGTAGTCTTTAAATAAGAATCCAAATACTAGGCAAGAGCATGGATTAACCTTTCACATTTATTTTCCTGATTATACAAAGGGGTTAGGGAATCAGGTTTTATCCCCTAGGAACACGTGTTTTATTCAGACATAGTCAACGTAATGCAAAATAATACTTGGACTGGAGAAGATAATCCTCATTCTCTATTTAAATACCTGCAAGCTAATGTTTGACAGGGAACAGCACAAACCACCTTTTATGACATTCTAAAAGCAGTTTTCCATCTTACACAAAGAACTTGCTGTCAAATAAGAACATATGTCATTCCCCATCTAGAACTGAGGCAATAAGCCAATATTACTAAAAGAATACAGAGTTAATATGCATGACTTACATCTGTACTTGTCTTCCAAGTGTGCTTTACACAGAGAAATGATGCCTGTTTTAAAAGACAGGACCCGGATCCTCCCCGTTCGTCCCCTATTATAAATAATCAAATCAGAAAACAATTATTGATTTTTTACTAGATGGTAAACACTTTTCAGCTAAGAAAAAAAATTCATTGGATACGGGAACTCAATTGACCACTGTTTTATTAAGATTAAGAATTTTTCTGAGTTCATTATCTATTTGGAGATGACTTAAAATGTGATGGAAATTTGAACAACTCGAACAATGAGTATATACCAAGTATTGAATTCTTAAAAGCCCTTACTTGAATTGTAAGAGTGGCTCTACATAAAAGAGGAAAAATATCCTTCTAGTCATCCATGGAGAGGCACCTGGGTTTAAGTCGGTAAGTGGATGAATTACTATTATGCACTAAGCTACTTTGGTTATTGAAGCCCAAGAAAAATTACCAGCAACTCGCTACTCTGCTCTCTTCAAAACTCTTTCAGACTTTCATTACACTGTCCGTATTCAGAAGAAAATTAACCACTTCAGGCCATATGACACATAATATGAAATATGAACGTTTATCTCCACAAGAAAAATATGGTATGCTATTAGCTTCAAATATATGATCTTAAAGAGCAATTTTAAAATAACCTATGCATATATATATATATATATATATATATACACTTTGCGTTTGCATATAAAACTGAAATAAAGCATTCCACTTGACACATTTATTAAGTTCATTAAATCCATGGGAAAAATTTTAAATAATAAAAAGTTTTTCATTTTGTGAAAAATGTCTTTCAATAATTTTCAGCTTTTGTTATGGAAAACAACTGAACATTAGATATTGGTTTTCAAAAAGTAGACTAATTCTTAATTTAGCACTTTGAAATTACAAAGGATAGGTCCCAGTTGTGGGTTATTTTTGGTGAACAATATGCTCAACTTTCAACTGATACAATTTACTAAATCTCTTAGTCAAACAGAAATCCTGGATTCTAATGCATTAACAACATTACTATTGTTGGAAGATTTTCTTATCATTTTCTACTCTTTAGAAAAGGCAAATCAAAGTTTAACAAATAAACTTAGTACAGTAACTCAGGTCTTCAAGGAAATAAACTGTACTCAAAAAATTTTCAGGCAGGTAGAAATAAAGTTATATATTCAGAATCCATTCACATGTCATCTCCAGAGAAAACGGTGCTAAAATACATCTGAGAAGACCTAAATACAAACCCTTATCAAAGCAAATGTAAGGGTAATCCACAATTACAGGCATGGTAGATACCGATTAGATTTCAATAGCCAGGTGATCTTAGAATTTAAAAAGTAATACCTTATAAAAAATAACAAAGAAAAAAAGCGTATACATTTTAATCCAGGAGGTGTTGGAAATCCACCACAAAGGCAAAAGGCAAAATAGTTGATATGCAACTCCTTTTCAAAAACCCTCCCAGATTTCCAAATGGGGAGATGTTCTTTCTGACATGTGAAATGAGGCATGTAATAATCCTGATGTCTAAGAATTCACTCAAAATTAAGACCAAGTCCTTCTGCTACCTTCCTCAACTGTCTTCATTAAGCTCAAGACAAAAATTCCAACTGGGGATCTCTCCTGTGTGCAATCCCAAAGAAATAAACGAGTGCTATCTAAGGAGTGATGAATGGAGGTCCCATTGAAACATTTCTATTTCTCTCTCTCTCTCTCTCTCTCTCTCTCTCTCTCTCTCTCTCTCTCTCTCTCAATTCAAAACTTCCTTCGTTTGAGGAGCTGAGTTTGCTGAATTAAGGGCTTGTTTTCATTTTCTTTGGCTTATCAACTCATCTCTTGCAAAAAATCTCCTGAGTATTTGGATCTGGTGACAGGTTCGGCAGCATCTCCAGGAACACATCTGCCAGTGAGAGGAAGCCACCCCCAAAGTAGATGGGGGGGGGACTCAAAACACACAGCCAACAAAGGGAAAGGACCAATGGCTACATGTGGAGTCATTGAAAAAAATTCGTATCTCAGGGTTTTGTTTGTTTTCTAATCTGAGAACAATCAATGTCCTAGCTCTTACCTCCTAGCTTGTCAAGACAAAATAGTTTCGGTTCCAATAAATGCAAAAATGATTTCTCACAGGGACAGCATTAGGTCACACAGCTTCATGAAACTTTCAACCTGAGGACCATATTTCTAGACTGGGGTCCTATTGTGCTGCTAATTAAACCGGCACCATTCTGCCCACTAAGCCTCCTGTGACAGAGTCTGAAAGACAAGCTTGCCATACGTACGTGTCATAAACATTCAGCAGCCAATTGAGACACATATCCACGCAGAGAGGGACGTTGACCAGATTGTTGTGCTCTTGCTCCAGGCGGTCATAAATAGTAGTCAAACAATTAATGATCTGCAGGATGTCCATGGGCTGGTCATTTTGCTTGAGGTTGTGCTGATCCAAGGCATCACATGCGGCTGACAGGCTCAAGAGATCCACTGCAAAAGCCACAGAAAATCACAAGCGATTCAAGGGGGGAACAATCCTCCTTTCACTATTTTTTCTTTTCCTCGGAGAATCTGGTAGAGATGTCTCGTACCCCTTAGTGAACACCTAATCCGAACTCTACGCTCTTTTATGTATTTATTTGTTATTTTTCAATTACGGTTGACATTCAATATCATGTTGTATTAGTTTCAAGTATACAGACTTAGTGGTTAGACAATCATATACTCTACAAAGTGGTTCCCTGATATTTCAAGTATCCACCTGGTCCCATACATACTTCAAACCCTACCCTCTTTTATTATTTTTTAATTATATTTTTATTAATTTCAAAGAGGAAGGGAGAGGGAGAAAAAGATAGAAAAATCAATGATGAGAGAGAATCACTGATCAGCTGCCTCCTGCACGTCAAGCTTGCAATCCGGGCATGTGCCCTGACCAGGAATCGAACCATAACCTCCTGGTTCATAGGCTGACACTCAACCACTGAGCCACGCTGGCCGGGCAAACTCTACCCTCTTTTAAAGTGTTTTGTTTTCATCCTTCAGCTCTAAGTTTGCCGACTTTGATGAGCATTCAGGATCTGAGGTTGTTCTCACATGTCACTGGCATTGACTAGATGAAGATGTGAGCAAAGACAGTTCCCATTTTTAAAGTACTGGGGAATATTTGAGAGTTGAGGGGGCCTATCGAGTTCTACATAAACCAAGTCATTTTCAAATGAATAAGGGGAAAAAAACTATTTTACTAGAGATTTTGAAAGAATTCCTGACCATATTTTCTTGTATTAGTATTAGAGAAGGACAGTTTGATTAATCTGTATGGTTAGGGTTGTGTGAACTCTATTTCCAGTTATGCATTTATAATTATTAAGCACTTTTCTCCTTAAAATATTAGTCACCTCACAATCTTTCTGCTACCTTAATATTAGTTGAAAAAAAATAACTTCACTAAAATTTTCCATGGGCAAACTAAAGTAACTGCACAATCCATCCAAGCGATTTCTTCTTTCACCTTCAGATTGTATTTTACATTGTACTTTTCAAATCATCTAAGAACTTTGAGTGGTGGGGCGGGGAAGAGGGACAGGGGCGGGGGTTCCCTTGATGTGTGGTAGTATTTATTCATATGCTGGAAGACAAAAATTTAACAGAAGTGAAATCTCAACCTTGTCCAACATCAGCATATTGCATGCTTTATTCCCAAGTACACGAAAAGATGCTTTTTTTTTCTAAAGCAGGCTTATTAGGCAAATTGGAAATGCAACAACATGCTTTTATAACACCTTATACACCTAAGCTCTGGTCTGAATTCTCAGTCCTTTGAGAGAAAGAATCAATGGTAATTAAGTAAATTTCTCACGCATCTGGGGGGGGGGGGAGGAAGCAATACAATGATAAATGTTACTGCTGCTAAACACCGGCCAACCCAGTCTGTAAACACTTGCCCAAAACTAAGCAGATGTAAATTTAAGGCTTTACTGTATTTCACCAGCTATTTGTGACTGGTTCTAAGTAAATGTTAAGGAAAAAACAAAATAGTGGTTAATATCCTATATAGGTTAATACCTATGTAGTACATAAGTTTTCACTTTAAAAAAAGGAAAATAGTAACTTTTGAAGTTTCCCTAGAAACATGACCTGGTGGTGGGAGTAGGAGGGTTTTTTTTTCCTTTGTTTTTCATCCCGGGGAGCAAAGCTCTGTGATTTCTTGTACCAATTTCCCTAAAAGGCCCTGGATGAGCACTCATCCTATCAAGGCAAAGGCCGCTGGGGAGGAGAAAATTTTTTCTGTACCCTTCTAAGTTCTTCTGGCTAGTCTAAGAATTAAATTCATATGAAACAGATTAACAGGAGGAAAAAAAGATATTTAATCTTGTGTAAATGGGGAATCCACATAAACATGAAAATTCCAAAGATAGTAAGGAAAAATGAGGTATAATTGTCATTCTGGAGTCTGGACTAAGGAGAAGGAGGTAGAGGTTTGGAACTTCAGGGGGAAGTGAGGCAATTCACAGGAAGATAAAAAGAGTTAATGTTTAGTAAAAACATGTTTGCTGGGCCATACAGAAACTATGGGACACAGAGAGGACTTTGATCGAATGGGCCTTGCTAGGTTCCTCCCTATCACACCTACTTCATATTAAACTAATAGCTCCCTGCCTGGAGCAAATCTATCTAAATTCTTTTAGGCAGTTAGAGGCAAGGTCAAAGGTTCTCCCTGAGTCTGTGTTTTCAACGCAAAGTATTCCACGTGACAAAGAGACACATTTTGGGGTGGAGAGTTTTGCTACTCTACAGGCCCCCCCTCCTTTTGCTTAAAAATACTTTCAAGATAATGACCTCTTTACACGGAAGCTGAGACTTTGCTTAAAGTGGCAGAAAGGAACATAACTTGATTTGAGAGGAAGGCAGGTAGGAAAAAGAATGAAGAATTTTAAAAATAACAATGCAAGCACGAAGGAGGACACAAGGATGCAAAGGCGGAGTGGGGACTACATGGGAGACTGGAGAGAGGTGTAGAGAAAAAATAACTCAAATTTTCATTTTCTCTTCTATGGGCACAGTTTCAGGGGCAGGTAGTGAGAGCACTTAGAAATTCAGCCCACCATTTCCATTAGTGGAAGAGAGGAATAGATTTCTTCTAAACACCAACATTCCTAAGATGTTTCTTTATACATTGAAGGAAGCTAGGGGAGGTTTGAAGTTTATTATTTTCTTTTGTTACTCTGCCTTAATCGTAATAAATATTTTGCTTTATACCTAAGGACATAAGAACCAACAAGTGAGAATTTTTAGACTCACTTTTGTATTGAGTCTAATTTACCATTGTGATGGAAACATACACACTGACAGCAAAATTGCATGAATTTCTTTTTATCGGGTCTACTCTTATCTCTGTACAGGTGAATGGGTAACACACAGAATAGAAAATTTGGAGTATAAATAGCTCTGGAGTGGAGCAAAGAAATTGCTTCGAAATAACAGGAGCAGAAGATGACATAGTTAGGAAAGAAATACTGTGTAGTGTGCTCCGCTAAAACCAGATGTGCTTAAACACAAGTACGATCCATCACAGAACACTGGAAAACACGCTTCCCAAAACAAACATATCAAACAGAATTCCACTTTCATGGAACAATTTTTAAAAGACATCTATTTAGGTATGCATAGCTGGAACTATGGGGTTAAAAGAGGTGAAAAAATCAATAATGATGATTTAATTGCTACACAGATATACACTTAAGTGTCCAAAACGAACATCTTATAGAATATATTAAGATTTTTTTGATGAAACGTTAAAATAATGAAGCTTCAACAAGCAACCAACAGACATAACTTTGTGAAACTATCTTTTTACCTCAACCTAGGAATTTCCACTGGGGGGGGGAATATATATCCTTTAATGTATTCACTAGGGAATATATTTTAAAGCTATATTAAAACCTAAGTATGTTCTAATATACCCTCTCTTTTTTAAATATATTTTTATTGATTTCAAAGTGGAAGGGAGAGGGAGAGGGAGAGGGAGAGAAACATCAATGATAAGAATCACTGGTCAGCTGCCTCCTGCACACCATCTACTGGGGATTGAGCCCACAACCCAGGCATGTGCCCTGACTGGGAATTGAACTGTGACCTCCTGGTTCATAGGTCGATGGTCAACTGAGCCATGCCAGCCGGGCAATTTTTTTTCATCTTTTACAGAATCATTGGCTTTGAGATCTAGAAGGCCCATTTAGAATCATTTTGTAATAGAGAAAATGGAGACTAGAAATAAGAAGACTTGCTGACACCCAGGTTTCCAGATTCCTCATGGAGGTACATACTGAAAAGCAGAAAGGGTGTTGCAGAGGGTGTACTCACAGACTTTACTGAAAAAGAAAACCAGTCTTCATTCCCTACTAGTGATAACAGTAGAAAAAAGAAGCACCAAAAAGTTGGTTAGAATAAGTCCCATGGTGCCAACACAACTCCAAGCTCATCCCACAGGTAAACCTGAATACTCTATGTTAATATAAAATAATCCTGTAACCTAATTAGTGTAGACAAAAAAGGAGGCAGGTTATGATAGGATAACTGCTTTGTTTTGCTGAATTTTTTTGCCCAGAGGAGGCTGTCACACCAACTCACTCTATAGTCAGCTTACACTTCAGGCTAAAGGACTTTCCAAGCAAATGGAATAGTCAATGTACTTTGATGTAGTTATCTGTGCTGTGAGAGTTAATTACACTCTGGCGTGGGCCTGAGATGCTTTGGTGAAAGAGCTACATAATGCAGAAGTGACTTTTTGTGTTGATGTGTAGCCATGGGTTACAGGTTATCACTACTGTTTATTGGTAGCAGTAACACTGGCCATTTTTACCTAGTCTCAGCGAGACCCGTGGAGGCCACTGTGTTTGGGACTGGCTACGTAGAGAAGAATAAGCCCAGGTTACCAGAAGGCAGGAACCCTGTCTAAGACATTTAATATGTGTTCCCTGGTGTCCAAAGTGAAATCATAAGTGGTGGTTCTTGATCCAAGAGAGAAAGTGCATCCTGGTGTGGCCCTTAGAAAGGGAGCACTTGGAGCTTGCACCTGGCCTCTCTGGACCCTATGATGTGGTTGTGATACATATCCTCATTTTAATGCTGTTGGTATATTGTAGCGTTTGCCTGCAATGAATTTTAGGTGGTTTATTAAAATTTTTTTAAATTGATTTCAGAGAGGAAGGGAGAGGGAGAGAAACATCAAAGATAAGAGGGAATCATTGATTGGCTGCCTCCTGCATGTCCCACACTGGGGATCGAGCCTGCAACCTGGGCATGTGCCTTGAAAGGTAATCAAACCATGACCTCCTGGTTCATAGGTTGATGCTCAACCTCTGAGCCACACTGGCCCGGGCTGAACTTTGGGTTTGTAAGCATTGGTTTTTATAAAATATATTTTCATTTTTTAAATATATTTTTATTGAATTCAGAGAGAAAGGGAGAGGGAGAAAGAGATAGAAACATCAATGATGAGAGAGAATCATTGATTGGCTGCCTCCTGCAAGCCCCCTACTGGGGATCGAGCCCACAACCCAGACAAGTGCCCTTGACCAGAATCAAACCTGGGACCTTTCAGTCTGCAGTCCGAAACTCTATCCACTGAGCCAAACCAGTTAGGGCAGTATTGTTATTTGAGTTCTGTGAGTCCTCTTCAGTAATGGAGCCCTAACTGCCACTGCCAGGGCAATTAATGTCAGAAGTGAAACTGTCTAGAAGACCTCCAACTCACTCCTAGCTAAAAACATGGCTAAGACGTTTAAAAAAGAAAAAGATGATTCTGATAAAAGGGATGAAAGTGAACCATTGCTGGTTGCCAAGCTACCTATGGTTTGAAGTAGCACAGGCTTTGAAATTGGTTATTGATAAGACAACTTTCAAGTGGCATATGGAAATGGTAGAATCTGAACTCCAGGAGCTGAACAAAATGGATTAGGAGGACACTGCAAACTGATGGCAATTCAATTCCTTGGATGCATTAGCAAAAGCTCAAATAAGCTCAGAATCTCCTTCCACTCAAATTCGCCCTCTCTGGCCTGCAGGTGGAGTTCCGACCAAAGGAACCTGGGCAACCATCACTTTTGATAAATGGGCTACACCAGTGAGATCAATTACAATTAAAAAGATAATTCAACTGGGGAACTTGTAGGTGTTTCCTACTTGCCCACAATTTTCTTTTTCTTTTTTTATATATTTTTATTGATTTCAGAAAGGAATGGAAAGAGATAGAAACATCAATGATAAGAGAGAATTACTGCTTGGCTGCCTCTTGCACACCCTCTACTGGGGATCGAGTTCCCAACCTGGGCATGTGCCCTGATTGGGAATCGAACCGTGACCTCCTGGTTTATAGGTTGACGCACAACCACTGAGTAACACTGGCTGGGCACAATGTCCTTTTTCAATGTCATATCTAGTAGTCCCTGGACTGAGGCTACAATTAAGAGTCTCAAAGGCTGGTAATTTTCTGAAACAAGATATTACGGCTCTTAGTTGGAACATAGGTGCAAGGATTCTGCAGGGATTGATGGAATAGGTTGCTCCTTTTCGACACCTCGCCTAATTGGGGCTGTCACAAATGTTTTGTTGCCTACAGGACAGGGTTAGCCCCATATTTCTGTACTTATCCAATCTGAACCCCAACCACTGGGAAGAGACTGAAGGAGGAGCCCTGGCATATCTTATCTTCTCATCTTGCTATAAGCTAAATATGGACTAGCCCAGTGGCTGAGCCCAAGGGACATAGTTTGTGTGTGGATTCAAATTTACAAGGAAGTAAAAGGTAAGATTATTGCTGAAGGTAAGCAAGCAACCAAATGGGTATTTAAAAGGAAAAACTGACATAATGTTGGTACCCAGAAAGAGGCTTCAACTAGGAGAATGATATGCTCCCTTAGCGGTGATTCAGACACCCTTTTTAAAGAGCCAAGAAGTGAGGAAGACAGCTGGCCAACCTACTGAACACACTGGAGGAAGTGATGGGAGTTCTGACTGTGACCATGAACTCCGTGGAACAATAGTAAACTGGCTATGTTTTTTAGTTCTTGTTTCTGTTATTAAGGACTCATGTTGGAAAGTACCCTGTGGGAATATTTACCCAGTCATATACCAGTAGACAAAATACTGGTTTATAATAGTCTGAATAAACATTGTGTGGACATTAATTGGAATGATGAAAGTTTAAGAAATGTATTGGGCATACAGTAGAAGGTTTAGAAGCTATATGTCTCATCTGTCATAATATTATGTGTAAAAATATAGCTATGTGCCCCATTGCTATATGAGGAAAGCCTCATATGGCTGGAGGGGACCATTGGGACACCTGAATCACTGAGGAAGAATTAAGTTTAATTTGGTAGCCCTACTTGTTGAAATTGAAAAGCAAGAAATTTAACATGGATGGTTAGAGAAATTTCTGTGGCATACCCACACCAAAGTCTGTTTAGGAGTGACTGCCATTTATATGATGTTAGTCTGGGAGAGTCAACACTTTGCATCTCAAATTCATTTCCTAGTTATAATCAAGATGTTAGCACACAATGGCAACAACATGTCTGGTGGACCAAAGTCCCCCAGAAATAAAGAAACCTTAGGAGAATTAGGAGCTGGGTGAAGACCAGCTGGCCAGGTAGAATTTGCTTTGAATGAGAAAAGATAAACTGGTGGAAAAGACCTCTTAGGACACTGGTTCTCAACCTGTGGGTCGCGACCCCATGGAGGTCAAACGACCCTTTCACGGGGGTCGCCTAAGACCATCGGAAAACACATTTATAATTACATATTGTTTTTGTGATTAATCACTATGCTTTAATTATGTTCAATTTGTAACAATGAAAATACATCCTGCATATCAGATATTTACATTACGATTCATAGCAGTAGCAAAATTACAGTTATGAAGTAGCAACGAAAATAATTTTATGGTTGGGGGTCACCACAACATGAGGAACTATATTAAAGGGCCGTGGCATTAGGAAGGTTGAGAACCACTGTCTTAGGGCAAAGAGAGCACTTTGAGGGCATCCAATTCCAGGAGGAAGGTTAAGGATGGCAAACTTCCTAGAATGACGATCAGGAGAACGGAACCAATGATGACTGGAGAAACCTACAAGGTGCTCCTTAATAGCTTCCGCACCACAACCGAGGGCCAACCATTCCTTCTCTCGTGTGCACCTCATGGCTATTGTACAAGCTTTCAACAGGACTACAGTGCTTTCCCTGGAAAATAGATGTGGACCCCTCTCTTTGGACATCATTATCTGTCAAACAAGATAAGCTTAGATAATTAGTTGGGCTCTGTGCTCAAGATGTTTTGAATTATGAAATAACAGAGACCTGGCCTCAAACCTATCTGAAAAAAATTGTATGCAGTATATGGGAAAAGTCGATTTGGGGGCGGGGGCAGGACAAAATAATCACACTAGCCTCTCAGGCCCCCTTGCTGGGAGGCAGTCTGTGGCTGTGAAGGCATATCCTGCCTTTAATGCTATTGCCCAAGTAAAGCCTTTTCCTGTAAGACTGTAGATTTGTAAGCCATGTTATCATGGGTCCTGTGAGTCTTCTTTAGCAACTGAACCCTGTCTAATGCCACCTTAGTGCGCCCTCAAAGGTGAGGTACATTTACTAAGAAAGGAGCACATTTTTCACCTGGTTTGTCGCGGGGAGGATGTACCTTTATTTAGACAGCTCCAGGCTATCCAAAATCTCTCTACTGTGCGATTTAGCTGCTGAACAGAAGCAAATTGTTCTCTGCTTCTTATTTGCAGGGTATTTGCCACATTTATCAACTGCAGTATATTCGGTCCTATGGTTTAGAGACAGTCCACCACACACGGTTATACTAAACTAAATACACGTACTTTGTATAAATGTATTTTTACTTCTGCTCTTAGAAGTTGGCTGTATTTTTAATTTTAGAAGCCACGCACCTATAACATGTCATCAGAACTACAGAAAGAGAAAGAAAAAAGCTTAGATTATCTTCTTCATAACTTTCAATGGGGAATCTGTGATACAAACCACTTTATGAAATTGTTCTTACCTAGATTTTCTCTTTCTCTCTGCTTTTCTCTCCAGTTTAATTTTCATTCACAAGCATTGAAAAGCAAGATGGAGTCATGTAACTCTAAATTGATTACAAAGTGGGGACATTTATATATAGGGCCGTGATGGTGTTCTTGATTTAAACGGCAAATTCTCTATGGTGGCTAAAACTGTGTTATTCGGGTTTCTGCCATACTGAAGCTCTGATGTGAACTAAAAAAAAAAAAAAAAAAAAAAAAAGACTGCCCGGCCGGTGTGGCTCAGTGGTTGAGTGTCAACCTATGAACCAGAAGGTCATGGTTAGATTCCCAGTCAGGGCACATGCCCAGGTTGTGGGCTTGATGCCCGGTAGGGGACACACAGGAGGCAGTGGATCACTGATTCTCTCTCATCATTGATGTTTCTCTCTCTCTCCCTCTCCTTTCCGCTCTGAAATCAATAAAAATATATTTTTTAAAAATAAGACCAAGTTAATTAATGGCAGGAGCACTGCTTATTTTCTAAGGTGTATGTAATTCAAACTCTTCACTGGCATCAGGAAATCACTAAGATAACATCATTAATTTTCATTAAAGTAAGAGTTAGTAGAAGGGACCTTTGGTAGGAAAAGCTAGCCAGAACTAGTTTTATTTGCCTGTCCCACAAACAATGGCTCTTTATCATGGTTTGCAGGCATAGAAATGACAAAACAGGCCAGAAGAGAAACCCAAGTAAATATAAAATTAAGAGGAAATTCTTCCATCATCTACTGAACAATTAGTTAATATGACTACACGTGTTTTCAATAATAAAAGGATTGGTGAACTCTTCATTCTATATTCATACTATACACGGGACTCTTCCTACCATTCTTGAGAATCCAGTACTTAATTTAAGTAAATACACCCTAATTTTGCTAGACCTAAATCTGTTTCAAATATAAGAAAAATCATTCTCAGAAAGACTAATAATTTCAAATATGTTTAAATGAGAACATTCTCCATTCTACATTCATGGCTTAACTTTACTATAAGGTTATAACCTCAAATGGCTGAATTTTTTAAATAATATCAAAACGCACTCTTTCTCCAAAGTTTATTAGAAAATTTAAAATAAATTGAAATGATAGACGATGAGACAAACATGTGAACAGATTTTTTAACAGGAGAACTAAATAATGCCTAAATCCAAGGTCAAAAGGAACTTTATGAAAAGGGACAGTCTTTCTTTTAAAAAAAATACATATTTTTAATGATTTCAGAGAGGAAAGGAGAGGGAGAGAGAGAAAAAAAACATCAATGATGAGAAAGAATCATTGACTGGCTGCCTCCTGCATGCCCCACACTGGGGATCAAGCACGTGCCCTGACCAGGAATTGAACTGTGACCTCCAGGTTCATAGGTTGATGCTCAACTACTGAGCCACACTGACCAGGCTGAAAAGGGAAAGTCTTTGTAAGATCTTCCAAGTTAGTCCAGAGTCAGCTGAGCATCTTCCAGCAGCCCCAATCTGCAGGGCTGCAGTATCACTCCAGGCATACTCAGCAGTCAGGAGCCCGATGGTTCTGCCCCAGGGTGGGCAGAGGACAACTGCTCAAGAGAAATGAGGATGTGGGCAAAGTGATGTCTGTCAAGTCCATTTGGGTAGAAGAAGCTATGAATTCTGGTGGAACCTGGTAATTAGGAGGTAGAGGGATCAAGAGCCTAACTGCTCAGGGAGGTAGAGGAAGTTAGTGCAGAAATGAATGGAAGGCCAAGAAGCTGTGGTCAGCAAGTAGCATAGCTAAACCATTATTTCAGGACTTGAACAGTTCCAGCTGATTAGGTCCAGGAGCTGACCATTTGAGTAGATGGCAGAGGTGGAGCAGGATGTGAATCTCCATGGAGATGAAATAGGAAGTTAAGGAACTGAGAGGCTACAGTGATGCATGAATTATCCATGCCACTGTTGAAGTCATCCAGATTTGGGGCCAGTACTGGGGAATAGAGAAGGACCGTGAACCCTGACTGCCAAGTCTTTGGGAATGAGGGGGTCTTACCAGGGGGTCTGTGGAGGCCAGCAATAAGATGGTCAAAGAGGGTCACTGGCAAGTGTTTTTATAAATGGAAAACGGAGAACATCCTAAAAGTGGAATTATTTGGAAGGAGAGAGTAGGCTTTTCTTCTGAATTTTGGTCTCTCCAATGCTTAGCAGAAAGCCTACCACAGAGTAGGGTTGAATATGTTTTCATGGAATGGATGCATGACTGAAAATAAATTTAGGTTTTTATTTCTCCAGCTTATAGTCTAAAGTTGTTATCATTTTTCAGCAATATCGCTGCCAAGTTTAAGTGGTTGTAAAGGGCTCTCCAGGCCTAGGATTTCCATAGGGACCTGTTAATGTCCCAGAGCTGGAAAGAGGCAGCTTGGGGTGGGGCGGAGTCAGCAGACTGGATAGAGAAAGCTTTCTGCCTCTTTTACTTTTTCTGTTCCTGTCCCAGAGATACTGCTTTCCACTGATAAAAGGGTAATTATGAATTGGTTATTGTGAAGTGCTATTGTATACTAGAAGCCCAGTGCATGAAATTCGTGCACTCGGGTTGTGGGGGGAACCCTCAGCCTGCCCTCTCACAGTCCGGGAACCCTTGGGGAATGGCCGACTGACAGCTTAGGCCTGTTCCCACCATCTCCACTGTGCTCACCAGCCGTGAGCCCAGCTTCTGAATGAGCAGTACTCCCCCTGTGGGAGCACACTAACCACCAGGGGGCAGCTCCTGCATTGAGCGTCTGCCCCCTGGTGGTCAGTACACGTCCCAGCAACCAGTCGTTCCGCCATCGGGTCGAAACCGGCTCTCTGACATCCTGCAAGGGGTCCTGGATTGCGAGAGGGTGCAGGCCAGGCCAAGAGACCCCACCGGTGCATGATAGGGGCCAGGGAGGGACACGGGAGAGCTCCAGGGTGCTGTCTGGCCCATCTCGCTCAGTCCTGATCTGCCAGACCCCAGCAGCAAGCTAACCTACTGGTCGACTGTCTACCACCTGGTGGTCAGTGCATGTCATAGCGAGCAGTTGAGCAGCCTTAGCATATCATTCGCATACTACGATTTGATTGGTTAAACGGCCAACTGGACACTTAGCATAATAGGCTTTTATTATATAGGTAATATATTCCCAAGAGATCCTTAAAAGTTCAAACTTTGGCTCAGTGGATAGAGTGTCGGCCTGCGGACTGAAGGTGCCCAGGTTCGATTCCGGTCAAGGGCATGTACCTTGGTTGTGGGCACATCCCCAGTAGGGGGTGTGCAGAAGGCAGCTGATTGATGTTTCTCTCTCATCAATGTTTCTAACTCTCTATCCCCCTCCCTTCCTCTCCGTAAAAAAATCAATAAAATGTATTTTTTTAAAAGTTCAAACTTTGGTTTAGATAAGGCAATCTAATATTACTACTGCTAGTACTAAATACCTTTCAATAGGAGGACATAATTCAAGTTTCATAAAGATAATTCTGGATACCAGTGCCACTAGTTGGAAAATAAGATTATCGATATTTTAGTGATTCAATATCAGCAGCAAAGAATGGTGCCAGGAATGATTCTAAACAATATAAAATAGTCTAGGTAAACATTAGGCCAAAGATACTTTTTAAAAATGAACTCTATGTTACAAATGGACTTGTGATAGCGTCTTTTCCCTGTCTCTCCAAATGAAAATACCTCAACAGGCCCTGACTGATGTGGCTCAGTTAGTTGGAGCATCATCCTGTGCCCTGACCAGGGCACATACCCAGGTTGCAGGTTCCATCCCTGGTCAGGGCTTGTATGGGAAGCAACCAATCAATATTTCTCTCTCACATCAATGCCTGTCCCTTCCTCTCTCTTTCCCTCCCTCCCTATCTCTCTAAAATCAATAAAAACATATCCTTGGGTGAGGATTTGAAAAAAAAAGACAGAAAATACCCCAGACCCACTTTTTAAAATTTAATTGTTTATTTTTTTAAACTTATTTTTATTGATTTCAGAGAGGAAGGAAGAAGGAGAGATAGAAACATCAATGATGAGAGAGAATCATTGATCTGCTGCCTCCTGTACACCCCACACTGGGGATGGAGTCCACAACCCAGGCATGTGCCCTGACCGGAAATCGAACCCTGATGTCCTGATTTATAGGTTGATGCTCAACCACTAAGCAACACCTGCCAGGCTATTTTTTATTTTTTAATTTATCTTTATTGCTGAAAGTATTACAGGTATCTGCTTTGTTGGGGTTTTTTTACCCTCACTGACCCCCTTCTCCCTGAATCCATTCCCCCCCTTTTTTTAAAGCAAAGAGTAAATATCCAGAACTGGTAAAATACTCACAGCAAAGAGCCTTCTGCAGTCTTCGGAGTTTCATGGCAGTCCTATAAGCCGAGAATCTGACATTATTCAGGTCAGCTGGAGAAAACAAAGGGGAAACACAGATCATTTGTTATTTCATCAGAAAGCACAGACAAAAAGTCACAATAATTTGCCAACTGCAATAACAATGACAAAAATAGGCTAGGGGAAAAAAATCTCGCATATGCCCCAAGTTTTGGGAAGTAAAATTATGTCAATATGGGGAAATTAATAAAAACATCTTTTTTTCTCTTTGATAATCCAGACACCTAAGTTCTACGAAGAACTACAGTGGACTATTCTGCAGGGTTTTCAGGCATTTTTTTTTCCACACTGTAATCCTGGTCTGATTGTAGTGACTCTTTGCTACACAGGATTAAAGAGAACAAGGAATATATTATTGAAACAACCATTAGAACTTAGCAAAAATCAAGTGGCAACATAACCTTTTTTTTTGATAAGAAAATAAAAGTTAAATATGCTCACCATGGAAAAATTAGAAGTTAAAGGAAAATATAAAATCAAGTAAATAAGTCACCCATGGTCCCATTACCCAAATATATGCACTGTTAACATTTTGAGTATTTCTTATCCAACATATATGTGTGTGTATGATGTACTTGAAAATATAATTGGGACTAAAATAAAGATCTAGTTCATATTCTAAAGTGTAATCATACTAGTATTCAGCACAGATGAACAGTTCAACAATTTCTGCTATTGTGGTTTCTTTTTTTTTATTGCTAAAAGTATTACAAAGGGTATTACATATGTGTCCTTTTTTTTCCCCCCACCTTTGACAATCCCCTGCTATTGCGGTTTCTACAGTCACCTGTCTATCAAGCTCCAACTCACCTAGCTGAAAGCTATATTTAGATGATACCCTTACTCAAGTCTATGCAAGCCTTGATACACCCTGGGCAATATTTCTTTTCTAGAGTTTCTATATATTTATGTTTCAGGAACCCAGCTTCAAAAAGCTCCTTGAAAACAAGAACCCTGTCTCCTACTTCTGTCATATTTCCCAGTAACTTAATATCTGACCGCTCTCTGAAAAAGCAGGTCTAATACAGCTAGGGGATTGATTAACAGACTGAATGAATAAATGAACAAAAGAATAAAAGAAACAAAAAAAATGTACTAGCAAGTATGACTGCCATAATTAATTGCACCCACAAAACTGTTTATTTTTTTTAATGTTTTGATTTTCAGAGAAGAAGGGAAAGGAAGAGAGAGATAGAAACACGGATGAGAGAGAAACATCAACATCAATTGGCTGCCTCCTGCACACCCCCTGTTGGGGATCGAGCCCACAAACCTGGCATGTGCCCTGACCAGAAATGGAACCAGCGACTTCTTGGTGCATGAGTCGACGGTCAACCACTGAGCCACACCGGCTGGGCACAAAACCAATTCTAATTGGGGGTTAAGAAAGGGAAATAATTTAATCCATATCCAAATCACTTGGGTCAACATTATTAGCTTTATGGCCTTTGCAGAGACCAAATATAAAAACCTAAATTGAAATTAGGGGGAAGAAAAACAATGTCTGTAATTTACTCTAAAATATTCAGCGTAAAAAATAAAAGTTAAAAAGACTGACAATACTAAATGTTGGCAAGGATGTGAAGCAACTGGAATTCTCATACAGTTCTGGTGTGAATGAAAAACAATGACTAGTTTAGCTATTTCTTATGAAATTAAACATATATCTATCTTATAACACAGCTAGTTTACTCCTAGATGTTTACTGAAAATAAATACATGTCCACAAAAAGATGTGTACATGGATGCCCATAATAGCCCCGAACTGGAAACAAACCAATAGAAGAATGAATAAACAAATTGTGGTATAGTCATACAATGGGATACTACTCAGCAATAAAAACGAAGTAACTACTAATCATGCAATAATGTTAAATGATCTGAAAAACATTATGCTGGGTAAAAGAAGCCAAAAACAAAGAATAAATAGTGTTTGGTTCTATTTTTATTAAATTCTAGAAGAGGCAAATCTCACCTATAGTGATAAAAGGCAGGTAGATGGTAGCCTAGTGTGATATGGGGTTAGGTAACTGGCCACAAGGAACACAAAGGTATTTTTTAGGTGACTGAAATGTTATATATCTTGATTGGTGTGGAGGTTACACGAGTGTATACATTAGCCAAATGTCAAACTGTAGCCCTGGCCAGAGTGGCTCAGTTGTTTGGTCGTTGTCCCCCACACTGAAAGGTTGCTGGTTCAATTCCCAGTAAAGGCATAAGCCTGGGTTGCAGACTCAATCCCTGGTAGGGGACATGCAGGAGGCAGCCAATGGATATTTTGCTCTCACATAAATGTTTCTCTTTTTCCCTCTCCCTTTGTCTCTAAAAATCAATAAAAATATGTCAAAAACAAAACAAAAACAAGAAAACCTCAAACTGTACGCTTAGAATGAGTGCATTTGATTGTGTTTATGCCTTAATAAAGCAGATTTTAAAAATTAAAAAGAAAATCACACGGACAATACAATATGATGTATGTGTGTGTTAGGTTAAGCTACACTGCAGAGGTGGTCAGTTGTTTTAATCAAGAATGTATACTCCAGGGGTGGTTGGCTAGCAATTAATCAAAAAGCCTCACTCTAGAGGCGGCCACTGGAAGTTCTTCAGCTATATTTAGCTCCTATTACACCAGGGGTATCATTAATTATCCTATTAATGTTAGATGGGCTTGCATTGGTGGTATTAGTGGTTTGCAAAATAGGAAGACTATATGAAAAGGTTTAGAACCATCCCCGGCCCTTATTAACTGGGTGTGAGAAGAGTCTAGCAGGCCCCCACCTTTAGAAATGGTGCTCTAGGTCGGACTCCAAAATGTCCAACCGTGGTTCATTGGATTCTTGGCTGCCTGAATTCAATGAGATGGCTCACAGAATCCTGCTGTAATAGCAGGGGTTCTCCAACTTGAGTCATATATCAGAATCATCTGGAGGAGTGTTAAAAATACAGATTCCCGGGCCCTGCTTACTCCCAGATTTTTTGATTCGTTAGGTCTGGAGAGGGCCTGAGAATCTGCATGTCTAACATGTTTCCAGGAGATGCTGCTGCTGATGTCCAGGGATCACTTTAAGAACCACTATGTTAAAGGAATGTGGTTAGAGGTGAGGCAAAAAGGCAGAGCTGTGACTTCATTGTACCTTTGGCACAGGTTTTAAGATTGTTTTGCGTCCTGTGGCTAATAAATGTTCCCATGTGACCGAGTTTGTTCTGAGACTTGTTTTCATTACAAACTGGCATCCAAGATGGCTCAGAGGACAGCCCTTACCTACACCTAGCCACGGGTGGCTACCAACGCCTACCAAACAGAACCCTGTAACCTTGTGGGTCCTTGTAACCCAAAGTGTGATTCGAAGACCAACAGCATCAGTATCTCTTTGGAGCTTGTTATAAATGCAGAATCTCAGGCCCTACCGGGATCTATGAATCAGAATAAACATTTTAACAAGATTTCCCAGGTGATTCATATGGACCTTCTAGTGCAGTCAAGTATTTAATTGTACATTTTAATAAAGGCTCTTGTTCCATGTTAAAGTCCAAGTATAACCTCTGTATAGATCTGTGTTGTCTACTGTTGTTGCATCTGTCTACATTCCATTTTGTGGGCCTTTAGAAGGTTATTTAATGACTATTATAGTCAATTAGACCAAAAACTCACTTCTGGAATATGTTTGTGGCTCTCTTATTTATGATGAACACCAATAAAAGTTATTCAAGAAACTGTCTAAAGGTATATTGAAAGGCTACAGATTCCTTCTCTTTGAAGTGAATTAACATTTCCCTGGACCTTGTTCTCTGGCAAGTAGAACTTGATTTACCTGGGTCCCTCTCCCCAAGACCCATGGTTCTTCCATTGTCTCTTTTCCTCAGTCATTATTGTTTATCTTTTTGGGTGGTCTCAGCTAACTCATGGTATGAGCTGCCTTGTGGTACTAATATATGAGAAACTTAATTCCTGTCCCCCCTTCCAGACTGGTGTTAATACTATTCACCAGTATTACCACACTTTCCTTATACTTCCTAGTGCAGAATTCTTTCTCACACAGTTATAAATGATCCCCTTTGGCTCTTTATAAAATAAGCAACATAGAGACACAGAAATGCATTTTTTAATTAAGAACAGATCACTTTTCCCTTAACATCAGCCTGTAGCAGTTTCCAGGGACTAGGCCTCCAACTCCAAATTTCCTTTCATTCATTTACTTATAAAAAAGCGTGGAGCATGAACTATGTGCCAATCAAGCATCTTGGCAGAAGATACAGGCTAAAAACGTTCTCTTCCCTTCCCCTTTCTTTTTAATCCTCCTTTTTAATTGCCTCTTAACTCATTGGTCTAGTTTCCTACTATCTTCCTTCTTTCATAAAGTAATATCTCTCTTCTGACCCCAATTTTTCTCTGCTTTCCAATTTTCCTGGTTCTATTCAGAATTCAGAACAAATGCTCTAAATGAGGTCACAGAAGCTCTGTCCTGTCCAAATCTCACAGTTCATATGAAGAATTGGCAAATTCCAGGAGCTAGAGATCCAAATCGGAGAGGCAAGGATGATCAGATTCTTTCAGGGTGTGGGTTCACAGTGGAATACTATCAAAGACAAGCATCTGGAACATTCCAGCTCTAGCAGTGTTCTTAGCTTCCCTAAAGCAGTTCAAACTTGCTTCCCTTCCAAGTCCTAATTGTGGCACATTCTGCCTCAAGTTAATCTTCCCTGACACCTTTTTCGGCATACCCCCAACCCACTGCAGAGAATAAGCCTTCTGCCACGAGTTTTCTATGCACCAGAGTCCAGCTTGTTCTCAAACAGTGATTCAGGAATACCAGAAAAAAAGTAGCAGGAAAAATGCCTAGTTTTCATCCTACTGCAACAGAAGCTATACAAATATATATCCAGTCACCATCAGTGAATTGCAATGGAGTGCTGGTGCCCTAAAAGCCCTACTCAAGGGAGTTAACCATCTGTGTTGTTTGAGTCTGCATGTGTTGCTAGGAATCCGTAGCACCACTCCCTCTGGCTTACAGCTGGAAGAGATAAGTCTGCCTTGTGAAAGTGTGTAGGATGCACGCAGAAACCTCAAGATGTGGTACAGCTGCGGACAATGTGACATTGTCCTGGGCTGAGGCTGGAGCTGACCTTGTAGCTAAAGTATGCACACAGAATAAAGCTAACCCTCCCCCACGCCCCAGCCCCCACGGGAGGCTGGACTCCACTTTCCCTGGGAACTGCCTTTCCAGGACTCTGATCCAAGTTGTAATGAGCTCCCTCGCTCTCACAACCGGAACTTGAGGAGTGAGACTCTCCAAGAAACAAGTTACACAAGGTTTCCATGGCAGCTGATAGAAAGCATACTTCAGAAGGATAAAAATGCTGAACTATATATTCCTCTTAATGACTTGAATTCTTTTATCCAGGCTGCTTCTAGCCTAAAAATAGAGAAATCTAGAAACTTAAGGAACAAGGGCAAATATAGGCCATCTACCCTTCCAAGTTGAATCACCAGCTAGTTACTGAAGTAATGGTCCATTTGACTTTCATTTGGAGGCGCAAAACAACTAATAGGGTTTTCCCTCTTTGTTTAGCCTATGATTTTCTCTTGACTTTGGTAAATATTTCTGTTTTACAGTTTTTAATTTCACTCTGTGGAAGGTAATGGGGAAAGGTGTCAAATCACCAGAAAAGAGAAGTGACCTGATCAAGTTAGTAATAAATCTACACTACACATGTTGGATATGCTCTTGCAAAAATAGTGAAAACCAGCATCTAAAGTCATGGGAGCCTGGCCGGGTGTGGCTCAACAATTGAGCATCGACCCAACAGCCAAGAGGTCACCGGTTCGATTTCCAGTCAGGGCATATGCCCAGGTTGCAGATTCAATACCAAGTGTGAGGCTTGCAGGAGACAACTGATCAATGATTCTCTATCATTGATGTTTCTATCTCTCTCTCTCTCCTTCTCCCTTCCTCTCTAAAATTAATAAAATATATTTAAAAAATAAAAAATAATAAAGAAATAAAGTCATGGGAAATATTAGACAATATTAAAAAAAAATAAAACACATTAGCCCAGCCAGCATGGCTCAGTGGTTGAGCACTGACATATGAACCGGGAAGTCGCAGTTCGATTCCTGGTCAGGGCATATGCCTGGGTTGCTGGCTCAATTCCCAGTGTAAGGCATGCAGGAGGCAGCTGATCAATGATTCTCTCTCATCATTGATGTTTCTGTATCTCTCTCTCCCTTTCCCTTCCTCTCTGAAATCAATAAAAATATTTTTAAAATAATAACATATCTACACTAATAAAAGAGAAACATGGTAATTGGCGTATGACCGCTACCCTTCCCATTGGCTAATCCCCTGTCACTCACAGAGTAGGGCCGAGATATGCAAATTAACTGGCAGCCAAGATGGCGGCCGGCAGCCAGGCAGCTGATGTGAACAGGGAGGCTTGCTTGCTTCAGTGACGGAGAACTGCAACGTTCCCCGCCTGACTTGCCGGCCTCTCAGCTGCAACTCTAAGCAACTATGTTGCGAATATAGAAGCTAAAAAAACCCCAGAAACCTGCTTTACTCAGCAGGGCTTCAGCCAGCCGGACCGCAACATTGTATCAAATACAGATGGTAAACAAAGGCCAGAAACCTGTTTTCAGCAGCCGAGGCCTCAGAGCTAAAGCTGGCCCAGAATGAAAAAAGAAAAAGAAAAAAAGGAGCGGTTGGGAGCTTCAGTCACCCCCAGCCTGAAAACAGCCCTCAGCCCCTCAGCCAGACTGGCCAGGCACCCCAGTGGGGACCCCCACCCTGAAGGGTGTGTGACCAGCTGCAAACAGCCATCATCCCCTCATCCAGGCTGGCCATCAGGTATCACATCTATCTATAATCCTTCCATCTACCCTTTCAATACCTACTGAGAGTGCAAACATAGGGAAACAAAGGCCAGGCAGGCAGGCTTGTTTGAGAAAGTGAAGTTTAATCAAAGGGTGATAGGAATTAACCAGATGAAGAGCAGGAAAAAGCAAAGCAGAATAAAAGGTCAGCCCGTGTAAAAGAGGCTCTTAAGCAGAGAAGAGCGTGGACCATTAAGAATCCTAAGAAGGCTGATATTGCTGGAATCGCAGAACAAGGAGTACGAGTGGGCCCAGATTAGGCCTGAAAGGTAGGCAGGCAGAGGTCCATTGCCAGACCTCTTAACATCACGTTAAGGATTTGGGTCTTGGGACTTCCAGTTAAACATGGCAGATGGAAGACTCATTTCTCTCTCCTTATTCCTGAAACTGTACTAGGATGACAACAAAAGGAATTAAAAATAACATCTACCCTCCAAAAAAAGAGACAAAGCTGGAGAGGAGATGAGAACAGACAGAGGAGTTCCAGCACCTTGGAAGCTTGGAAGATGATCTGGTGGTAACTGACTTAGGGGACCAGAGAAATCCCAAGCCTACATTAACGTGAGAGAAAGAGGGAAAACTGGGGAGAAGGGTGTCTAACAAGAAGTATACCGATAGCCCTAGCCGGTTTGGCTCAGTGGATAGAGCGTTGGCCTGCGAACTGAAGGGTCCCAGGTTCGATTCTGGCCAAGGGCACATGCTCGGGTTGTGGGCTCGATCCCCAGTAGGGGGCGTGCAGGAGGCAGCCGATCAATGATTCTCTCTCATCATTGATGTTTCTCTCTCTTCCTCTCCCTTCCTCTCTTAAATCAATTAAAAAAATTTTTTTTAAAAAAGAAGCATACCAATCTATATAGCCAACATGTCTCAGAAATTAGAAGCTCCAGGTTCCTCTGAAGGCTGTGATGTGGCTGAAAATACAAGGTTTGGTTGTGATTCGTTAGAGCCCTAAACACCTTCTCCAGCACCCCACACAGCCAAGCACCCCAGCCACTTCCTGCTTCACCCTGACAAAAGGCTGGAGGTTTCATCTCAGGAGAAGCTGCGCCAGACATAGGGGCATCAGGAGCAACTAAGCCTAGGGGTGTTAGTTAGATAAGGCATGACAACAGAGGTATTGAGGGCCACCCTATACTGAAAGCACATACTGCAAAATCCTTATCTTCATTGCCTACTCCCAAACTCCATATTTAGTCTGCCTTTTTTTTCCTGCCATCAACTCACTGCAAAAGCTCTTCTACCTACGCAAGTTCTTATTTGCCATCCTTATCATTGGAAGGAACTTTAATCAGCAAAGTCACTCCATTGGCCCTCAAACTCTGACCAGCCTTACTTGTCAACTTCTTCAAGTTCCAATTATAACCATACCAAATCAAGCCAATGCTCATTCCTTCGGGTCTCCCTCTTGACAGGAGACGTACAGTCAAGTCACACAGTCCACTCTCGTGACTGGGATGAACAATATGATTCCCTTTTTTTGACTCAGAACCTTCAGATGCTGCTCTCCTGTGTTCATCAATGCTACAAAAGGGCCACTCAACTACTGGCAGAAGTAGCAGAACTTACAAACTTAGGCCAGACCCCTTCAACTCTAGTCTACACTTCATGAATTAACCAGTCTTACCTCCCCCTCTTCAGAAGTGAACACATTCCTGATTCTCACTCCTTATAATAAAGGTGAGGCATTTAAAATGATCAAATGTGACTTAAGTTTTATACCTGTGCGCAGGTTTTCATATAACTGAATTCACAAATCATTTTTAAAAATCTGTGCCCTGCCCAGCCGGCATGACTCAGTGTTTGAGCGTCAACGCATGAAACCAGGAGGTCACCGTTCCCATCTGATCAGGGCACATGCCCGGGGTTGCGGGCTCAATCCCGTGTGGGGTGTGCAGGAGGCAGCCAATCATTGATGTTTCTATCTCTCCCACCCCCCCCCACCTTCTCTCTGAAATCAATAAAAATATATTTTTTAAAAAAATCTTGTCCTAATATGTGTTTTTTTAAATTGGAAAAGCATACTTTCTTTGTAATATGGTTAACACTACCTATTTCAAATCTAGCATCCCTTCTCACAGTTGGGAGAGTTTATGGAAAACCGACTTTAATGATGAAAACAAAACAGCAGTAAATTTCCTCTTTTCCTTTACTGCCAGCCTCACCATTGTCATTTTCCAGTTTTAAAACAACTCAACAAGATCTCCCTAAATTCCAGCATTCCTACCCTGGCCTCTCTCACCTTCTCAGTTTGTTTCTCCACCCTTATCTCCCAAGATTTCAACATATGATCTTTTACCTAAAATTCTGATCTCCTTCCACTATTTCTCCAGTAACCACAAAGGAGAGGTCACAAACTGGCTGAATTTAGTCTGAAGTCTAGTTTTGTGTTTTTGTTTTTGTTTGTTTGACTGGTTTTGGCTCACATGATGGTGTTTAAAATTGATGAATTATTTGCCAATCGTTAAAATCTGGAGATTTCCCATTGTCTTGCTTTTCTCAAATGACAATAGGAAAACCTGAGGCCCCTTCAGCACTAACAGAAGCTTTTCAAGTTGCCCCAGTTCCCACCCTTCCACCTTCAGTCATTTAAATGACCAATTAGCCCCAGGAGGCATTTCTTTTTAGGCCACATCACTTTCTGATTCTCCCCCAAATTTCACATTTACCCTCCAGTTACACTCTTTTTCTGGTCCTTGTCAAAGCTCTTACTGTGGAGTTCCTCCCATAACTAGCTATTATCTGGCTTTCACTCAAATTACGCTATGGAAACAGTTCTAACTGGATTTTCCAAAAACTTTCCGGCTATTAATTCTTTGGACTCCACCTTTTGCTAATGCAATCAAACTAAATGATTGTGCCACCAAAAACACTGTCATAATCCACCTACTTTTCCAGTACAAGAATGGATGGGAAGACAGAACCAAAACCCCTGATCAGTTTCCTGATTACATTTCATTAAGTGACAATCACTTACACATTTTGAAAAATCATCCATTAATATTTATCGAAGCATCCATTATGGGCCTAACCGTGTACTAACTCAGGGAGAGGTTAAAGATTCAGGCTTCAAAAAATGGGGATAACAAAAAGATAAAATATTCAGGCACACAAAATCAGTACATATGTCTTGGGTGTGATGTGCCCAGCAATATACACATAGAAACTCTGGTTACATGATGTCGACATAAGAAATGTCCAAACCAGTAGGGAATTTTTATGAGTTTATTTGAGCCAAACTGAGGACAATTGCTGGGACGCAAAATCTGAAGGGATTGAGAACATGCTCCAGAGAATGGCAGTTTTGTCTCTTATTTTATGCATTACAATCAAAGGTGATGTAAGGGGTGTTGCATGAAATTCATCAGTGGTAGATTAGGGAGGCAGGTAGAAAGCAAAGCAGGAAAATCTGAGATTGGATAAAGAGTAGAAAAGAGAGACAAATATATTCTTTGACATTGGTAGATACAGGACAGTTAACAATGAACATTTATAGAACATAGAGATGGCATTTGGGGAACAAGTTAAGAATGAGGGTTCTGTGGTCTCGTGCTCTGGTGCAGTGGGTGTACCCTGAGAGGTCCAGGAAAAGGGTCAGTTGCTCTGACATTCCAAGGGTATGTTATCTTAGATGCAAAAAGTCAAACCTTTGTCAAGGAAGCTACAGGCCTAGGATGTGGCTACGCACCATAGCCTGCTTTTAGTTAGGAATTTAAAAAAAATAATTATTCAGTATTGTTTAAAAATATATTTTTATTGATTTCAGAGAGGAAGGGAGAGGGAGAGAAACATCAACGATAAGAGAGAATCATTGATCAGCTGCCTCCTGCACCTCCCACATGGGTTTGAACCGTGACCTCCTGGTTCATAGGTTGACGCTCAACCACAGGTTTAGTATGTGGTCCTTTTCCATCTACAATGAGCACACTTATATGCATACACAAACATAATGTAAATAGACACCATGTATTTTTGCATCTCTAACACAAAAGTAGCTTCCAACGCGATGTGAACTGTATTCCGATGCACATTTTTAAGATTAACAAACTGAAAACTTTCCATATAAGCCATGTTATTTATGAAACTAGTGATTAATTTATAAGTTAGCCTGCAAAGGTTTAAAGGTTAATTTAAATAATAAATAAAAATAAACAAAATCTATAGCAATTGTGATAAAAAGGAATGATATGACTCATTAGAAGCAGCCTAATAATTTTCATTCTTATATTTGAGGAAAAAAGATGAGAAAAGGAAATGAATCCCTCTGAAGAGATTGTGTTGTGTTTAGGGCAATAAATGTTGGTACTCAATAAATGTGGTTTGAACATCAAATGACATTCTGAAAGGAGCCTATCTACTTTTACCAAGTTTAAGCTACTGATAACATTGATTCTACATCTGAATTTTCTTCAAATAATATTTCCCATTGCTAATGATTCTCTTGCCCCTTACAGTCTGAGCTTGGGCTTCTTTTTTGAAATACACATAACAAAGATATCAAGACTTTCCCGAGATATAAAGAAGTTGGAATAAAAAACAGAAAAAAGATAAACCAAACAGAATGCTTTATCAGTGAGAAAGATGACTCAGGTGTGTTTCATTGTGGCAGATTCTCTAGGTTGGTTTACTCAACCCCATTTTCAAATTCTTTCTCTGGCCTTTCTCTACTACAAAGGCTGTAGGATTGCAATACTTTAATCCAGCCAGGAGCAGCCATGTGGACACAGTTTTTGGCCAATGCTTGAGACTCTATCTGTAAGAAAGGGTTTACTTTTCCAAACTGAAAGACAAAGAGCCTCTGAGGGAGAAAGACCTTTTGTTAGAGGCAAAAATAGAATAGTGGGGACTAGCTATGGATATGGGAAATATTAGTCATGCTCTGCTAACCCTGAATACCTTGTTCTGGTTAAAGAAAGGACATTCTAACCTGGCTGGAAGTTGTATGCCTAGGGGACCTGGGAGTCAACCTTGGAGAGCAGACCATTCTCATTCAAGAACTGCCTATTATCATGGAAAGATTAACAACCTTGTTGCCCAAATAATGGAGTCCCACCCCAGCCTGCATAGCCTACTTCCCCATGCCTGTAATCCCTACTTCCCCATGTAATCCTTGTCCTACCCTATATAAGCAGCTGGTTTATGGTGGGCTCCAGAGCAGATTTTTGTGGATGACCTGCTGCTCTCCCACATGCTGGCATTATTGGAATAAACACTGATATGCGCTTCAACCCTGTCTCTGCTGAATTGGTTCAAGTAGTGACAGGCAGCCTGGATCCACTTTCTCCTTCTTCCTGCCAGAGGGGCAGCAGTCAGCATGGAACCATGAGGTCAAATGTCACTCGCTAAGGATGATATAGCAACAGACACTGGCCCAGAGCTCTCATGGCATCAGGGAACTAACTCTTCCCTAGTTCGACACTGTTTCCAGACTTCTTGTTATACAAAAAACATCAGCTCTTATCTGGTTGATATAGTTGGTCAGATGTTTTATTGCTTGCAGCAAAATGTCTATCTAATTGACATGTTAGTTGGGTTACAATCAACGGAATGTGGTATACTAAATAGAGAGCATCATCCATCCATCCATCCATCCCCTGCAATCCTCTTTAGGGTGGAGGGAAAAAAGTTGGCAGTAAAGGGCATGTTAGATCAGCGTTCCCCCTCTTTGCTATGAGATGGTGACAGTGATGCAGGACAGTTTGACAGTTTAATGTTTAAAACAATGTTATAATAGAGGGCTGTTAAAAACAAGACAACAGGGGACATCTGTAATACTTTCAATAATAAAGATTTTTAACAATAAAACAAGATAGCAGGCCCAAAATGGAGTCACTTATGCTAACCCCCCGCCCCCCAACATCACCAAAACCAAGAATTAACCTAATTACAGTTTCTGCTCTCCCAGAAATGGAATCTTAAACCTGGCAATCAGGAATCACCTGATTAGCACTAGTGAGGTGGTAATCTTTCCTCATCATCCCCCTAAAGCAGGGGTGGGGAATGTTCAGCCCCGAGGGCCTTATAAGGCCTGCAACATCATTTATTTGGTCTAGGCCTGCCAAGGCATTAGGGGTGAGTTAATTAAATTTTTGACCAAATATAGCAGGCTAATTTTTAAGTTGGTAATTTTGTATGGCCCTCGAATGTTATAAATATCCAAATGGCCCTTGGCAGAAACAAGGTTCCCCACCCCTGCCCTAAAGGAAAGTGACCTTATAATAGCCAATCTGGGTTTTGCCTGGTTTAACTTCCTTGTTCCTGCTCCCTTCGGCCTGTAAAAGTCTTTCATTTTATGCAGCTCCTCAGAGCTCCTTTATATCTGCTAGATGGTATGCTGCCTGATTCATGAGTCCTTGAATAAACCTGTAAGATCTTTAAAATTTACTAAGCTGAACTTTGTGTGTGTTTTTTTAACAGGGATTATCTGGATAAGGCACTATTCTAGACATAAACAGATCTGCAGACACTTTAACTAGACTTTTGTTTTGAATGAGATGTACACAAGTTTGATTCTCCCAGACGTAAGGAGTAGAATTTTTAAATATACAAGTTATTTCTCTGGAAATTAATGTCTACCTATATATGAACACTTATGGGTAACTAATTTTTCATTAACTCTTTAGACATGTTCATATTTTTATCTCTTCATTAATGCAAAATCTCCTTAAAGACAAGTAGTATCTTTTTTTTACTCATAGGTCTTAAGATACATGTTATTTTTTTAAAGTTTTGGTAAATTTCAATTATTCAGAAGTTTTAAAACTCAAATTAAGATTTCTAAATCTTTTATCTCACAGCATGAGTTTTAGATTCTGATTGAAAATGATTTCCATCCTCTGTCCTCACCCATTCCATCTTTCTAGGCCCCAACCTCTACACCCCCCCCCCTCCGCCAGTATCCATTCCCCTTAATACCTCCATGAATAAAATGGATGTCAAAATGAACATCAGTGGAAATCTGACCATAATTACCATGGATAAAGCAAATTAACAGTTTTTTCCAACATTTCTGCCTTAGACTAAAATCACACTTTAATATTATTAGGGAAATGAAATTGTTTAGGTTTTTATTGTTGACTAGAGGCCCGATGCACTAATTTCATGCAAGAGTAGGCCTTCCTTCCCCCAGCTGCCAGCACTGGCTTCCCTCCAGCACCCTGGACCCGGGGCTTCCCTCCGGCACCAGCAGGCACCCAGGACCCTTCCCTTGCAGCCCCTGCTTCTTTTGGAAGGTCGTCCAGAAGGATACCCAGTCTAATTAGCATATTACACTTTTATTATTATAGATTGTTGATTGAAAGGTGAAGAAAAAAATCAGTTAAATCCTTAAGTGTGAATAACTAGTCCAAGATAGTACACAATTCAAATTCAGTAAAATGTGCTCCATTTCTGTGTTTCATACACTCTGGGGGTGGGCAGGTGATATGACTCAAACTGCCCATGCATCCAGAAGCCTAGGCGTAGTGTGACATTTATAAAAATGGAGCATGTGACAGGATATTTTTTTTAGTGTTATGTGTTAAATCTTCTGGAGACTAGATACTAGTGATTAGATCCTGATAAAGATGCTAATATGTAAATCATTCTTTTAAAAAAGACCAATCACTCCGCAGCTGCAGCTGTTAAAAAATTAATCAATGGCAGGAGCTTTTCATTTGATAATGGGCTGCTTTGTCCCATGACATAGACCAATTTGATGGATGAATCCACATTCACACGTCCGGGTGTCTGGGCAAATCATTTGAATCAAGAAAAGGAAAGTATCAGTGTTACTAAGAAAAGACTCTTCTTTATCACCTCAAAACTATATGTTGTACTTGGAAGTTGCTTGAAATATGGCATGTCCTCTCTCACTTGAGCAGTTTGAGGGTTCAATCCAAGAATTACGCACATCAGTACAGCTCACGAATGGCCCTGAATCCACAGGAATGAGTGTTCCCCTTTTCCCCTTTCAATTGCAATGTCCAGAGCTTCCTCCATCCTACCTTTGGAATTGACTCCTACTCTCATCTTAGGTTTCACTGGATCTGACCCATCCTGTATTCCCCTCAGACTCCTCCGAAGAAATACTTGGGACAAACTTAAAGCAGCCTTCTTTTTTCAAAATGTGGATAAATCTTGCTTTAGCCCTTTTTATTTGTTTTTTTAAACATATTTTTATTGATTTCAGAGAGAGGAAAGGAGAGGGAGAGAAACATCAATGTTGAGAGAGAATCATTGATTGGCTGCCTCCTGCACACCCCACACTGGGGATTGAGCCTGCAACCCAAGCTCATGCCCTGACCGGGAATCGAACCGTGACCTCGGGGTTCGAAGGTCTATGCTCAGCCACTGAGCCATGCAGGCCGGGCCTTTGGCCCTTTTTGTATCCAAGTATTCCCTGTATAGTCTTAAGAGAAAAACAGGTGTGGCAGGCCAATAACAAAAGTAGTGCTAACATTCACTTAGTACCAAGGCCAGATGCTGCATGTACCTGATGCCATACACAGTGACCTGCCTTCCATATTACCAGCCTCATTCAAAACAGAAGTAAAATGAGGCTCAGAGATGTTTAGTAACTTCCTTAAGGTTGCATCCATGAGCCTGGATTCATGGCCAAATCTTCCTGGTACCCATAGCCCTTGATGGCCTTCCCACTCCTCAGCTAGAGGAGAAATGGGTCTTTGTGTGCTCAGTGTGTGTGTAACCCCAACCAGCACGAGGGTGGTGAGCAGTGCCCTCAGAAGGACCATGAATCAGGGCAGGGGCAGAGGGTGGGGTGGCAGAGCTGAGAGATCATGGACACCTTCACACAAAGAAAAATATGGAACAGAAAGGGAAGCTGACAGGCCAGTGGGTGGTGGAGTGACCAGGAAGGTAACGAGATTTCTTTTAATTAAATGCCCAGTTCTTATCCAGAGAAGCCTTGCAAGTAAAGCAGTGGTTCTCAACCTTCTGGCCCTTTAAATACAGTTCCTCATGTTGTGACCCAACCATAAAATTATTTTCGTTGCTACTTCATAACTGTAATGTTGCTACTGTTATGAATCGTAATGTAAATATCTGATATGCAGGATGGTCTTAGGCGACCCCTGTGAAAGGGTCGTTCGACCGCCAAAGGGGTCGCGACCCACAGGTTGAGAACTGCTGGAGTAAAGGAATCAAGCACAGCAATGTGAACTTGTACCCACAAAGCATTTCGTTCCCATAGAAGCATGTAGTTACATTCTATTCATACAGTGCAGATACCAGACACTCTAAGGCAGTGGTTCTCAACCTTCCTAATGCCGCGACCCTTTAATACAGTTCCTCAGGTTGTGGTGACCCCCAATTTCATTGTTACAAATTGAACATACTTAAAGCATAGTGATTAATCACAAAAACAATATGTAATTATATGTGTTTTCCGATGGTCTTAGGTGACCCCTGTGAAAGGGTCATTCAACCCCCAAAGGGGTCGCGACCCACAGGTTGAGATCTGCTGCTCTAAGGGTTAAATAAGATTCTGTGATTTGGGGACCTAACTACTATTTATAACACATTTTATTCCAAGCTGTAAGCAAATAACTTACAAATAAACTTTTGGAACATAGCCGGAGGATAAGTTCTGAAAGGACTAAATCTTGTCTTAAGGCAGGAATGTGGTTCTTGCCTGACTGCTGAGGGATTTAACAGTTACTGGGCAACAAGGAATTAAATTCTTTAGGTAGCTTTAATTTATCTCTACCTACTCCTTATGGGTATTCTTTGGGGATTTAAAAAAAAAACATAATTTTATCAAATAAAAAGTGATATTATAGCATCTTACAACCAGAAATCTCTCATTCTAAATCTTCCTTTTCCAAATGAAAAAAAAGGAGTAGAAAGTTCTAACTACCTTATCCTGGGTTCCCTAGTCAGTTAGAAGAAAAACAAGGCCTAGAAGCCAAGTCTTTCTGTTTCTTTCTATCTTTCTTTCTTCCCTGGAAAGAAAAGGGTTGCTTTAGTTGAATTAATCGAGTAGATGAAAAACCCTCTTAAACAGGCAAATGCCCAAAAATTTCCACATAAACCAGAAGCATCATTGTCCGCACATTCCTCCACCTTCTTTTGTTTGTTTGAATTCTCACTGGAGGACATACTTAGAGAGAGGAAGGGAAAGAGAGAGGATCAGAGAGAAAGAGGCAGAGAGAGAGGAAGGAAGAGAAGAGGGGGAGAGAAAGAGGGAGGGGGAGAGAAGAGGGGGGAGGGAGGGAAACATACATGGGTTGCCTCCTGTACATGCTGACCACAGGGGACTGAACCTGCAACCCACGTATGTGCTTTGACTGGGAATCAAAATCACAGCCTTTTAGTGTATGAGACAACGCTTCAACCAACTGAGCCACTCTGGCTGAGCTGCCTTGTTTTATGTTGTTTTATTTCATTGTAAGAACATTTTATACCCCTATGGCAGTGTCCCTTCCTTGCCAGAGTCAGAGAACCAAATACAAAGGCTCATTCTAAGTGGAGCTTCAAAAGTACTCTTTTGGCTCAAGGGCTCCCACCTGCTCCCAATCTGAACAGAGAGACCACGAATTTCTTTAACCTTGACAAGTATTTGATATCACATTAAATCTGGAAAACACATTTTCCCAGAAGCAAGCAAGGCCTAATTCACTCGTTGGAGTAGTTTTGAGACTTTGGGATCTTAAATTTTCAAGACTCTTAACCACCCTAACATAGAAAGTCATGATTGTTCTGAAGTGAAGTGTGTTATAGGAGGAAGTCGGTAAGACAGGATGTGAAATTTCTTTTAAATAGCATCAGCAGTCCAAATCCTGACTTAAGAAGCCAAGTCCAGACACTCCCGTAAATGTGTCAGCATATAAAGTAGTTCATCCTCTCCACACTTTTGACAATAATCTTAATTTCCCTATTTAGTAATAATGTTTTCTTTGGACGTCATGAGAACCAGTTAGCATTTATAGTTTTGAATTTGACTTAAAGGTTACTGGTTGCTAATTATAAACTTCTTACATTTATTTGTGTTTACATCTCATAAAAATATTAGCATAACTCTGCAAGATAGTAACTTTTCATTCACAATGTCAGGTTGTTACTATTCAGAAAAAAAGGCTTTAGTTTAATTATATAAAAGGTGATGACATCAAAGAACAGAGCATCATGTCTATTATATGGTCAATGTGTAAAAATGGCTTATTTATAGTATTCACATTTGCTTGTATATGCATAAAATATCTACAGAAGGAAACATAGGAATAAAATCATGTACACATATTACATTTTTAAAAATGACTGAGTATTACTAGTAAATCTATCTTCTTATCAAACATCTCTCTGTGGGTGATTTCTTCCAAATTGTTTGCTTCATCCACCATCTTCCAGAAGAATACTACTGTATAATGGAAAAACTGATGAATAAAGATGGAAAATTGATTGGTTCTAAGTTATGACTGTAATAGAAGAACACTAATAATGGCTCTTATTTATTGGGTGCTTACTGGATGTTAGTGATAAATACACAAATTTTCATATAATATCCCCAACTGTGATACTGTTATTTCAATCCCATCTTACAGACAAATAAACCAAAGGCCTAAGGATTAAAACTCAAATCTGTTTGCCCTGACCAGATGGCTCAGTTGGTTGGAGCGTAGTTGCAATGGAACAACAAATCAATGTTTCTCTCTCTCTCTCTCTTTTTTAAAAAAATATATTTTATTGATTTTTTACAGAGAGGAAGGGAGAGAGAGAGGGAATAGCGAGTTAGAAACATCGATGAGAGAGAAACATCGATTCAGCTGCCTCCTGCACATCTCCCACTGGGGATGTGCCCGCAATCCAGGTACATGCCCTTGACCGGAATCGAACCTGGGACCCTTGAGTCCGCAGGCCGATGCTCTATCCACTGAGCCAAACCAGCTAGGGCTTCTCTCTCTTTCTCTCTCCTTTCCTCTCTCTCAAATAAAAAGAAAACCCACACATGCTCAAATCTATTTGACACTAAAGCCACTCCTCATAACCATGATGCAGTCTCCCAGTGTGCTTGGGCAGGGAACCTTAACTTCTCTAAACCTTAAGGGTCAGTTTCATCATGTGTAAAGGGATCAATAACAGTAGTTGGTCCAAGGGCTGTTGTGAAGGCTACATGAGATATTGTATCACAAAAGCTCCTAGGAGAAATATGTCCAGGATATATACTTTTGCTCAGTAAAAGTGAGGAACCTTACCTTGTCCCTATCATTTTGTATGTGAAATGTAATAAAAATACAAGCGCTCTTGCCCTGCCAGTGTAGCTCAGTTGGTTGGGCAACATCTTGTGCACCAAAAGGTTGCTGGTTCCATTCCCGGTCAGGGCACATGCTCAGGATGCGTGCTTGATCCCCAGTAAAGGAGGCAGCATATTACTATTTTGTTCTCACATCGATGTTTCTCTCTCTCTCTCTCTCTCTCTCTCTCTCTCTCTCTCTCTCTCTCCCTCTCCCTCTCTCTCTCTCTCAAAGCAATTTAAAAATCTTTTTTTAAATATAAGGAATCTTTTTATCATGTTGATTATTCAAAAATATTTCTTTAGTTTTCCTTTTCAAATGGCTCCAGGACACTTCCTCTTCAAAAGCCACTGTCACTTCCAGGAAGAAAGTTTAGCTCAGGGGCTAAATCACTGTTAAGGAGTATAAAGTATATATACATTTAAGTGTATAAAGTACATTTAAATCTCAGCTCTGCTATGCAAGCAAATTACCCATTTTCTTTGAGCTTCATCTGCACTATGGAGATAATATACTTCATGGACTTTTGATAAGATTAATAAGAAATATATGCATATGGTATGGAAGTTCATACATTCATATAAGCATCCTAAAATAATTTTTTATTGATCTTAGAGACACAGAGAGAGAGACAGAGAGACAGAGAGACAGAGAGAGACAGAGACAGACATTGGTTGCCTCCAGTACTGCCCCTCCCGGGGATGGAGCCTGCAATCTAGGTATGTGCCCTGACCAGGAATCAAACCTGCAACCTTCCAGTGCATGGGATGGCACTCCAACCAAAGGAACCAGGGCCTAAAATAAATTTTTATGAAAATATGAACTATATAAATAAATCCATAAGTATATAAAAATCAATAAACTATTTCCTACTTCCTCAATCAATTTTCAATTCCTCTTTTTTGTTCAATGGTATCACCATTCTCTGTGTTACCAAGGCTGAAAATCTAGAAGGCATCATAATTCTTTTCTTTAAAACTCATCCACCTATAACTACTTTCAGGCAATTCTACCTGGGGAAGAAACCTTCTGAAGTCATGCTCCCCTTTTCTTTCTCCCACTGCTATCTTAAGACCCTCAGCATCTCAAATACCACAAAGCAAAACAAAATAAATTAACTCATCTCTCCCTCTCCAAACATCCTGAAACTATCCCATCAAATTCTTACCCCTAAAAACAGAATACAGACTTCATCATCTCTCTCTTTTGAAGATTCAACATTGTTTTCCCATTGGCAATAAAATGAGATTCAAATTTCTCATTCTACAATGTAAGGTACTTAATATACCCTTAATATAATGGCAATAAATCAGGTGCTTCTTCAAAACTCTGGAGTAGATTTTCAAAGAACAATGTCCTCACCATCCCTCAAACAAACTACTCTTTCAATTTTACCCTTGTTTATACTGCTCCAAATTAAAATTAAGTACATTTTAATTTACCTAAATGTTACAAAATTCATTCCCAGAACAATGATTTTTATTTCTACTCTCCAAAAAGAATTCCCCAATGGTTCTAATCAATATTGCGCTTTCTACCTATATATACCATACATTTGACCTTGACATTGTGTGAGTTGCTATACATAGCATTATTAACTAGTCCACGTTTATCAATTTTATTCCCCAAAGAAGACAGTAAGGTCTTTTGTGAAGCTGACATATGCCATTCTAGAATCCATACAAAACAAGTAGAAAGATACCAGGCAATGATAGGTTCTGTATGTGCACGTGCGTGTTGTTAGATTGAATTTAAACCTTCAGTCATTCCAACTGGAAATATTTAAATTTGCCTTGAAAAACAAAATAGGAATATGTTGGCACTGATAAACTATTACAATTCTGTAACACATCATCTGTATATTGTATAGAATTATATACCTGAAATCTATAATTTTATTAACCAATGTCACCCCAATAAATTCAATAAAAAATAAGCGATTACATCAGCAACATAAGGAAATAACATGGTTGTCATTTGGGTTCCAGAGACAGAACTTAGGATAACTTAAGCATTCCCCCATTGGCCGCAAGTAGACCTGGTGCTGGGCCCTTCACTCCTAGGCAAGGACTTCTATCACATCTTAAGGACCAGTGCATGTGTGAGTTCACACAGAGATGGACAGGGATTATGCCTATGTTCCCTTCTGTTCCTCAGAGCAGGGCCTGGAATATTCTACATACTCCATACTTATGGGGAATAAAATAGGTGCCTCACATGGAACTATAAAACTAAACTGTCCATACCTGTGGTATATATGACTTTCCATCATTCAAGAGGCAGGAAGCAAGTTTCCTCCTCTCCCAATATTAAATAGCCCTTTATTAAGAGAACCACTGTAGTTTAAGGCTCTGCATGTATTAAAAAATGTGAAGAAACTGGAGTTGAAATAGATAAAAGAAAATCTAATAATAATGGGTGGATAATAGGCCCAATGAAGATGGATAAAGGGATTAGACTTGTTTTGCTTAGAGAAGAGAAAGCTAAGATGTAATTCAAAAACTGTATTGATGCAATCAGGATTCTCATTACCAAGAGACCCTCAACACAATGCAAAGAAATTTACATTATCTCACAAAAGTTTGGATGAGTTTTGTTTGGTTAAATTGGTTTTGCGTTTACATTACTCACAAAGGTGGAAAAATGCTCAGTAAACATTTAAAAGTAAATGGTCATTGATCACTAGTAATCAAAGATATGCAAATAACAATAAGCCAGTTTTATTTTCCCTATTACAATAGCAAAAGTAAAAATAATGCTCTTCCCTGGCAAGGGCTTAGATGGGCAGTCTCATGTACTTAAGAATGTAAATGGGTCCTAGCTGGCTTGGCTCAGTGTATAGAGCATCGGCCTGTGGAACAAAGGGTCCCAGGTTCTATTCAGGTCAAGGGCACTTACTTAGTTGCAGGTTCCTCCCAGGCTCAGACCCTGGTCAGGGCTCATGCAGGAGGCAACCAATTGATGTGTTTCTCTCACATCGATGTTTCTCTCTGTCTTTCCCTCTCTCTTCCACTCTCTCTAAAAGTCAATGGAAAAATATCCTCAGGTGAGGATTATCAAAAATAATAAATAAATAAATAAATAAATAATAAAATCTCTTCTTAAAAAAAGAATGTAAATAAGTACAACCTTTTGAGAGAATTTCAGGCAACATATACCAAGTAACTTAAAAGATTAATACCCAGTGATTACATGTCTACAAATCAAATATGAAGAGGCTTTACACACAAAGATGTTCCTCACAGTCTAACTTAGAGCAGCAAAAAATTGGAAGCAAGTATGGAAAAAATTATTAGCTCCATACCTTTTAATTGTATCTTGGCCAGAAAACATAACTGAAGCAAGAGAAGCAAGAGGCTACAGCCTTAATTGGCAGTGTAAAGAAGAACCTTGAACAAAATGTGGTAATTGTAGGCACAAATGTTTTGAGAAGATAACATGTTCTGCTAGCCATTCTCTTTCCAGGTAGATGATTATAGCTAAGTGAATTTTTACATATCAGTTAGTGTAAATATTAAAACTAAGAAAAACATATAAAGTTGAGTTTCTGTCTAAATTTGTTTGCTAAGAGCCCAGCTGGTGTGGCTCAGTGGTTGAGCGTTGACCCTTGAACCAAGAGGTGACAGGTTCAATTTCAGTCAGGGAACATGCCCGGGTTTCAGGCTCGATCTCCAGTGGGAGGTCATGGATTAATGATGTTTCTCTCTCATCGATGTTTCTATCGATGCCTCTCCCTTCCTCTCACTCTAAAAATCAATAAAAACATTAAAAATGATAAAAAATAAATTTGTTTGCAAAGAAAGGCAATGATTTTCCTGTAATATTAAAAGTTTCCAAGGATAGTTGCCTTGTCCCCTTGAGACCATAAATATTTTGTAAAGGAAAATTTATCCATTAAGATATTTGTGGTAGAAAACTGTTCACTTAAATTTCCAAACTATATTTATCATAGGATAAATTTAACTTATCAACCTTCTGATATCTGACTGCCTATTTCTGACCACACAGACTTTATTCTGTAATATCTTTAATACACAAGTAGCTTGTTGCATGAAGACATCATAACATTTAGTTGGCTTTCTTTTCAGAAGTCTGTTTGTAATAAGTTTCCAGAATCTTAAAGATTTATTTCCATAAATTCAACACAAATTTGAGTTTCCTTTTCCATAAACTAATTTTTGAAAAATGGGAAATTAGCCCTGGCCAGTGTGGCTCAGTTCGTTGGGCGTCGTCCTGTGTAGTGAAAGGTTGCTGGTTCAATTCCCAGTCAGGGCACATGCCCAGGTTGTGGGTTGAATCCCCGGTTGATGTGCATGTGGGAAGCAACTAATTGATGCTTCTCTCTCACATAGATGTTTCTCTCCCTCTCCCCCTCTTCCTTTTTCTCTCTCTGATATCAATAAAAACATATTTTGAAAGAAAAATGGAAAATTAGTTTTAAAATGTGGTGCTCTACGAAAATGCAACTTGGAAAATTTAACAAACCTGAAGAATTGTTAAGAATGAGTGAAAAGGTATAATATTTAATGAATAAAGTAATATACATTATAAATATAACTAAAGGCCCGGTGCACAAAATTCGTGCATGGGTAGGGTCCCTAGGTCTGGCTCGTGATCAGGGCTGATCAGGTTCCCTGCCTCCCTGCCTCCTCCTTCCTTCGCTCCCTCAGTGCCCCAGCGCCACTGCTGATCACCCGCCATGTTCCACACCGCCCCTAGTGGTCAGCACACGTCATAGCAAGCGATCAAACTCCCTGTCTCCCAGTGAACTCCCAAGGTGACAATTTGAATATTAGCCTTTTGTTATATAGGCTATTATCTCAAACAACCACATAAAATGCATAGAAAAAAAGATTGGAAGCAATCCTTTAAAATGTAAATGGTGGTTATTTCTAGGTGCTGAGGCTTGAGGTGATTTTTCTTTTTTTACACTTAACTTCTTCCAAAATTTCTGAAGTGAACAAGTGTTTTAATGTTCGAGAAAAATAAGATTATGAAAAAATGTATACCTTTAATAAATCTTATTTTTCATGATATTTTTAGTCTGATGTCCTAAAGTTTAGGGTTCACAATGCTTGGCACACTCTTAAATGTTTATTGAGTCATAGAACCAATGAATAAATGAGGCTTATCAGCACATCAAATTGTGTTCAGTGTTTCCTTCCCTTGTTATATAAATTCCAGACCCAATATTGACTCTTTCTTTCAAGGGGCTTATCTTCTTAATCATCAATTAATTATTCCCTTTAAGGACAAAATTAATTCCAGAGTAGCAGTTCATATGGTTTTGCTGAAATACCAAACTGCAAATAAAATCTACAACTTAATGGATATTGGCTATTTTTATTATTATGAGGCTTTATCTTCTATATGCTAGGAAGGATTCCATTTCTCTAAAGAGTTCCATCTTGCCAGTTTAATAATCTGCCTTAGGAAAATATCATCTATAACCTTCCATCTTGTTGTTGTTAATCCTCATCTGAGGATATTTTTCCATTGATTTTTAGAGAAAGTGGAAGAGATGGGGAGAGACAGAAACATCATGTATCTTGACTGGAATCAAACCCAGGACCCTTCAACCAAATCAGCTAGAGCTAACCTTCCATCTTCTTAAGTAGTATTTGTCTTCTTCCCCAGAAAAATTACTCTCTCTTGCTCTACTGTGTTTCATTCAATGGCCAATTTATTTATTCAGAGGCTACCATGTGACAGGTACTGCTGACAAACATAAAGAAGACAGGTTGTTGGTTTTTTTTATCCTCACCTGAGGGTATATTTATTGATTTTAAGGGAGACAGAAGAGAGAAAGAGAGAGAGAGAGAGAGAGAGAGAGAGAGAGAGAGAGAGAGAGAGAGATCAATCGGTTGCCTCCCATACAAGCCATGGCCAGGGATTGAACCTGAAACCTGGGTATGTGCCCTGACCGGAAATCAAACCCGCAATATTTTGGTGTACAGGACAATACTCCAACAAACTTAAATCAAAAACTTGAGAGACTTGAGAAGAAACAACTATAAACAATACAAGTACTATAATCAAATGATTGGGAGCTTATCTTCAGTGTTTGAAATCCTGTGCAAGTAACTTTATTGCTACCTCCTCTTCCTTATTTTTAGGTTAGTTTCCTTTCAATCCAATGTGCCCTTCTAGTGCCATCTCTAAGTCACCTCAAATAGCTTTTATTAAGGCTCTGTGTTTCTCATCCCTGCATATTGGCATAGATGTTTGGCTGCCTCACCTGCCATGAGGTCTCCTGTATTTCAGCTATTTGCTTGTTGGTTCTCAGATCCATTATCTGACCTTTTCCCCCTCCTCTGTTCTTTATTACAGAGAATGGCATTTTTATGCTTCCTTGCCAACTGACTTCCAGGTAAGTTTGTCCAATGGGAGTCACTGGCAGAAGATTAAGGGGCAGGAGGAAGAGAGGTGAGGCTATTTCTCCCTTTTCCTCTCTGCCTTCAGCGAAAGCTCTGCCAGTAGCTGTGGCTCCTTCCTGGCTCCAGTTCTCTCCCATCAGCCCCTCTCCCAGTGCACCTAACTGGCCACTGGTTCTAGTTCCACCTGATGGTCCTGGCTTCTGGGGCTCTGATGATAGCCCTCTTGCCATGGTCCCTCCAATCTTGGGTAGAGCAAAGGCTCCTTGTTCTGATTGGCTTCTTAACTCCTCCATCACTGGGTAATCAATTTTTGGCATTAAATGCCCTCTTTAATATATATAATTGATTTATGGGAAAGGAGAGGGAGAGAAAGATAGAAACATCAATGATAAGAGAGAATCATTGATTGGCTGCCTTCTGCACACCCCACACAGGGAATTGAGGCCGCAACCTGGGCATGTGACCTGGCCAGGAATCTCAAACCGTGACCTCCTGGTTCATAGGTTGATGATCAAACACTGAGCCATGCCAGCTGGGCAAATTGCCTCTTTTTGAAATATCTAAAGTGGTTTGTTTTCTGAATGGACCTGATTGATACATTACCCAAGTAAAATATCTCAGCATCAAAACCCTCAGCATGTCACATAAAACGTTTTATGGTCTCATCCCTCCTTACCACCTTTGTGGCCATTCCCTTGCCTCCTATAGTGCTACCACCATTTGTTAGGTGTTTACTATGTGTCAGGCATTTTTCTGTGCATGTCACATTATTTTACAGACTTTCTCCTTTCTTTTTACTTATGAATTACTGGGCATGTTACTCTACTAGCTTATTTTTATGACACATATATTTGATTTTGCATTTTATTTAATCTTTTAAGGTCTCAAAGACATAAACAGGAGGAGAAATATAAATTACATGTGTATTAATCAAGTCATCTGTATTTATGGCTAAAGGTTACAGTGTATATTGTTTTAGAATTTGTATATTATTTTAGAATTAGGAGAAGGTAAAGAACACAGTATGAAATTTGTTATTTTACTTTGCTTTTCAAATTAAGGTAAGTGTATACTTTCTTAAAGTTAGGATAAATTGTGATCAAGTGAACCTTGGTACTTTGGTTTTAAAATGTTTTTTTTTTTATTGATTTGAGAGAGGAAGGGAGAGGGAAAGAAAGAGATAGAAACATAACTGATGAGTTAGAAGCATTGATCGGCTGCCTCCTACATGCCCCACACTGGGGATCGAGCCTGCAACCCAGGCACATGCCCTGACTCAGAATCAAACCATGATCTCCTGGTTCATAGGTAGACACTCAAACACTGAGCCACGCTAATCAGGCGTGAACCTTGGTACTTTGGTTAAGAGTTAAACTACTTTAGAAAAATTAAGTGGCCCCTTGAGTGTCCGACTTGAAGACCTACATTGGGTTTCCCTCACTATCTTAACTCTTGGTATCTGAAATTAGAAACCCAACAGGTTTTGGATAAGGATGGACATGAGATACGTTAATATCACTAATAATAATAGATAGTGCATCATCGTAATCATCATTAATAGCAATTATGATTCCTTGAGCAGTTACTATGTCAGACATTATATCATTTTGCATGTATTATCTCTAATCTCCACAATGCTTCCCAAGGAAAGCAGTATCATAAGTACGAAACAAATCAGTAAACTGGGTTCAAAATTGTTAGTGCCTTTGTCTTTGGCCACAGAGAACTGGCAGCAGAGCCAGAATTCAAGTTCACACCTTGCCAGTCTCAAAGTCAATAAACTATTTTGCTGCTACATCACATTACCTCCCAACCTAAACTCATACAGTGACAAAGTAAAGTCACAGTAAAATCCATCAGTTTCCCATTGAATTCAACACCTAATGTAAAGGGTATACATGCCACATTTTATATTCTGGATAAAAAGAAACTTATATTTGAAAAATATCACATTCTATACATTATATTTAATTATATGGGTGGGAAAGACATTCACTTCATACCAGGCCCTTTCCTAAAATGGAGTGAGATTCTATTACCTTGACCTCCAAAATAATGGCTAAGAAGGGCTATGAAATGAGAAAGAAGATAGATCCCTCCTTTGCCTGAGCTTGTCTCCCTTGGCAAAATATAAAATTCCATAAATAACATTTTTTAGGTGTTCCTGTTTGGTGTCACTTAATTATCCTCTCCCCAGCAAGGTCACTTGATTTGAGTTGACATTTACACTTTCAAAAATTAAGTGCTCTAGAACAGTACTATTCAAATTATGGTCCTTCACAAGGACAGAAACAGAGAGTGTTTTAAGCAACTTCTGTAGCAATTTGACATTGCCATGACATCCAAATGCATGATCATTGGGTTCATTTCACAGAACCAAGTACAGACTAGATCGAGCCTTGCTGAACTTGTAGAGTGAGTTCACTGTTGTGTGAGTACATCCTAGTCAGTTTCAGTAGGACCACCTAAAAGTCTGTGACATACTGTACGTTAAAAAACAAAAAGACCTGCCAAGAAGCTCATTCTAACACTGACAGCCTTTTCTTTTTAAATATATTTTTACTAATTTCAGAGAGGAAGGGAGAGGGATAGAGAGAAACATCAATGATGAGAGAGAATCATTGATTGGCTGCCTCCTGCACGCCCCACACTGGGGATCAAGCCCAAAATCTGGGCAGGTGCCCTAACCAGGAATCGAACCGTGACCTCCTGGTTCATAGGTCAACGTTCAACCACTAAGTCACATGGGCCAGGCTGACAGCCTCTTTATATAAACTAAAATGCAGATTATAAAATGAAAAACTTTCCCACCAAAATAAATGCTTCATTAAAATTACATGTGTAAATATATGTGTGTATGCATACACACACACACGTATGTAACATATGCCCCACTTACATAAGCTTCAATTTATGAAGGGGCTCAAGGACTTCCCTGGAGTTATGCAAGGGATTGAGACTTTGTGAAATGGCAAATTCTGAAACAATCCCACAGAATATCACCAATTCAGAAATAAGCTAATGATTCATCCACTATGTCATAAGAAAGGCTTTCAGATTATTTTTAGGTCATTTTATTACTATTGTACAGGATGCGAACTTTAAAAACTCACTATCACCCTAGCCAGTTTGGCTCAGTGGAGAGTCTCAGCCTGCAAGCTGAAGGGTCCTGCTTCGATTCAGGTCAAGGGCACATGCTCAGGTTGCGGGCTCGTTCCCCAGTAGGGGGCGTGCAGGAGGCAGCCAATCAGTGATTCTCTCTCATCATTGATGTTTCTATCTCTCTCTTCCCCTCCCTTCATCTCTAAACTCAATAAAAATATTTTTTAAAAATAATAAAATAAAAAATTCACTATCTATTTTGTGTGAGTGTTCTGACTTCTCTGGCTCTCTTTGCAGCAAAACTGCAGCTCCCAAGAGGTATACAGAGGTAATCAGAGTTGTGTGCTTAAAAAAGAAATACTGGAAATGTCTGAATAAGAGCAGCTTCATTTTTAGATGCCTTTACTTTGTGTGCAAAATTTGTCTTCTGCAGACCCACCAACATAAAATTGTACCCATCTAGCACCTTCTTCATGGCTGCAGGTGTAACCTTACTGCTTCTCTTATTTAGAGCACATAAACTACAATTAGGCAGCTCTTTTAAATTGTACACCAATCCAAGTCTGAGAGAGAATCCTTCTGAGTTTCCTTCTGAAATAAACTTTGGAAGATGCAATTCAGAAATATCTATTTATTTATGCTCTTCAGTTAGAAGCTTTAAATCACATTATTTGAACAATAAAAAATATTATAAAAGAATATTCCAGTAAAATGCCATAAATTTTCATTTGAAGATTACATTTCTATTTTACAAATTGGGAAAATCAATTGATCCTAACTCAAGTTAAAAGAGCAGATTATTTTTCTTTTTTCTGTTATAAGCACGGTAGAAGTAAAGGAAGACCATTTATAACAGCCTTAATGTCTTCTGTCCTCTATTTTGCAAATCTGAGTAAATCTCCTCTGCTAACTTTGTCAGCTAGGGAATAAAGAATGTCATTTGAGATTCCATAGCTTAATTACGCTGATAAAGCAGTTTTATAAATCATGCTATGAGTAATGGATATTCCTTTGAGAATAGTGAACTAGCAACCATAAAACGTGTGCCATGGACTTGGTGCCTTATCTTCTACCCATATGTCAGTATGAATAAGTCAAAGCAAGTCCTCAGCTTCAGCCTGCTCAAGTCCAAATAGAAGAAAAGAACAGTTGCCCCACCCACTGATATGAAAGCATTATTTTCCAAATCAGAAACAGGAAGTCTACGTAAAAGAATGGCAGGCCAGAAGATCTGAAACTGAAATGGATAGAACATTTAGGTTATATGCCAGCTATACACCCAATTTTACAGCTGTATGAAGATGAAATGTAGTTATTCCTACAAACTCTTTGCACACTGTAAACGGCTACACAAATGAAAGTGCAATTATTATAAATGTGAAGGTCCTAGTATTTGTATCTTCCAGGCTGGTGGTGACAAACAAAACTGGAGAGTTGAGCATAGCATTCATCAAACCAAGCCCTCATCTAGCCATAAGTTAAAGCCAGACATTTAGAAATTGAAGACCAAGAGAAGCAAAGGACTAGCTCAAGGTCATGCCCAAACTGGGATCTGAATTTAGATATCGTTTCCAGTTCAAAGCATTATGCTAATGAAAAATCAAAAGGTTTTAATACTTAGCAATACCTAAAGAACTAGAAGAGACAAGGAATGTGCTAAATGATGAGTAGCTTAGTTGAGAACAATTTAGTTTACAAAATATGCTGAAAAAAGCAATAGGACCAGCTCCCAATGCAAAAGGAATTTATCATCATTCCAAATCCCGCAATTCCTAATCATAGAGCATCCTCAGGAGGGAATACTTAATGGAATGTAGAAAGCTATCAAGAGAGGGAGAATAAGCTCTCTTATTCTTATTTCTCTTGGCAAACTGAGGACAGAGGCACAGGATTTCTCCACTGGTGTTTTTAACTCAGTTTTTTTTTTAAATGGGAGGAGCTGTTTTGTTTTGTTTTGTTTTAATATATCTTTATTGATTTCAGAGAGGAAGGGAGAAGGGAAAGAGAGATAGAAACATCAATGATGAGAGAGAATCATTGATTGGCTGTCTCCTGCATGCCCCCTACTGGGGATCAAGCCTGCAACCTGGGCATGTGCCCTTGACTGGAATCGAACCTGAGACCCTTCAGTCCACAGGCTGACGCTCTACCCACTGAGCCAAACCAACTAGGGCTCTAACTCAATTTTGACAGTTACAGTTATCTATAATAATAAAAGGGCAATTAGACCAGAGAGCCTAACGACCTTCCGGACAACCTTTCAGACGAAGCCAGGGCTGCAAGGGCCAAGGCAAGCTGCCTCAGCTGTGAGGACTGAGGCAAGCCACTGCAGCTACGAGGGCCACACCCCTTGCACGAATTTCATGCATTGGGCCTCTAGTTTATTAATAATGCTATTCATGCACCTTGAAGAAGCTCTTAGCTTCTTGACTTTAACTTGGACTTAACTAGTCCTCTTAACTAAGACTGCTGAATAGTCACACCAGTCTCAAATTCAGCAGTCCCTAAAAACTAAGCCCTCATTTGAACATTCTGAAGCTCTTCTCAGGCAACAGACATGAAGTTCAGGGCCACATGACAATGGACTGCCTTTATTTAAATCACAGGGGTTTTTAAGACCACTTTCCCTGAGAATTCCTAAAACATTCATAAGCCCATTTTTGAAAATTTAGAGCTTTTGCATCATTCAGGTGAACATCATGAATAGTGAGTTCCAAAACTTGGGTAGCCCTGGCCAGTGTGGCTCAGTTGGTTGATCACAGTCCTGGGCACTGAGAAGTTACCGGAATGATTCCCAGTCAGAGCACATGCCTGGGTTTTGGGCTTGATCCCCAGTAGGGGGCATGCAGGAGGCGGTCCATCAGATGTTTCTCTCCCTTCCTCTCTCTAAAATCAGTAAAAACATATTTTTTTCAAAAACTTGGACAACAGGTAAGAGTGGCTAGATCCTTCTAAAGAATGCCAGAACTACAGGAGAACCAATACCACTAGAGAAAAAAACTGAGGGTTAAAGGGGCTTTTGAGGAAGGAAATGGAAATTGAGTTAAGTAATGTCAGTTCATAAAGTACATCTAGATTTTAGTTAATGAGTTAAAATACAGTCAGTTAACCTTCTGAAGTTTAATGACTCTCTCTTCACGTTATCCTATTTTTACCTATGTTTTTCCTTTGCAAACTGCTATTCCTGGGCTGTATTGCTGGTATCACTAATGTAAATACCTCATATTGTAGTTCAGAAAGGAGTCATGGAGGGCACTACATAAAGATTTTATTGTATTTATAATTAATATACCATCAATAAGACAGACAAAGAAATACTTTAAGTATTTTTTAAGCAGCACATGCATATTTTATGTGTGTAGGGAGGAGACTTTTAAAAAAATGTCGACTTGGTAGAAAAAGGTATAGGGGGGATAAATGGTGTTGGGGAAAAAAAAGTTGACTTAAAATTTCAGTGATGCACTTAAGAACTTAAACATAAATTGTGAGAAAATGTCAGGCTTTTAATCATATAATGGCACTTCACATAAACCAATACTATGTAAGTATTTCAAAATAAATTCCAGAGCACATTACTAACATTTACTGATTTGTAAAAGCCTTTTGGAGATTAAAGAGCTTTACTTTTTTATTTTTTAAAAATATATTTTTTTACTGATTTTAGAGAGGAAGGGAGAGGGAGAGATAGAAACATCAATGATGAGAGAGAATCATTGATCGGCTGCCTCCTGCACACTCCCTACTGGGGTTCGAGCCTGCAACCCAGGCATGTGCCTTTGACCAGAATCGAACCTGGGACCCTTCAGTCCACAGGCCGACACTCTATCCATTGAGCCAAACAGCTAGGGCAAGAGCTTTATATTTTAAATCACCTAGATAACTTATTGGAACAATATTTCCATTCCATTTGCAAAGATGCTAAAAGAAACCTGAAATTCACCTTATGAATTGAGCCATTACTTCAGAAAAACGATGAAGAGCATGCCTTCTCAACCACACATTCATGGCCCAGTGGGCTTGTGGGAAACAGCTCCAGAGTCTCCCTACCCAATAACAGCTTGTCTAACTCTGCCTGTAAGACAGGGAGGGGTAGCAGAATCTTCTCCCTGTTGTCTGTTTTCCCAGAATGCGCATTTTTAAAAATAGGAATGATTAAACTTTTAGAAACCCATTTGTCTGCAGAGTCAGCCAAAGGTACTTCTTGAAAAATTATGATCACAGCAAGTTTTGGAAGCAACCTGCCCCATGTCACCCCAAAGTAAGGAAAAACAAACAAAATTCTTAAGACACTTTTGTCTAATACCCTCATTTTAAAGATAAGGATACTAAGGCCCACATAAAAATCAATACGGGAAGCTTTGTTTATTATATATCATTCACCCCAACTGCAATAGTAGTCAGAGAAAAATGTTGCAAGAAAACTTTTCCAGTTATTCTTATTGATTTCTTTCTTATGAAAACAAGACAATTCTTCTGCCAAACTGTTAATGTTGCGTAAAAAATTTTCTGGAGACCTTCCAATCTTCAAAGTCCTAATGACTGTCAGGTCGGATTGTAACTATTGAAATTATTTCTTTACTATGCTTTGTTGTGTGTATGTGTGGGAGCCTGGTAAATTTTTCCACCTCAGAACTTGGAATTTTTTGAATGGGGACACCGCCTAAAAGTAAGGGAAAAACAAGTATTTTTTAACATTTGACAAGAACTCACTGAAAAAAACCACACCATTTTAGATCCGTTGAGAACAATCTGAAATGAATTTGTTTACATTTTTTTTAATTTAAAAAAGTTAGCTATGTCTTCTCTACCACTAAGCATTTTTAAGCCACTTTTTTGTGAACGGACATATTTTGAGAGTAACAATCCATGAGAAGATCTTTTGTGTTTAAATTTATCCAAGAAAAGTCTATGGGAATCAGGGTATTTAAACATAAATTCTGAATATGTGTATGTGTGTGTCCATGCGTGCGTGTGTGTGAGTGTGAGTGTGGCTATGGTAGCTTTTCTGCCATAGGTGCTCATTGGTTAATGAATTACAACCGTAGGGACACTGAGGAATGGGGTAGGGAGTTCTGATGATGAAACTTTTTTGCTAAATATGTAATTATAGATTAATATAAATTCACTGTAGAAAATTGGGGAAGGAAGAATGAAAAAGAAAATCAGCTGGAATGCTAATAACTAGAGCTCTCCAATATTAACATTTCAAGTAATAGTGCAGCCTTCCAACAGTTAATGCTCAAGTGCTACTTTTTCAGTCCTTACAAAATGTTCTTGGCTTACAGTACTGTGCTGTTCAGACTCCGGGTAGGGGGGAACACTTGAATGCTTTTGGGAGCAAGGCAGGTAACAAAGTGTGTTGAAAAGGCTGGTTGGAGATTTTTCCAAGTTAAGACTATGAAAACCTCCTCAGAAGTGGGCATATTTAGGAATGTGTAACATTTCATGCATATTGTGAGCCACTGCAGTGTCCACAGTGAAGGTATGTCTGAAGTGGCGGGGGCGGGGGGGGGGGGAGAGGTATGATGGGGCGAGGCCACATCTTGATATTTTGAACATGTTACCACAGACAGGCTGGGGTTTTATTAGGAGAGGGGCCTACTAAAATATGGCTAAAACATTTAACACACCAGACAACACCAGTTTTGATGCCATAATACCTTTTATGAATTGAGTGCAATTGAAGGCTTCTAATCATTTCATCCAGCTCAGAATAGCAACTTAAACCTAAAGAGATACCTTTTGAGGAAAAATATAAGCCAATACATAAAATAAAAAGAAGCTCTAGCCGGTTTGGCTCAGTGGATAGAGCATCGGCCTGCAGCCCAAAGGGTCCCGTGTACGATTCCGGTCAAGGGCACGTATCTTGGTTGCAGGCTCCCGGGCCGGGCCCGGGCCCGGGCCCTGGTCTGGGCTTGTGCAAGAGGCAACCTATCAATGTGTTTCTCTCACATCAATGTTTCTCTGTCTTTCCCTCTCTCTTCCACTCTCCCTAAAAATCAATGGAAAAATGTCCTCGGGTGAGGATTAACAAAAAATAAAATAATAAAATAAAATAAAAAAGAAATAAAAGTTTACTTTTCAGGATGTCTGCTTATATTTTAACTTTGAAACACTATAATTTAAGGGTGAGAAGGGCGGTGATGGTACTTAATCTTGTAGGTTATCTTAGGGATGTAGACACATCGACAAACTAAATCAATCATTCCATGTGCAACTGGCAACAGCGAAAGGAGGAGTGCCTACTGTCTAGGAACCCACCATACTATTGGTAGAAAAGCAATGGTTTGTTCCAGAATACCATTCAAATAACTGTCTATCCATAGGTAAAGCCATCAATTTGTACATATTTGTAGCAGGTACACACACAGCAACCTACATGGACATACTTTACTAAGTTAATAAACTCAATGAGATAAGTGAAAATAACAGAAGCCCCAGGACAAATACCAGTGTAGCCCCTTACAGCTATGTAGTTCTGATAAATGTTTTCTTTGCACCTGACTTCACTGCCCTGTGCAATATGGCAGTGGATATCATCCACCATGCATGATGGCTGCTGACATGTTACACGTACAGCACACACAGTAGACTCTCAATAAATGGACATGTGCCCAGCTGGCGTGGCCCAGTGGTTGAGCATTGATCAATGAACCAGGAGGTCATAGTTCGATTCCCAGTCAGGTCACATGCCCAGGTTGCGGGCTCGATACCCAGTGTGGGGTGTGCAGAAGGCAGCCCATCAATGATTCTCTCTCAACACTGATGTTTCTATCTCTCTCTCCTCCCTTCCTCTCTGAAATCAATAAAAATATATTGAAAAAATAAATGGACATATTATGTGGTTAAGTCACCATTGGAGAAAAGAAACATTTGATTGTAACAAAAATACTGGAATATTGGTTCTGAAAGCTAAAAAACAAATTTGATACCTAGTTCATTTCCAAAATGTTTGTTATTAGGGTAGCAAAAACAATTTCAAAGGAGGTTGGAATTAACCACATATTTATGATGGCTACATTTTATTTTGTGTAAATGACCTCAATATAGTTGATTTCACCCAAGAAAAAGTTGGTAATTAAACGAGCTCCAAATTTCCCTGCAACTGTAAAATTCCATTATGTTCCAAAGGCAGGTGATCTGCCCAAGGTTACAAACAATGCTGGACACCAGTGAGCTTTGAGTTTACCATCACATCCAGCATCCTAAGAAAGCTTTAGAAATATGATGAAATTGTATTTAATTCCTTTTGAAGTTACAAACACCAACTCATTGACAGTTCACAATTAGCTTTTTATCAACCATATTTGTGATTTCTCATTACAGAGTAATTAAAAGCAAGATGGTAGATAATACAATGCAATAAATGGAAATATGACCATGATACATTACTTTTAGGTACTGTACCATAAAAAAAGCTAACTATAAAACATAATGATCCAATTTTTGTAAAAAGGTATGTATGGAAAGAAATTTTTGAAGATACCTACTAGATCAGTGATGGCGAACCTATGACATGCGTGTCAGAGGCGACACGTGAACTCATTTTTTTGGTTGATTTTTCTTTGTTAAACGGCATTTAAATATATAAAATAAATATCAAAAATATAAGTCTTTGGTTTACTATGGTTGCAAATATAAAAAGATTTCTATATGTGACACGGCACCAGAGTTAAGTTAGGGTTTTTCAAAATGCTGACACACCGAGCTCAAAAGGTTCGCCATCACTGTCCTAGATTATTAAGCTTTAGTTAATTCTAAAGGGGGCTAGATGATTTCTCTTTTCTTTTTCATTTGTTAGCCTGTGTATATTTTTAAACTAAAAACTATGAAACAGTATTAACTCTACAATAATAATAATAATAATAATAATAATTTAAAAATTAAAGTAAATTAAAAGATTACCACTAGAGATCACTGTAATTAGAGTGAAAATGATGAGTGGGCTGAGTCTGTGTAAACCGGAGGTTATAATCAGGAGGCCCACAGACAAGATTAAATTAGCCCTTTATTGACAGATTTTTAGTTTCTCTTGAAAAATCCGAAGTCCTGAGAGCAATGGGCTGGGACTACCAGTTCCCCCAGCACAGACTCTGCCCACTTCAGATGAACTCTTCATTTTCTCATTTGTCAAAATCTAAGCATTCTTTTCCACCTGTGGTCTAACCAGTGCAGCATTATAAGCCAGAAACATTCTGTAGGGGCTGAAAATGCAGCACTTAAAAGTTAGCTAATCCAAATTTTCTTTCAATTTTAAAAGGGGTGTGTGTGTGTGTGTGTGTGTGTGTACATATGTGCGTGCGCGCGCACACACACACACACACAGTTTCACTGAAAAAAACCCAAGATATTACTTGAAATGTAATAGATATGTCTGGCTAGAATTATGTGACTTCTTTTTCATGCTTTTTATTTGCATTTTTCAGATTTTCTAGAATAAACATATGTAATTTATAAGTAGAAAAACTTTAGGAAAATGATTTTTGGGGGGCTAATACCCCATTCTTTAAGTGTCTATAGCTGCAATTCATTAACCAATAGAAACCTATGAGAGAAAGGTAGTAATTGCTACAGGCAGACAGATACACACATAAACCCAACATAGATTTCTGTCTACACAATTTGTTTAAGCATCCTGATTCCCATGGGCTTTGTCGTGTAAGTTAAAACTCAGAGTTCACCTCATGCATTTTTATCTGTAAATACATCCATTCACAAAAAAGCAGACAAAATTTTTTAGTAGTAGAGAAGAGATGACTATTTATTTTTTATTAAAAACAACAATCAGCCCAGCTGGTGTAGCTCAGTGGTTGAGGGTCAACCTATGAGCCAGGAGATCACAGTTCGGTTCCGGGTCAGGGCACATGCCCAGGTTGCAGGCTCGATCCCCAGTGAGGGGCGTGCAGGAGGCAGCCGTGTGATTCTCTCTCATCATTGAGGTTTCTATCTCTCTCTCCCTCTTCCTTCCTCTCTGAAATCAATGCAAATATATTTTTAAAACAAAAACAACAGCAATTAGTGACAATGTAACAATTCATTTCAGATGATTCCAGACGGAGCTTAAATGGTATAGAGTGGACCTTCATCAATCATGAAAAAGATTGGTATTTTCCCCTTATTTGGAGACTGTGCATCTGTTCAAATAAATTCCAGGTTATGAGGAGTAAAAGAACTGTCAGGCTCTCACACAAATACAAAACAAGCCATAGAAGTCATTTAAATGTTCACACTGATGACCTGACAGGCTTAGAAGTTATAAGCACTGGAAGGACTGCAGAAAATCCCTTTCCACAACATTTGTGGTTTGGCAAAACGATGTCTTGGTTTTGCAAGGAAGAAATCAATAAGAGCAACTCCAAACAGTTATCTTCCTTGGCTGGGGGGAAATTGCCATAAATTGCAGGTATTTTTGCTATTTTTTTAGGCTCAAAGAAAACTAGAACTTCTGGCCCCACTTGGGTATACTGAATTTCCAGGAATCAGTGAAATTCTAAAATTTATTTTTAAGGAACTTCTGAAAAACTGAAATGTGGGGTAGAAAGGTGTAATTTTCACCCTTTAAACAATCTAGTGATATGTTAAAGACAACAAATGACTTGCACATACAATCCACTAGAAGAAACATGGCCATGTCCTTACCTAAAGACTGGTAGAGCTCTGTCATTTTGGGATGGTCCCAGCATGTTGTTTGGGTCTCGTGGCTAAAACAAAATGCAAAGAAAGACTTTAGGATTTATGATGGGTAGTAGAGAAAAGGAAGGGGGGAAGGCCTGGTTTGCTTTAGAATCATTAAGAATCTGTACTTCAAAGGACTTTCATCATGTGGAGAATGTTTCTCTTCCAAGCAGAGAAGCCACTACCATTGCTTTCAATGGTAAAAGCAGCCCGGCCAGTATGGCTCAATGGTTGAGTTTCAACCTATCAACCAAGAGGTCATGGTTCAATTCCAGGTCAGGGCACATGCCTGGGTTGTGGGCTCAATCCCCAGGAGGGGGCGTGCAGGAGGCAGTCCATCGATGATTCTCTTTCGTCACTGATGTTTCTCTCTCTCCCTATCCCTTCCTCTCTGAAATCAAAACAAATATATTTTTTAAAAGGTAAAAGCAATATGAACATATTTGGTAACCAGAATTTGTTTCTTTTGTGTGCCTACAAGTCAGTTGCACTTCTGTTATGATAAAATGACCTTGTATATAATCGATAACCGAAAATCAGGATTTCTTCACCTGTCCAATGGGGAACATTCAGAAAGGACACTGACAAGTGTCATTCAACTTTGTCAAAGAGAGATACTGGACATTAGTTTAATAAATAAACCGCCTCACTTCTCATTTGCTCTAACCGCCCCTGATGTTTTTCTATTACTCTTTCTTCTCCATATCCAGATCACCCATCCATGATAACTGTATTTCATTTCAGCTTAACGTACATCCATTGCCTGACTAATACATCATATCTTCCCTCTTCCCATTACTTTTAGAATGTCTTTTTAAATTGGCATGCTATACACCACTACACATATTCCTCTATTTACTTTGGACTGAATGAAGCATTCACAGCTCTCTTCCATTTCTTAAAGTTTAGCTAAGTGTGGTTGCTGGCTATCAGCTCCTGCCACAAAAAAAAAAAAAAAAAAAAAAAAAAAAGAACAAAACACCCTTGTTCCTCCTTCAATTACATGAATAAATCCGGGAGAGATAACTACATATACTTTTCCTTACTTTGGCCCATCTACATAAATCACCAAAGCATCATATTTCTAGTTTTCAGGGATTACATGACTGGCTTTGATACAGTAAAATGCAGCCTTGAATGATATTTCAGGACTAATACTCCGATCCTATTCATAATCTTTGGGGAAGGGTAGGGATAGAGAGAAGAGAAACAGCTTAAATGTGGACATTTCAAGGGGAGGCAACAATGTCAAGCGACCTCAGCATAGGTTTTAAGTCTTAGGATTGGATTCTGGCTCTGTGCCCTACTAGCTGGGAAATTTGAGGCAAGCCTGCTCACCTGGATTAGTTGATATAAATAAGTGTCTGGCACCTTCTAGTGTTCAATACGTGGTCATTTTGTTATTATGTGCCCCCCAAATTAGTGCCCACTAAAAGCAAACCTTGTATCAGGTGATTATAACATGGGTAAGTCAGCCAAGCCTAAGACCCTTTATAGAGAGCAAAACCAACACGCAATGTGATTTACCTCTGTTTTTAAGAAATAAGCAAAACAGAGAAATATGTATTGTGGTTTGATAAAATACAATCATGTCACAAAACATGTGGATATCCCTCAAACTGCACAACTTCAAACACCATCCCTCTAATATTTCCCATTCAGTGACTGAACAGTGAAGGCTATGGAAAGAAATTTAAAAGATAACATGCACTGGGTAAGGGCTGTTTCAGTCTTTCCCAAACATGTTCATTTCTGTTTTACTTTTCCGCAGAGACAATTCATATTTGAGGAGTATGACCAGGGGCTTCTCAGTCGAGGTAATGTACAAGAATGGCATCCAAGTATTAAAAGAGCAAGAAGAGCAGAAGTTGCAGTCCATGCCTTAGGGCAATGGTTCTCAACCTTCTGGCCCTTTAAATACAGTTCCTCATGTTGTGACCCAACCATAAAATTATTTTCGTTGCTACTTCATAACTGTAATGTTGCTACTGTTATAAATCATAATATAAATATCTGATATGCAGGATGGTCTTAGGCGACCCCTGTGAAAGGGTCGCTCGACCGTCGAAGGGGTCGCGACCCACAGGTTGAGAACCGCTGCCCTTAGGGGATTTAAGAAGCCCCAGGACCAAGCTAGTTCAGGATCTGGACAAGGGGTGGCGGGACTGGTACTTGATATTCACAGCACAAGGAGACTGCAGCTTGCAGCTTCATGGGAAAAGTGTTGCTGGTTCTTGGGTATTTTTTAGTTTGGAAAGTGATTGTGTACCAATTCCACACACAAATGCCCAGCAAGGGAAGGTTACTTGCTACTGAGACCACCCTGCATTTCCAAAGGCCATGCATATGTGAGCACCAGGGCGGAGGGACAGAGAAGTGGGGAAAAGCACGTGTGTCCACATGTCCAGGCCCTTATTACACACACTGAGTACTAATAGCGTCCCATCTCCACGACATGTGGGAGGACTGCAGCATCTTCAATGGATGGGCAGAAAAATGTCTGTCTGATCTGATGAACCTTAACCAGACAGAGAGAACCACTCTGAAAAGACACCATCTGTAATGAACTTCAAATCGGAGGGACATGAGCAAGAAATGCCTTGTACCAAATGCATTTCCAACAGAAAAGGGAGACTTGCTTACAAGTGACAGGAGAATCCCACATAGAGTGAATGAGGGCTTCATGCAGCTCCCTCCCTCCCAAAGAATCCCTCACGACTATGGATATACTTACATTTCTAGCTTTATTTAAGGAATTTGTTCTAGTGGTTAAAATTATTTTTAAAAATTGTATAAATTATTTTTTAACCCAACAGTCCTTCACTAAACTGAAATTTCCTTTACTGGAAGATGGGAGAAATTTTAAAACTTGACTTCTATCCCTGATCGTGCGTTACCAAGTACTATTCCTTTCTAGGTACTCATTTTCCCAAGTACTTGCGATTCTGGGGGACTTGAATAACCTAGATGAATGACCTTAAACAAATCCAAAAGCCAATCTTCTTTTACCTTCTTCCCCTCCAACACACAAACCTTTTATTTTTAAGCAATACAAAGTAATGAGCAAAACAGATTTATATTTCACCTTTGCAGTCTTAGTTTCACTTCAATTGCAAACCAGTACCAAGCAAAAGAAGTGAGCACAGTGGAAGGAAGAAAAATGAAGGGTGTGGCAAAGCCTCAAAACTAGAAAAAAAACATCTTTCAATCATTTAATGCTAAAAGCAATTGGTAACATAGCTGAAATGACCAGATTTTGGGGGGAGCTATATGGTGAACAAAATATTTACTTCACTGGATGGGGCTATTTTCAGTCTGTGGTGAATTCTAAGCCCTAGTGAGACACTATTTAACCCTCCCCACAAACAGATCGGAAAGATGCATATGAACAGGATGAATTGCTAAATACAGATCTGAGTAACTCCTATCCACACTGTACCTCACAGGACAAAGCAATTTTTTGTTTGTGAACAATATAGATTTTACAGCTGTATTTATTACTCTGAGGCTGTCTTCACAAACAGTAGCGGATTCCCAGTGACTCCATGAGAAGCTCAGGTTTACCTGAAATATACAGAACCTATAGAAAGATATGCTGTGCTGGGGAGGTGGTGGTGGAAGGGTGGGTGGTACTATTTTTGGTAACTGTCTCTTTTCTGCTCTTCACTTTTCATATTGGAAATGCACTCCCCATATATCAGGCCCAACCAGAAAGGAAATTCTGAAACCTGTTCACACATTAGTGGGTACATCTTTGTTCGGTCTTCCTGAGAACAGTGATATTCAGCATAGATCAAAATTCTATGTGTACATTAACACAGAGACCGGCTGTACAAATAATCCTTAAAACACTTTAAATCTTTAAAAAATGTTACTGGTTTTTGGCCCTGCTGGTTCCAAAGCCTGGCATCAGATATGCCTCACTGAACAGCCTTCAAACTCTGACATCCCCTCTTATTTTAATGTGTACAAACTACAATAAGCTCTTTCCCCCTTTCCTTGAGGCTGTGATAGGAACTTGGTGCAAATTAAAAGACAAAAATCACTGGATGTGACAAAAGACCCCGGCAACACCTACTTGTCAATAATAAGAAATTAAAGCATTACCCTACTGAGCCCTGGGCTGACCTAATTTCCTACCATACAATTTAAATTTTCTCTCACCTTCTTCAGTTTCAAGTAGTGTGCAAGGTTATTATAACCGCTTCAGAGCTGTTCCTGCTGTCAGTGCTGGAATAACCAGACTTATTGAAATTGCTTTTTTAGTTTCTTAAAAACAAACATTAAACACTTACAAAAAGTAACAAATTTCTATTGCTCTTGCCAGAAATGGCAGTTGCCTAATTAAAATAAGATTTCTTCTGCCACCACTGTTATTTGGTAGTAAAAATATTCCAAACAGTTGCCTTTTTTTAAAAAAAAAAAAACACAGCTTCCATTACTTCCCAGGGAAGAAACTAATCGCTATGCAGCAATATAAAAAGGTAGCGTTCTCTCGCAATTTGCAGAAGATTAGAGTTTGGCTTTATATATAATCTGGAGGCCATTGATTGATACACACACACACACACACACACACACACACACACACACACACACATGATTTCCCTTTAATCTGGGGATCTGACTCTTTCCTTGGCATTTCCATTTGAATGTTGAACTTGGCTTGCATTGCTGGAATACTGGCTGGGTGGGAATGGGAAAATATATGTAAAAGTTCGCTACTGTGGAAAGGAGGTTTAGAGAGGTGGGTGTCAATCAAGCATCAGAAATCCGATTCTAGTCCCCATTTCTTCACCCTGGGAGATTTAGCATGTTATTCTGCTTGGCTCACGCCAGGGCAAAGATGATTGCAACGGTGACTGTTCCAGCTGTTACTTGTCCTTGGTTCTATTTGCTTTTTCAGGGCTTAATTCCCACCCACCCTCAACTTTGGCCAAAGCAATTTCACTTCAGGGTCGTGTCCAATCCAAGATCAAACAATGATGACTGAAACCAATTCCATGGTGATCAAGGGTCAGAGACCTTTCATAAAATCATGTTTCATTTGCTCTTCCAGCTTCTCCAAGAACTGTATCCTCGGAAGAGGGGATTTGGGAGAAGGAAATGTTAAAAAAAATCTAAGCAAAAAGAGAAAGGGTGATGAGGGGTGACCAGGAGAGGTGGCAGGAATATAGAAGCAAGAGAGACCAGGAAGAGCTTTTTGGCCACGGAAGAATGTAGATTTCACTTAAACACTGGTTCGCCACTTAAATCAGATTGATTGTTTCAGGTTAAAGCATTTTATAATTAATAATATGCCTCCCTCGGGCAACTAAACCTCATTGAATTAAGCTTCAAACTTAACTTCAAATGTAACTGAGATAAACAGTGTCCTGCCCTTTTCATTGCTACAATCGGGTCGGGAATGCCAAACTTTGCCTTAAGATACCTGGAGAAATGCGAGAAAAGGACGCTCAGAAATGACTGCACACAACCCCAGAGGGCAAAGAAAAAATAAATAAATAACCCCTCGATCCTCGGGGTCAAATCCCTGACTTTTAGCCTTTAAATTGCTTTTTCTTTCTTTCCTGATTTCTGTAAGTTTCTAGGCAGGAGACGCACACAGTAGGAACTGCAGCGAGAGAAATGTCAGTTGGAATTCTCGGAAGAAATCAGGCAGAAAGTTGACCTTTTGGCACTTGCAGTGCAATGGGAGGTAGAGCCGCGTGCGCCCCTTCCTTCTGCGAGGTCGAGCGACGATTTGGGAACAGCCTGTCTGGCTCCCGTCCACACAGCCCGGAAAGGAGCAAAAAGCTCCAGCGGCCCCAATCCCCGCGTGGGGAACGCACTGTCCCCTCTGGGTACGGTGAGAAATCAGCTTTTTCTCTCCGAGCCCGTCCCAAAGCCCGGGGAACGGGGGCTCCCCGTGAGCCCAGCACCAGGGAAAGCCCCGGGGGCGCACCTGCAGCGGCGCCGCCTGGGACCCGCGGGGGAGGTTCCCCGACGCCCGGAGCCCGGGGTCCTGCCGCCGCGCCTACCCAAGTTTCGGCCGCCGCGGCTCGCCCCTTGTTCGTGCCACAAGTGCACGGACTGCGGGCATCCGAGGGGGCCGCGAGGCACTTACCCCTTGAGCTGTTCCCTCATGGCTGCAAGGGCTCCGCGGACGGGGGAGGGCAAGCGGATGAGTGAGCTTCCCAGAGCCGCTGGCTCCCGGAAAGTCGAGCGCCGCCGCCGCCCAGGCTCGCAGCCGAAAGCACTGCGGAGGAGCGGGCGCGGGCTGGCGGGCAGGCGGGCAGGCGGCGACCAGGCGGGCGGGGAGGGGGCGCTGCGGGGAGACGGGGCGGGACCGGGCCAGGCTCCGCCCCCAATGGGAGACCCGGGAACCCGGACTCCGGCAGACCCTGCACTCGGGGATTTCCAATCGGAAAGAAAAGAAAAAGGAAGAAAGGCAGAGGAGGAGATTTAAGGTCGTCCCAGGAACCTGGAAGCCACACGCCGCCCGGCTGGCACCCCCTTAAAACCTCCAGCAAGACTACTTGTTGTCTAAATAAATTACCTAGGTGCAAATGATCTTACCGCAGGTCATTAAGCATGGGGGCTCAATTTTCTTTTTAGAGAATGAACTAGAAAAATCACAAGCATAATTCCCCTCCAATTGAAGATTAAAGTAGTGGGGCTGGCCCCAGTCGGTGTGGCTCTGTAGGTGAGCATGGATCTATGAACCAGGAGGTCATGGTTAGATTCCCATCAGGGCACATGCCAGGTTGCAGGCTCAATCCCCAGTGTGGGGCGTGCAGGAGGCAGCCAATCAATGATTCTCTCTCATCATTGATGTTTATATCTCTCCTCTCTTCCTCTCTGAAATCAATAGAAATATATTAAAAATTTTCTAAAGTAGTGAGGCTGTAAAGACCTGAAATTTAGTTTACACTCATCATGAGCTAAACGGGATGCTTAAAAAGCTTTTTTATGTGTATACTAGAGGCCTGTTGCACAAAATTCATACATGGGTAGGGTCCCTAGGCCTGGCTGGCAATCAGGGCCAATCTGTGGGGTGACCTGCAGGGCAATGTGGGGTAGGGGACCCCTCTGGCACCCGCCTTGGCCGGCCTGGTGCCACCAGCTAGCCCTCCCCCCCACACACACCGCCCGGTGGCCTCCCTCTGCCAGGCAACAGGCAGGGTGATAGGGGGGCCCACTGGCACCCATCTTGACTGGCCTGGGGTCTGTGGGCTGGGGGCAGCTCCTGCGTTGAGCGTCTGCCCCCTGTTGGTCAGTGCACATCATAGCAACTGGTCGGTCCACTGTTCGATGGATTTGCATATTAGGCTTTTATTATATTTTATTATATAGGATGTGATACAGCAGCAGTTCTCTGAAGTGGAAGTCCTGGGAACTGCGCTATTAGCAAAACCTGGAAACAAAAACTCCCAGGCCCTAGCCCAGACCTACTGAATCAGAAATGGAGCACGACTAAGTTTAAGAACCACTGGTACAGAATCGAAATAAACCACCACCACCAGTGGTGTGGCACGGTTTGGTCTTTTAGAGAAACCTAAAAGGAAACCATTTCCAATGGAAGATTTGATTGGAAAAGTTACAGGGCCTAGAGCATTCCAATAAGTCTAATCTTAGAGTTCACAATATGATGATCCAAATTAACTATGGAACATTATTTCAAACTTGGAAATATTCCGAAGAGAAGAAAGCCTTCATTACCACAAGAATTTTTTCTCAACCTCCACATCTCTTCAATTAGAATCCAAAGAGTATCTGAAGATCAACTCCCTTAGTGGTTTCATTGTCCCTCTTTGCCCATTTATTTTGTTGGCTGCCTTCTCTTATCTTCTTTCAACCATTTCCTTTTCATTCTCTCCTCTAATTGATTCATGCCACCTCAGTTTGGAGTTCAAAACATGCTTCTCCTTTTTCTTTTTGAATATCCTTTATTTTCTTGCTTAAGATTTTTCCCGTAGAATGTTAGAACTGAAAGGACTCTAGACATCAATCTTTTACTGTCTGCGATAGCTCGGCACAAGAAACAAAAAAATAAAGCACATGAACAAAACGGAGAGGGAGTGCCAAGTTTCTTCCCTACCCTGACAAACCAAATAAAAATGTAAATGTTATCACTAAAGACATGTGCATGTAGGTATGATTGGTATTGCTATTTTAAAGCAAATATAGCACTTCTTCTGGCATTTTGCCTGGTAGACTGAGGCATTCATTAGTGTTGTCTTTTAGCAATTTTGAGCCAGTGAGTTGTGGAGGCGGCTGCTATTCCAGTTTTTTTTTTGGGGGTGGGGGTGGGGGGTGGGGGGAGAACACACTAGGATTCCATTCGCTTCGGGTCAGGTAGTCCCTTGGTCTACGTGTAGATTCTAGGTTTGCTCCTCTCTTTGACTGGAGGAGGACAAGTGTTCTGTGATGAGGAAGACGTGACCTTTGCAATTGATCAGTGATGCAATCACTTGTCAATGTGGCAAATCACTTAAATACTGTTATGTTTATTTCAGTGAAAAGACACAAATGTCGCAGCCTGGGCATTTGTAAATATTAGAAATCAATCAAATAAAGGTTTGCAACCCGTGTGGTGAGTCAGAGTTGCATTCTCTTCCTTTCTTGTTTTTTTTTTCTTTATTTTTGTTTGATTGTCTTACACTTTTAAATTAACTGCTCAAGACTCAGGAACTTTCATATGATTCTCTAAAATATAAGAGCTCATCTGTTTTCTCAGGGTCCAATTAGCAACCTACTAGGAATAATTTGTTAAAAAATAGAATGGAAAATAAGAGATCACTTATTCAGATTTTTCTTAAATTTGACAGATGGCAATCCTCAAAAATACATCTTTAAGATCTTTTTTAGACTAGGGTTATAGGCGCTTGAAGACTTGTTCCCGAATCTTGATGTTATTTTAGAAATTAAATACTGAAAGTATTATTAAGAAATGACATGGGCATTACAGCGATTGTTATCAATTTCAGTTAGATTATGAATTTTGCTTATTAGGGAAAGGCATTAAGAAGAGAACATAGTCCTGGCTGGTTTGGCCTGCAGACTGAACGGTCCTGGGTTCAATTCTGATCAGGGGCACATGCCCAGGTTGTGGACTCGATCTCCAGTGCGGGGCATGCAGGAGGCAGCCAATCAATGATTCTCTCTCATCACTGATGTTTCTACCTCTCTCTCCCTCTCCCTTCCTCTCTTTGATGCTATATGTGATAATACATTAATTGCTTGTGTATACTAGCCTTTCTTCTTAATGTTAGATTTTACTGTTTTGATGTGAACACAAGCATGAAAGGAGTATGAGGGCTCTACCACCAGAAAAAAAATTTAAGTTGAAATCCTGCCTTCCGAACCTACCATGAGCCACTTGTCCCCAGTACCAAGGCTAGAATGGTACCAACTAGGGCTGGAACTGGATAGTCTGGCTTCAAGACCCATGCACTTAGCCACTCTGCCATGCTACCACGGAGAGACATGACTTCTTGTGAGCTCATAAGCAACCTCATTGCTGGCTGAGAACAGAAGATAATGAATTTGCTAGAAATAGGGGTAAGGAAGGAATGAGATGGGATAAAGTCTAGGAAGGCAACCCCATGGCTTTTTCTATATCCCAAACTGTAGTCTTTGAACCACTTAAACATTGTAGGTACTTTAGAAAAATGAGGAAACTCTCTGACCTAAAGAACTGTGCTGGAATTCCCCCATTCTCCACTCCAGCTCTATTCTCTGCCCTTCTCCACTCACTCTGTGCCCCAGGAAGTTGGACCTCTGTGAATGGCATCAATAAGGCTGTCTTGCCTTTTGGCTTCCCTTTGCTTTCAGCCAATGGGAGGCAACGATGAAAGGCCTATAGCAGAAGATAAAAGAGTAGGAGGAGAGAGCTATTGGGGTATTAATTCTCCAGGTTCCTTCTCTTTGACCTTGAGCCTGGTGGTAGCTGAGTTCCATTACCCACAGCCACAAGTCTTGTTGAACAACCATTTCTACAGCGACAGCATTCTCCAGGTTCCCTAAACCATTCCCTCCCCCTGGCCTTGTTCTTTCCCCGGTCATGACCAGATTTTGTAAACAGCTCTTTTTCATTATACTATTTTCAAGCACCACTTGTGAATGTGCCATCCATTTTTCCCAGGACCCTGATCAAATAGAGACCACCCAGTCAAAGCCACCTTCTGAGGCACTAAACAGGATGCTGAGTGTGGACCACTGATGGAGGAGAAAGGTAATTGCACCTGTTGGAGCTCAAAATAAGACTAGGCTCATATTCACTGGACATATATTTCTAGAAGCTTCCTCTATGGCCCAAAAGGAGCTTCTGGCTGTTGGGGATAAAGGCAAGTCAGTAATTATGAATGGTGATAATAGCAGGAGTACAGGTAAAGAGGAGGCCCAAGTGCATGAAATTCATGCACGGGTAGAGTCCCTAGTGGCTGCCGGCCAGGGCCTCCCTTCCCCAGCTGCCATCCAGGGGCTTCCTTCCCCTAGCCACCTGCCACTGCTGCTGGCCAGGGCATGGCCGGCTGGGGAGAGGGGCCGCAGGCGGTTGGCTGGCCGGCCCCTCCCCTTGGTCGAACTCCCAATTGAACTCCCGGTCAAGGGGACAATTTGCATATTAGGCTTTTATTATGAGAGAGAGAGAGAGAGAGAGAGAGAGAGGAAGAGAGAGATTAGAAAGGCAGGTGGGCAAATAGAGAAGGACCTGGAGTGATGATCCAGAGTTTGACCTGTATCATGAAACATATGGGGGAGCTTTTTTCAATTTTTATTTATTTTTTTATTTCAGAGAGGAAGAGAGAGGGAGAGAGATAGAAACATAGATGATGAGAGAGAATCATTGATCAGCTGCCTTCTGCATGCCTCCTACAGGGGATCAAGCCCCCAACTCAGGCATGTGCCCTGACCAGGAATCAAACTGTGACCTCCTGGTTCATAGGTCAATGCTCAACCACTGAGCCACACCAGCTGGGCTGGGGGAGCTTTTTAAAGAAGAAATGTAAGCATATGTGGCTCTGCCAAATTTGTCTTTTTAAAAAATCACTCAGGCAGTGGTGTGGGGCTGGATCTGGAGACTTTGGAATTAGGGGACCAGATACAAGGTGACTGCAGTATGATGAGGACCTGAAGGATGGCAATGGCAGAGAGAGTGGAGAACTAATAAAATAAGATAAAAACTACAGGAGTCTTGACTGATTGGATGTAAGGATGTAAGAGAGGGAAGACTAAGGGCAATGATCCTCAAACTTGGCCACCCCTGTAATCACCTGGAGAACACTAAAATATTCACATGCCTGGGTGTCATCACCCAGAGATTCTGATTAATTAGCCTTGAGCACTGGGCTTGTTAGGCTCACCAGGTGATTCTAATACACAGCTGAGGTTGAGGATCACTATTCTAGGGGGACTCCCAGGATTGGACCGAGCTAGGAATTTCAGGAGGAGCGGGCAGGTTTAGGCAGAAGAGGATCAGGGAGAGATGATGAGTTTGAGGTGGCAGTGTGATGTAAAAGTGAAGGGACCCAAGAGGCAGTTGGACATCTAACTCTGGAGCTCAGAGGGAAGATGTCAGAGTTGGAGCTATCAGTTAGAAATGTCAGTGCTGTAGAGTCATGAGTTTGGATGAGCCATTCTAGTAGAGGGTGGGAAGGGCCAAGGGCAGAGGCCAAGCTGCTCCAATCTTCCACAAACACATCCTTTTTCCTTTTAGGTTGGTTTTGGTTTCAATGTTAGTCTGATTTTACCAACGTCAAATGAGGAGCAGAAAGGTAAAGGAAAAAGACAGGGGATGGTGTGCACCTGGGCACTTGCCTGGGGATGGCCCTGAGGGACTTCGCCACCCCTGAGGGTCCAGCGTCCCTCTAACTCCAAGAGTCTTTCTGAACTGCTTTTTGTTCCCTTACCAATCTTAGGCATAACCAGCATCATTTTGTACAAATCAATTTGGAATATAGATATTGCTTCGATTGAGCATAATGCGTATTTTATAGTAAGATTTCAACATTTTGGATATCCAGTAAATACATAGGGATCCCACGTTTCTCTGTGCAGAGTACAAAAAGTAGCCATGAACAGTGAATCAGACATCTAACAAATGCTTACAATGATGGTGAGTCACTGCTAGTTAGGATAAATACAACGGTGCACTCCTCAAAATCTGTATAACAATCCCTTTAGATCAATGTGAAACCAGCATCTTTTGGATATAAAAATATCCAGTCACTTTGCATGAACTAGTAAATGGAGAGGCCTCTACATTCAGACACAGAGCACTTCGCGTCCACACAAAAGCCTATTTTTCCAGGCCCTTCCCCTGCAGAGAGCTGAGTAAGCCAGAGTGGGGAAAGCTCTCTGAGCCAGCTGCCATCTATACCAAAGATTTCACCAAACAGGTTCCAGATAAAGTCAAACTCAGCTTTACTCTCGTGCTGTTTTCTTTCAATAAGATTTGTCAAAGTTTCACAGAGCCACCGATAGCAACCGGAACATCTAAAAAGATGTGAAGTTTAGCATCTTCACTAAAATAAAGCAACACTTCATTAACTTCACAGGCCGGTGGTTGCTTCATGGGAGAGAATTCCAAGTACCTATTAGCCTGCCAGCTATATCGCTACCCCATAACCACCTCCTGCTAAAAATGGATACCTGGTTAAGGTGGGTCAAGCAGACATGAAAAAGGCATTCCTGGTCCACCTTAACCACAGCTCAAAGCTGTAAATATTTGTCTGCCTTTCCTAAATTGTGCTAAACAACAAGAATTTCAAAACTAGGCAGAAATTCTGACACTCTGCATAATCTCCCTTCCTTTTCAGCTACAAATAAGGCTTTGTATTCGATTAGACTCACAGCAGGTGAAAACCCCAATTAGTGAATTCATTCTGAGGCTACTTTCTACCTTCCTCCCACACACCACAGTTTAAAAAAAAATAAGGGAAGTCACAGTCTTTTCTCAAATCACAAATAAATTAACCCTTTGATCTACCCAATCAAGCTTTTTACCACTTGAAAAATTTTCACAGGAAAGTGGGAGGATGTTGAAAGATGTGTTCTTCTTGACTTCATAATGTGGGTTTACAAAATTTCTATTTTGCCAGATTTTACTGTTCTCTTCAAATCCATAACTATTCTCAGATTTTTCGGATCAATTTAGAAATTACAGTTTTTCTTTTACCTGAAAACTCACAAAGCCAATATTATCTAAAGAATGATTAATGGACAGTCTGCTACAATGGAGAGTTATTTTTAAGTTATGTTCTTATTTTAGTGTGTTTGAGGTGAAAGAAAATATTAAATTTTAGTTTAAACACTATGCTTTGGCCTTAGGAAGTGCACAAAGTCCATATTTCATACTTGGTAAATATTTATTTGTTGAAGGAAATTCATCATTGGACAAGGATAGAGGTTTAGTTTGAACATTTTAAAAAAAGCAAGACAGTTTTAGTTCTTAGAGTGATTTACTTATACTTTGTCAATTGCTTCTCTGGAAATAATTCACAACCCAGTTTTATGTATGAGAATATGATTAAAAAAGAGCAGCTTTGTCTTTTTTAATTGTTTCAGTCCTGTCACTTTTCTTGATACAAGTTGTAGGACTTACTGTGCACAAGAAAATATTGAACATACATCAAATAGTAATGCAGAGCTTTTAGAAGTAGTCATCTGTTACTGTCAGAGGTTCATTTCATTTTGAGGTTTTTTAAATTAAAATGCAAAATTCTACATACATGCCTGCCCAAATTACCCCTTTCTGAAATACTCGAATTTCATAAAAAATGTTAAATGCTAATGTAACCATTTTTAATACTTCTGACTGGGCTCTGGAGATTTGGGGAAAAAAAGTAAACAAAGGAATCACCAGTCAATTAAGTGAACAAGGAAGTCATGCGAAGTTGAAACAGATAAGGAAAATTAATATTCAAATGCTACCGAATGAAGACACCAGGTTTTTTTTCCCCTTCGGAGATGAATATCTACCAGAATCAAAAGAAGCTTCTTAATTTTCAGCAAGCATAGCTGTATATCCCAGCAGAGGCATTAAGGCAGCAAGGCAAGCTCCAAGCCAATTCTGCCTCGTAGAGCCAGTCACTTAACCCTCAGAGTCCAGTCACTTAACCCCTCTGGAGCTCTGTTGACTCATCTGTAAAATTCGGGTAATACTGCATAAGGCCATAGCTGGTTCACATGACATAATGACTATGAAAGTGATTTGGAGACTGGGAATGCTATACTAATGTAAAGTAGTTTGTTGTGCAAGTATAATTCCTTAAAAGAAAAACCCAACATGTCCAAGAGTACTGTTATAAATATAGCACAAAATAAATTCAGCAGTCACTTTAACTTTTCATTTTTAGGCTCTTGTATGAGGGGAAACGAGATGTCGAAGAGTCTTTCCCCTTCAGTAATTTGTAAAAGGAACCTTTCCTCTTTTTTTGCAAGTGTGTAAAAATGATCTTTTTTTTGCAAGTTAAAGCTCTAACCACAAGCCTAAGATAGGAGTAACATTCACACCATTAGCTCTCATTCTTTTGGGGCTGTGGTTAAAATATAAATACTATTCACACATGTTAAAAGGTGTATTCACATTCATATTGCCAGAGAGCAGAACCCTGGAGTAGTGACAGAATAAGTGAATACCGGTTTTGTGAGGGACAATGGGAGAGGAAGATCGCCTCCACCCAGATGGAGAAGTTCTGTGGGTGGCAGGCCTTGAACAGCATGTGGTAGGAATTCCCCACAAAGACAAGAATCCATAAAAGGGGAAATGGAGGTAAAACCCACTTTAACCAATTAATGATTAACCAAGGGCTGAATCTTGTCTTCCAGCTCTGGTTTATTTTGTCAAGGCATATTTTTTGAAGATGAAAGAACAATATGAATGCAAGGAATTTTTATTCATTCATAAATTTTCAAGAATATTTTCCATGTGCTGCACCTGAACTAAGTTTCTCTGTTTAAATATTTCCCTATATTCATTTCTTTAAGTGATTGCAATCATGATGGATTTATAGAGCACTTACTTATAGAGTTTGGAGGATGGTCACGGAAAGATATTACAAAATTTAGCATGGTTGTCCTAGCCGGTTTGGCTCAGTGGATAGAGCATCGGCCTGCAGACTGAAGGGTCCTGGGTTTGATTTTGGTCAAGGACACATACCTAGGTTGCAGGCTCCATACCTGGCCCTGGGCAGGGTGCCTGCAGGAGGCAACCAATCCATGTTTATCTCTCTTTGTCTCTCTGCTCCCTTCCACTTTCTCTAAAAATCAATGGAAAAATATCCTCAGGTGAAGATTAACAACAATGAAAAATTCAACGTTGTAATCATGTTCCTTTACTAGGGGAACCCAAATATAGCCTTGACCTTAAGAAGCTTACAATCTACTGTGGGAGGGGGAGAAGATAGATTCATATATGACTAAATACACTATCAGACAGATATAGGAAAATTTTTTAAAAGCACAAAGGTAAATGTGGTTAGCTTGACCTTTTGGGATTAGGGGACATTGTTTCAATTAAAAGCTAACAAGACTTAAATACAGTGGGGCCTTGACTTACGAGTTTAATTCATTCGGAGACCGAGCTCATTAAGGAGCTCGTTAAGGAGCTTGTTAACTCAAATCACTCTGTCAACTCAATGCAAAAAATCGGCCTACAGCTGGTATCTCAAAAAACTCATTAGTCAGGACACTCGTAAGTCAAGGCCCCACTGTAAGTAGGTTTTATGCATGTGATTGTTAGTATATTGATGGGGCATATAAGATATTTTTAGGGGGACTAGCAATCTGAATCTGTGCAGGTAACCTGCCTTCTAACGCACACTCTTGTTAGCCGAAAATTAACTCATTGATGCCTGTCCTGTCTTGCAGAACCTGTTTCCCAGAATACTCCCATTTTACAGAGGCCATAAACCATGAACCATACATAAACCCCAGAGGGGGTTATCAGCGCTGGCGCCAGGCCTTTGGGTGTGGTCTCACGTCCCCAATCCCAACGCACGCACGGGGCTTTCCGAAAAGCCCGTGAAAGGTCCAGAAGCCTGATCCATATTTGTGGGACAAAGAAACCAAAGGATATAAAGGGAAAGCTTCCTCTATATTCTCCCACTCAGGATTTGGAACAGGCTCCCCTGAATCACTATACTAGTACATCTGAAAATAAATGGGTTTTTCCTGAATCTCTGAGTACTCCCTGTGTACTTTTGTTGCCTGGTAAACTCTGTAACAGTATGAAGAACTGAAGCAGTTTCTTAAATTGACTCTGAGCTAATCTCTCATATTAATAATTTACTAAGGCACAGATTTTTTTATGTTAATATACTGCTGTGTTATGAAATTATATTATGCTTTTTGGGAATCCAAATATGTATTGGGCCAATATTGGGGTTTGTATATCTGGAAGGCTAATATGCAGAAAATACTGCTGTCCCCATTCGAATATCAAATCACATGTGCCCTGACCAGGAATCAAACTGTGACCTCCCAGTTCATAGGTCAACGCTCAACCACTGAGCCACACTAAATGTATTACTATTATTACTGTTATTATTATTTGACCGTGGATTGGTACTGCATAGAGAAATGGATGGACTGCATGTCTATTGAACACATGCATAAATATAACTTTTCTAAACTAAGATTTGGAAACAAGCTGGGGGTAGACAGTTTTGTTTGCAGTTTTATTCCCTGGTAAAGGCTGAAGGATTACAAGAGACTGGAGGGGGTTAAAAGACTCAGGAGAGAGAACAAGTTAGGGAGGCATTCATTAAGTCTAAAGTTCTAGCCACCCGAGGTGCTGCAGGGGCTGAGAGTTTCCGGGTGTGTCTTCTCTGCCAGCTGTTTGTTTGGGTGGCTGTTTGAGAGTATACTTGGAATCACTCAGCCTTTTCTTTTTATTCCAATGGCATGGAGATATTGTCACATTGCAGAAGGAAAAACATTGCCGCTAAAAGTATTGTCAAGGGGAGTAACAAGTAGCTCACACTACTCTATACAACTGCATGCTGCATGTCTGAGCAACACACTTCCAAACATAAACTGAGAAATAAGCCTTCTGCTCTCACCCTGCAGTGGGACCTCATTCAAAGCCCTTGCTAGTGTGCCCAGATTTAGACCACCAAATTGGCAAGTGTGAGCCTTACTGCATGGTGACATTTTGGGGCTGAGTGGTCCCCATTCTATTTAATACCTATAAATTCATCCTATTAAGTATTTGGGAAAATTTATCTGAATAAGTATTTGTGAAGACTAATAATGATTATGCTTATTAAAAGAAAGGAAGATCTTTATATTCTTATATGACTACAAGAGGCCTGGTGCACAAAATTTGTGCACAGATAGGGTCCCTAGGCCTGGCTGGAAATCAGGGCCCATTGAGGTCTTCAGGATGCCAGCAGGAGCTTTTCTTTGTTCCGCGACGCACCCTGGTGGTCAGTGCACATCATAGCAAGCGATCAAACTCCCGGTCTCCCAGTCGAACTCCCGAGGGGACACTTTGCATATTAACCTTTTATATATATAGATAGGAACATTTTAGACAGTCTATGGCTATGGGGAGATTAAGCATATCACGAGTAAAAATAACAACAGCTTTAAGAATAAAATCCTTTTCAAAAGAGTGACCAGCTAGGAGAGTAATCAGAAAGGAAGTCACAATTTTTCTTTCTTCAGTATTTAATCACAGCAGCATTCATTAAATTCCCAGTAGTAAGAAGTGGTTAATTAACTATAATCCTCATCAGTATCTTTTACATTTTAAAATCACCATACTTTGGATACTATATTTCTACCACTGGCTGTGTTTGAAGATACAAACCAACTGTTTAGCCCAGCAATAATTACAAAGCAAGAATTATCATAGCACATCTTACTTTACCTACACCTGAATTCAAAGTCTTCTTGGTCCACAAAAGAACCTGCCGAGCCCTAGCCGGTTTGGCTCAGTGGATAGAGTGTCAGCCTGCAGACTGAAGGATCCCAGGTTCGATTCTGGTCAAGGGCACATGCCCAGTTGTGGGCTCAACCCCCAGTAGGGGGGGTGCAGAAGGCAGCTGATCAATAATTCTCTCTCATCATTGATGTTTCTATGTTTCTATCTCTCACTCCCTCTCTCTTCCTTTCTGAAATTAAATATATATATATTTTTTAAAAAAGAACCTGCCAATAACTTTTCTCCAATACCTTGTAATAACCTGCAAAACAACCAAAAATCTGGCCTGCTACCTGGTACCCAGCTCTGGCCATGTGACTTTGTATCTTCTCCCATCAGAAGGAGGGATTTTCCCTACTCCTTGCATCTGAGATGACCTTAAGATATGACTTGCTTTGGCCAACAGACTACCAAATGTGACAGAAGCAGAAACTTGACAAGTCTCCATGTGAAGAAGCCTGTTGGATGACGAGACACACAGACCTAGTTGCATTTGTTCCTAAATGACAGCCTGCCAGCCATCAGACATGGGAGCCTGGCCATGGTAGAGTATCCAGCTGATAGTTGACCACAGATGCATGGGCAGGTCCAGCAAAGGATAATAGCTGGTCCAGACAACAAAAATAGTCCAGTCCATCCATCAACTAGTGAGCTAAGGAAGTTGTTATGTTAAGGGATCTGCAAACCAGGGCTCATAGGCCAGACCTATGGCCTGTTTTTGTATAGCCTCCCACCTAAGTGTGATTTTTATATTTTTAAAGAGTTGTAAAAATAATTGAACAGAGACCATATGTGGCCAACAAAGCCAGAAATACTTACTATCTGGTCCTTTATAAAAATGTTTGCTACCCCCTATATCAAGCAATACAGCAATACAGCTGTGTTTGTTATATAACAAATGGTAGCTGATACACACATACTCCCAAGAAAGAATGTTAGAAAGTAGGACTTTCTCAGAGAACTCAGTGGACACCTGCTCAATTTATCCTTGGTTTTTGTCTAGTTACTTGTTAGCTAAGATAACACCTGAAATGAATACAATAAACAAACACAAACATAACCTATGGAGTTATTTTTGTAGTGTGTTTCTCAAAATTAAGATTTCTAAAGGTAGATTGAACAAGTATACAATTTTCAGCAACTTTATTCATAATATCCCCAAATTGGAAACAACCCAGATGTCCAGCAATGGGTGAATGGATAAGCAAAATGTGGTATATCCATAGCATAGAGCATTCTATGCAATCAAAAAGGAACAAACTACTGATTTTCAAACTCCTGATATTCGAAATCATTAGACTGAATGTAAGAAAACAGACACACATAAATACTATATAATTCCATTTATATCAAGTTTTAGAAAATGCAAGCTAATCTATAGTGACAGAAAGCATATCAGTGGTTGCCTGGAGCCAAAGGTGAAGGGAAAAATGGCCTCCAAAAAGGCACAAGGAGGCTTTGAGGGAGGGGGCAGTGAAAATGTTTTGTACTTTAATTGTAGCAGTGGTTTCATGGGTACACATGTCAAAATTAGTGATTAGTATACCTCAAATGGATGTAGCTTATTCTATGTAAACTATTTTTCATAAAGTGGATTTTAAAAGTTTTTTAAAAAGCATTTGCTCTAAAATAAAATTTAATATTAAAAAATGTATGTGGCTCTGGCCAGTTTGCTCAGTGGTTAGGGCATCAGCCTGAGGACCTAAGGGCTTCGATTCCCAGCCAAGGGCATGTACCTGGGTTGCAGGTTTGATCACTGCCCCAGTCAGGGTGTGTGTGGGAGGCAACCAATCGATGTGTCTCATCGATGTTTCTCTCTCTCCCCCTCCCTCCCTTCCAGTATCTCTAAAAATCAATGGAAAAAAATATCCTTGGGTTAAGGATTAACCAAAAAATAAACAAAAATATTCGTTTGGACAGAAAATGAGGTGCATTACACAGGATGTTTATGTAAATATAGGACAGATTCAGGTCATGCTGTCAGTCCCTTCTGATTAATTCTGAAACTATCACAACATTAGATTCAGAAGTGACCTTAAAGGTTAATGAATTACATCCTCTCATCCAATACGGAAATTGCTTTTAGGGATGAGACAGTCATTTCAGCCTTGAATATCTACTCTACAGGGAGTTTACTGTTTTCAAAGGTGATAGATTCTGTTTTTTGTTAGCTCAATTACAATATTTTCTTTAATATTTGGTTAAAATTTGCTTTCTTGTAACTTCCACATATGCAGCTGAATCTGTTCTCAGGGAAAAACAGAAAACAAAACAAAACAAGAAAAAACAAACAAACAACTAAAACACAATAAAACGTATCTTCTAACTTTTTAAATATTTGAGGCTCCTTATTACATTCTCCTTAATGCCACTTCTCTCTAGGCTAAATCTAAATACTTGCACTTCCCTCTATTTTTAAAATTATATAATATGGCCTATAGAACTTTGGCTGTTCTACGTTGAGAAACAAGAACCATTTTAAAAGCGATTTCCAGAACTGAGTAAGTGGGATGCTTACATCCCCTTCTTTGCCACTAATCTTATCTATAATAGTAGCATTTTAGTTTTGTAAATGTCACATCATACTTTCTGCTAATGTTGTACTTGTAGATTACTAAACAACCAAGGGTTTTTAAACATAATCTGATATTAATTGAGGCCTTTTCCTTCCTGTGTTCTTAAATTGATTACTTGAGTCTAAATATGAGCTTTATGTCTTATTTAAATATGCTTTCATATTTCATCTTGTAATGAGAACTCATCTTTCTAACTGATTTAAATCTATTCGAATTTTGATATATTTATCTTATAAAGTAGTAACTTGTCAATTTTGAATTTATTAATAAGTATAGCTATTATCTAGAATAGCTATACTTATTATTTCATCAACAATTTGAGTACCTATTTTGGATTCAGTTATGTTAGGTAGTAAAGAGTCATAAATGGGCCGAAACCGGTTTGGCTCAGTGGATAGAGCGTCGGCCTGCGGACTGAAAGGTCCCAGGTTCGATTCCGGTCAAGGGCATGTACCTGGGTTGCGGGGATGTGCAGGAGGCGGCTGGTCGATGTTTCTCTCTCATCGATGTTTCTGACTCTCTATCTCTCTCCCTTCCTCTCTGTGAAAAATCAATAAAAATATATTAAAAAAAAGAGTCATAAATGGATAGAAGTGGTCCTTATATTTTGGCATTTATAGACTAGAGCAGGATATATTATATATATACTAGAGGCCCGGTGCACAAAAATTTGTGCACTCGGGGGAAACGGGGGGGGGGGGGTGTCCCTCAGCCCGGCCTGTGCCCTCTCACAGTCTGGGACCCCTTGGGAGATAACAACCTGCTGGCTTAGGCCTGCTCCCGGGTGGCAGAGGGCAGGCCCAATCCCTAGGTGCAGCCCCTGGTCGGGCTCAGAGCAGGGCCGATTGGGGAGTTGGGGCGCCGCCCCCTGTCATGCACAGAGCAGGGCGGATCCGGAGGTTGCGATGCCACCCTCAGTCACGCTCAGGGTAGGGCTGATTGGGGGGGGGGCACCACCCCCTGTCACACTCAAGGAAGGGTCGATGGGGAGGTTGCGGTGCCACCCCCTGTCACGCAAAGAGCAGGGCCCATCAGGGGGGTTGGGGCTCCTTACCCTGTCACGCACAGAGCAGGGCCCATCAGGGGGGTTGGGGAGCTCCCCCCTGTCACAGAGTAGGGCCAATAGGGGAGTTGGAGCACCGCCCCCTGTCACACACAGAGCAGGGCAGATCAGGGGGTTGGAGCGCCGCCACTGTCACACTCAGGGCAGGGCCGATGGGGAGGTTATGGCTCTACCCCGTCACACACAGAGCAGGGCCCGTGGGGGTGGGGGGGAGGTTGGGGCGCCGCACCCTGTCACACACAGAGCAGGGCCGATCAGGGGGTTGGGGCGCCTTCCCCTGTCAGGAACAGAGCAGGGCCGATAGGGAGGTTGTGGCCCCACCGCCTGTCACACACAGAGCCGCAGGGTCATCAGGGGGTTTGGGCGCTGCCCCCTGTCACGCTGATCCCGGTGCCGGGAGCCTCGCGGCTCCACTGATCCCGGTGCTGGGAGGCATAGTACCTTTTTACTATATAGAATAGAGGCCTGGTGCATGGGTGGGGAGCCAGCTGGTTTGCCCTGAAGGGTGTCCTGGATCAGGGTGGGGATCCCCACTGGGGTGCCTGGCCAGCCTGGGTGAGGGGATGATGGCTGTTTGCAGCTGGTCACACACCCTTCAGGGTGGGGGTCCCCACTGGGGTGCCTGGCCAGTCTGGGTGAGGGGCTGAGGGCTCTTTTCAGGCCGACTGAAGCTCCCAACCGCTCCTTTTTTTCTTTTCTTTTTTTTTTATTCTGGGCCAGCTTTAGCTCTGAGGCTCCAGCTCTTAGGCCTCCACTGCTGAAATCAGGTATCTGGTTTGTTTTGGTTCTATAATCGAAACAATGTATCAACTCCAGCTCTGAGATCCTGGCTCGCTGAAAGCAGGTTTCTGGGGTTTTGTTTAGCTTCTATATTTGTTACAATGTTTCTTAAACTGCAAGGTTAGAGGCCGGCAAGCCAGGCGGGGAACGTTGGAGTCCTCCGTCACTGAAGCAAGCAAGCCTCATGTTAGTTTCAAGCTGCCTTGCTGCCGGCCGCCATCTTGGCTGGCAGTTAATTTGCATATCTTGCTGATTAGCCAATGGGAAGGGTAGCGGTTGTATGCCAATTACCATGTTTCTCTTTTATTAGATAGGAGATATATATATATATACCTCACATATACACAAACAATCACAATTTAGTTAGATAAGTGCTGGTGTGCAAAGGCATGGATAGCTTAAATACAGGTCCAAGGGCATAGTCTCTCCTGCATATTAATCTTGATCTATCAATTGGCTTTCTTTGGATGTCTTTGTTTATCAGCTGCAAATTCATTCTATTACTCAGACCACTGTTCTTTATCTTGTTCCCAAGACTGTCAAGAGAGAACTTGAAAAATATAGTGTCAAATCAAAAGGTACACTGTTTATAACAGCCTTCTTATCTCACCATTGAGTAGCCCTAAGAGAAATGAAAATGAGGTGAATTTGGTATGACAAATTTTGAGGATAACAAATTGACTCCCAGGAGTTTTTTTTTTTCTAAGTATCATTACTAATCTCATCAATGTTGTTTTCTAGGACAGCATTGCTCCTCAGCATTGAGCTTATTAGCTTGTAATTTTAAAAATTTGTCTTCTCCTTATATTTTAAATGTCAAAACATTTTCTTATCTCCTTGTATGACATCACCAATCCCCTTCTCATGTTTTCTACCAGTAGCTTTTTCCTTGAGAGGAGGAGTAAGGTTTTAATTGCTAATTAGGTGAAAAGAACACACTCTTATTGAATAGAAAGAGGGTCTTTGCACTCAAATAGAGGTTATGATACCATTATAATAATCTGTTTATTATTTAACAGGAAAGAAGGAAAGGGAAGACTAGATAATATAGGCATGCCATTTATATAGCTTTGCTAATTTAACATTCTCCTAGTCCAGTGGTTCTCAACCTTCTGGCCCTTTAAATACAGTTCCTCATGTTGTGACCCAACCATAAAATTATTTTCGTTGCTACTTCATAACTGTAATGTTATGAATCGTAATGTAAATATCTGATATATACAGGGTGGTCTTAGGTGACCCCTGTGAAAGGGTCATTCGACCGCCAAACATTAAAGGGGTCGCGACCCACAGGTTGAGAACCACTGTCCTAGTCTGTTCCCCACTGATAGATGGAGGAAAGGACTGGACAAAGGCAGTTTAGATACATGCCCAGTGAGGCCTGAGTGACATGGGAAGGTGCTTATCTGTCACTCACACCTGAAAGCAAGTCAGTGGCCAGAATAGGCATGGCCACTGCCAGGGTGCAAAACCTGAATATTTAAACTCCTGGACAAAGAGAGTTCTCTCTCTTGGCTCTTGCCTCTCCTGCTTGCCTGGGCTCCTGTGCCTCCTGTTGCAGGGGCCGTGAGCCATGTGGGACCCACACAATACACTAATGGACTGACTCTAGCCTGATGCTACAGCAGACCCAATGCTGCCATGGAGCAGACACTTTGGACACTGGCCCTGCTTCTGGCTCTGCTGGATTCCCAGGTGCACCTCTTTCAGGACTGGCTTAAGGGGCATGGGAATGTAACTGCACACAAATGAAGCCCTTTGCCACATCTCATTCTCTCGTGGGAGCTTCTGAAAATGCTTATTTCAGTGGCACCCCAAGAGCCCCACTCCCGCGAGGGTTGGGGAAATCTGGCCTACTAATTTTTCCAGCAACAGTTGAACATTAGAATCATATGATAGCACTTCTAACAAATTAGATCTGATCTTTGAGTTGATTTTATTTTACAACAGAAATACTATGAGCTGAGATTGTCTCCACGAGAGTCTAAAAAAGAATCCTGTTCCCATTAAACTTGAATAAAATTCTGGTTGTATTTAAGTCATTTTCAAAGCCAGTATACTTTCCTAAAAATCAACGGATTTGAATGTTTTGGATGGCATTAAGTTGTTTTTCCCTTATCTGTGGCCCTCTAATGAATTTATGGCCTTCCCTAAAGAAGTGGTTGTCTATTTCTGACTTGTAAGTCATAGCAATGGCAGTGGAGGGGTTAAGAAGGTCAGAAGAAATTTGTGTTGTTGCTTTTTTTTATTCCTCACCTGAGGATATGAATATTTTTCCAATTGATTTTTAGAGAGAGAGTCAGGGAGAGATGGGGAGAGAGAGAGAGAGAGAAAGAGAGAGAGAGAGAGAGAGAGAGAGAGAGAGAGAGAGAGAGAGAGAGAGAGAGAGAAGGAAGGAAGGAAGGAAGGAAGGAAGGAAGGAAGGAAGGAAGGAAGGAAGGAAGGAAGACAATGTGACAATGTGAGCTAAAAACATTAATTGGTTGCCTCTTGCATGTGCCCCAGCTGGGATAAAACCTGAGGCCTGATGGGGAGCTGAACCCACAACCTTTTGGTGTACAGGATGATGCTCCAACTAACAGCCACCCAGCCAGGGCTGTGTTGTTGCTTTTCGATGGTTGTTTTTTGTTTGGTAAGTAAACAAGATAACATACCTAGCTGTCTCTTAGTCATATACCAAACATAAAATTTATTTTTCTGAAATTGCACACTTAATCTATAAAACTCTCCAGTTTGTATCACATGAAAGCCTCCTATATTTTGGCTAATTTTAATTAGAGCTAAATAATTGGCATATACAGGGTGCCTCCCCCAAATATGCACACTTTAACAGCTAATATATTTGAAAATGAAATATATTTTAATAAACACAGTCTTTATAATTGTTCAAAGTGTGTATACATTTTTGGGACACCCTATCTTATATAATAAAAGGGTAATGTGTAAATTGACCAAACAGCAGAACAACTGGTCGCTATGATGCACACTGACCATCAGGGGGCAGATGCTCAATGCAGGAGCTGCCCCCTGGTGGTCAGTTCACTTCCACAAGCTGGGCTGATGGCTGGCAAGCCCAGTGACCTGCAGGTGGGTGGTAAGGAACGGGGGGTCCCGAATGCGAGAGCCCTGGACTGTGAGAGGGATGTCTAACTGATGGCTTAGTCCCGATCTCCGTGTAGGTGCGGGCCTAAGCCATCAGTCAGACATTCCCCGAGGGCTCCCAGACTGCTAAAGGGTGCAGGCCAGCCTGAGGGGACTCTCCCCCTCCAGTGCACGCACTGGGACTTTAGTAATTTATATATTATTGTAATCAAATGTAAAGACATGTATACAACACACAGACTTTGCTCAAAGCTCCCTTCATGGATGAAATATGATTATAGAACTTGACAGTAGATCATTCACTAAGGGAAAAAGGGGTTGATCTACTTCTCCTTGCCTCTACTTTTCTACTCTTGGTGACATTGGTTATATTTCAAGATTCTGAATGTAATAAATGAACACTTTACTGAAGAAGCATCTTTACTCACAGCAAAAAGAAATGTGCTATTCAAGACTAATAAAGTTGTTTTTTAAGTTTCAATGAAGAGCAAATGCAAATGGTAAAAAAATTCCATTATTTATCAGCAGTGAATCCAACATTTTTTTTGTAAAATAGTTTTCACAGAAGCTCTACTTATTTTAGCTTTTCCTAAACCTTGCTGCAAAGTTTCAGTTCTTTCTAATATATAATCAAGGGAATTTTGTGTCGGGAAGGAAACTTCTCATCTTTGTAAAGGACAGTTAGAGGAGAGGCAGGGAAAAACAAGAAAGACTGTGCATGAGAATTAAGTGTGAAGTTATGAACTGAATGCATTTAACCATTATTTTAAAAAGTTTTATCTGAAAAAAAGGTGTTTTTAAATCAAGTGGAGTCTTGATCTACAACTTTAGAATCTTTCCAAATTTAAAAATAACATGCATTATTCTGAAAATGAAGGTAGATTCATATAATATCCATAAATAATCTTGAATAAAATATATGCACTGTTTTTTCTTCTTAAATTTCATAACTTTCTGTATGAATCTATGAACTCATGTTGTCTTAACTTTTCTAACTAAAAGAAACCAACAAACTTTAATAATGATGAATTTAATTAAAATCAAATTGTAAGTGAAATTTCTTAGTGAAAGAGTCAATAGAGCTTGGTTAAGTTATGCTTAAATTTCATTTTTTTACATAAAAATTAACAAAAGCACAACAACTGAAATTCAGCCCAAAAAAATCTTTCAGAAGAATGAAAATGGTTATTGAAAACATAAGATGGAGTTTGTGTTTATATGTATTGTTTCAACCTGGAAAATTTAAATCTAAGATATGAATTCAGATACTATAGTGTCTGAATAGTGAGGAAAGCCCAAAATATGTCTAATCCTACTTGCCCCACTGAATTAAATTACATATATTTTAAATTTCATTTTAAAGGCCAGGAGATTTTTTTTTTTGAGGTTAGGTCTGTGAAGCAAATGCTACCTACTTATTGAAATAATAAGTGTAAAAGCTTTGTATTGTCACAAAAACTCACTTTTAATTTGGTCCTCATAACTGCTCTGGCTTGGTCTACTTTCACCTTAGTCCCCATTTATTCTCTGACATGAGAGTAATGCTAAGAACCATGAATATTATGTAGAGAATGAGAAAACATGTGGGCTAATTTTGCAAAGAGCTTCCCTGTAGGGAGAAAAATAAAATGAAAATATCAAGCAGATAAAGAAAATATTGTTTTGACCTCATCTAAACATGGTAGCGTTGTCAAAAGACTCATAACACCTTCTTTCTCAACACAAAGTCTAGCCATGAGATGAATATGCTCACAATATGCCTGGTGGTCCAATTGGGTAAACAGTTGATATAGGGAGGCACTACTAGCAATACTTCTGCTCCAACCCAGATACTTTATTGACAGTTCCCAGCACAAGAGCCTGCATTTGAGGGAAGAATTGAGGAAGAGAGAGTCGGTAAAAGCAAAGAATCTTTGGTGACAGGATCTTGAGAAATAAAACGAACGAACAAACAAACAAACAACTCAAGCGGCTCTGTGGAGTTCAAAGTCTGGAATCTCAGTCTAGAAATTGAATATGTGTTAAGCCATAGACAACTCAATTGTCAGTTTGGTTTTCATTCCATTTCTTTAACTATCATGGTGAATTATCAGAAAGAAAATGTCAACAAACTCCTTCAAGAATTGCAATCAAGAACGGTTTCTTGTGATTGAGGTCTGTTCTTCCCACTCCAACTCCCCTTAAAGACAATGCTAATAACATACAAAGACTCCTTTTTAAAAAAATCACTCTCCTGCCCCTCTTACACCTTGTTTTGGAACTCACTGGTATTTTTCATCTCCAGTCATTTATCACACATTGTGTAAACCAGAGGTTTTAGATATTAAACCATTCAGTCTGTCAATCTACGTAGGAAGCACCCTCAATGTCTTTAAAATGCTATTCTGAAGCATTTAAAGAGGGCCATCTGCAATAAGAATGATCATTAGATGATGATAAACAGTGCTGGGTCACAGATGGAGAAAGCAATAGTATTTGAGAGCCATTTTCATGTTAATGTTATAGATTACATATTAAAGAAATGTGCCAGTAATGAAGCAAAAAACAAAGAGGGCCATTGGAGAAGAACAGTTATGCTATTGAAAGCAATGATATAATAAGCAGAATGGCCCCAAGCCATCTGCTTTTAAAGTTTACCATATTTGTACTGTTAGGACCATTCCATTGTTCTTGGAGGTGCTATTCTGAGATAACAAGTGGGCAAAGCTACTATGAATTAAACTATTGTTATAATTTTTAAAACTTTATTATAAATGGCTTTCCCCCCACAAACAAATCTAATGCTCCCAAGAGCATACCACTTGGAATAATAGAAACTTTTCCTCTAGATGCCTTGGTGTATTTAGGGTACTTAGTCTTTTACTTACCACCATTCCCCCCCCCACACACACACTCAATCCCTCCTATTTTGAAGGTCTTCTCTAGGGCATAAGGCAGTTACGCCAACTGGAGATATTTACTACTTGTGGGAAAGAAGCAAATTCTTAACCACATAGCTGCTTGTGAGTGAAGAGAAAAATTTCAGCTGTTTTTCCAGTATTAGAAGCACAGTCTGTAAGAGATTTTTAGGGATATATATGAATATTTATATGATGTAATGAACATATCTATATATATAAAAGGCTAAGTGTCTGTCCATCCGACCGGTAGCTCTGACATGCACTGACCACCTGGGGGCAGATGCTCAATGCAGGAGCTGCCCTGATGCGCACTGGCCATTTAAAAATAAACTGCACCACGGACCTGGTGCCGACAAACCAACACTCGGCTTCCCCCAAGAGGGACACAGGCCCCACCACGAGCCCAGAGCGACACCCCACCAAATCACAGCCAACATTGCCAAGACCCCATAGCACAAAATGTGGCCCCCAGCCCAGCCCAGACCGGAAATGGTCGCTGTGGGGGCTGGATAATGACGTCACATAGCAACATCCGTCTTCCTCTCCCTAGTAACTAGCCTCCTTGCAGTTTCTTCAGCCCAGGAACCCAACTTGCTTTATAGCCAGGTGCAAACATTTTACACTCAAACCAAATGTTTGTGAAGTGTTTTCCAGTGCCTCATCTTATTTGATCCTCACAGAAGTCCTGGAGTAGGGAGATAGGAGACTTGGTGGAATCCTATTTTCTTTTCATTAGCTAGACACGAATAGCAATATTAAAATATTTCTTCTAGTTAATTTCCTTTCAATGTGCATGAATCTGTGCACTGGGACACTAGTATAGTTATATAAACAAAATAATATAACAAATGGAGAAAATATTGGAAAATACCTCAATAGCTACCTTTCTAATCAATGATCACCATATACACTACAGAATACATGACTGGTTGGAGGAAGTTAATTTTCACATTTGGGACTATTTTTTTTATGTTTCCTAGTATTAACTTATGCATATTACAACTCCAAAGAGACTAGAAAAGAAGCATAAACTATGGGACTCACAGCCTTAAACGAGGATTTAGATATTGATTTCCATTAGTGTTCTCCTCTAAAGTGCTTTCAGTCTTTTGTGCTTCCCAAATTAAAACTTTATCGCTAAGTTTTGCAATTAGGACCTTGGAAGGAGATAAAGAGGAGAGGAAAAAAAAGCTAATGATTCAGGGGCATAATAAACTCCAGCTGGCAAATCATGAGCCTAGTTATGTCAAAATAAATAAATGATCAAAAATAATCTTATTAAAAAATAAAATCATATTGGGACTTTGGAAAATAAATTTAGGTAAAACAAGTGAAATGAAAATAGGAAAGATATTAAAATTCAGAACCTGATTATGTATTAGCCAGATCAAAGCTTCTGGGTGATAATGAGACACTCACTGAACAGGGATTACCACCTGTCCTGTTCAACTAGCAGCTGGACCTACCAAGAATAGCTGGACAAGAAGCCTTATATAAAATTAGCCTTTAGAAGCATAAGCTAAGTTTTTTCACCTGCTTCTCAGTTCTCCATCTTTTTTTAAAAAAGTATTTTTATTGATTTCAGAGAGGAAGGGAGAAGGAGAGAGAGATAGAAACATCAATGATGAGAGAGAATCATTGATTGGCTGCCTCTTGAACGCTCCCTACTGGGTATCAAGTCTGCAACCCAGGCATGTGCCCTTGACAGGAATTGTACCTGGAACCCTTCAGTCCACAGGCTCTATCCACTGAGCCAAACCACCTAGGGCTCAGTTCTGCATCTTTATCACTCATGCCAGAAGTAAAAAACTTTTTTATATTTTGATGCTGTTTTTGCCTTAGGGAAAACACAGCTTTGAGCACCATTATTCCCAGCAGCTTGCCACCAAGGACCAGAGGTTATCTTCTAGACCTGAGAAGCTAAGGTGTTAGATGCACCCGGTTTTTCCTGTCACTGGCTTATCTTGTGCTCTTATATTTAAGCCACTGCAAATTCTTTCAAAAGCAAGTAGAAGCATCAATTCTACACAAAACCTGAATTATTATTAAAAGTCATTTATCCCTATACACATACTCATATAGCATCATTTCATTGGAGCCTATTTAAAACAATAGATATGCACACCTGGAAAGTTTATCAAAGAATTTGGATTCAAGATGATAGGATACAGAGAAACCAAGATGGCGGCATAGGTAAACACCAGAAATTGCTGCCTCCCACAACCACTTCAAAAATACAACTAAAAGACAAAACAGACATCATCCAGAACCTCAGGAAGGCTGGCTGAGTGGAAATTCTACAACTAGAAGGAAAGAGAAAAGTAAAGTGCAGAGGTATGGAGGCACACGTGGAAAGGGCTGGCAACTGAGGACGTGGTTGTCTTTTTCAATCGGGAGGGAGTCTCAAGCTCCAGACTGCTCTGAACTCCAGTTCCAGGTGAGTCTCTGGGGACCCAGATTCATACGGGGAGAAACTGGACTGTCTGGCATCAGTTGGAACTCGAGGGCGGCTTTCTCTCAGAGGTGCTTGCAGCGATTACCACAGGACACTGAGACACGGGGCCTCTTAGGGTAGGACTGAGGAGCAGCCATAGCTGCTTGCTCCACCCTGTTGATCCCGTGAGACCCCGTCCCACCCAAGCTGCTAGCAGAGGCTTCTGCATATGAAAGGCCTGGCCCTTTGCAATCTGAAAATTACCTAACAAACTGCAGCTGGGTCAGAGAGACCCAGAACATCCAAAAGAAGGCCCAAGGCCCCACAGCAGCTTGCATTGCTTCACAGCTGGGCCTCATCTGGGCACCTCTAAACCCCAAACAAAGAAGAGGAATCTGCAGATCTCTCCATAGCTCCTGCTGGGTAGCCTCAGGCAGAGGCTAAATTAGCACCTCCTTAGAGATCCAAGAGCCAGTGTACCCAGTGGTCAGAGTGGGACCATCCAGATGACAAGTCCTCAGATCCATAAGGGACACACTCAGGGGGCAGACTCAGTGAGCACCAAAGCCCCACTGAAACAAGTCTTGCCCCAGAAGTGTGTCTCTAGCACAGAAGTTCTCCCACCATAGACACAGCTGATTCTCACAGTGAACTGGCCTGGAGGTCAATTCCTCCCAGTGATAACAACTACAATCAAGGCTTAACTACAAGACTGTGCACACAGCCCACAAAGGGGTGCACCAAGAGTGCCCACCTCAGGTAATTGGGGAGGCTGAGCTACTAGGCCCTATAGGACACCTAGCATAGAAAGCCACTCTATCAACACAGGGAAGCATAAAAAATGCGGAGACAAAGAAACAGGTCACAAATGACAGAAATGGAGAAAAGCAAACGACTGGATATAGAGTTCAAAACCATGGTTATAAGGTTTTTCAAGAATTTTCTAGAAACCGCTGATAAATTTAGTGAGACCCTCAATAAATCTAGTGAGACCCTCGAGGTTATGAAAAAGGACCAACTAGAAATTAAGCATACATTGACTGAAATAAAGAATAGTATACAGAGTTCCAACAGCAGACTAGAGGATCGCAAGAATCAAGTCAAAGATTTGAAATACGAAGAAGCAAAAAACACCCAACTGGAAAAACAAAAAGAAAAAAGAATCCAAAAATATGAAGATAGTGTAAGGAGCCTCTGGGACAACTTCAAGTGAACCAACATCCAAATTATGGGGGTGCCAGAAGAAGAAGAGAGAGAGCAAGATATTGAAAACCTATTTGAAGAGGTAATGACAGAAAACTTCCCCTACTTGGTGAAAGAAATAGACTTACAAGGACAGGAAGCACAGAGAAGCCCAAACAAAAGGAATCCAAAGAGGACCACACCAAGACACATCATAATTAAAATGCCAAGAGCAAAAGACAAAGAGAGAATCTTAAAAGCAGCAAGAGAAAGAAACTCAGTTACCTACAAGGGAGTATCCATACGACTGTCAGCTGATTTCTCAACAGAAACTATGCAGGCCAGAAGGGAATGGCAAGAAATATTCAAAGTGATGAATAGCAAGAACCTACAACCAAGATTACTTTACCCAGCAAAGCTATCATTCAGAATTGAAGGTCAGATAAAGAGCTTCACAGATAAGGAAAAGCTAAAGGAGTTCATCACCACCAAACCAGTATTATATGAAATGCTGAAAGGTATCCTTTAAGAAGAGGAAGAAGAAGAAAAAGGTAAAGATAAAAATTATGAACAACAAATACACATCTATCAACAAATGAATCTAAAAATCAAGTGAATAAAAAATCTGATGAATAGAATAAACTGGTGAATATAATAGAATCAGGGGCATAGAAAGGGAATGGACTGACTATTCTCGGGGGGGAAAGGGATGTGGGGGGTGCGGGAAGAGACTGGACAAAAATCGTACACCTATGGATGAGGACAGTGGGGGGCGGGTAAGGGTAGAGGGTGGGGTGAGAATCGGGTGGAGGGGAGCTATAGGGGGAAAAAAGAGGAACAACTGTAATAATCTGAACAATAAAGATTTAATTAAAAAAAGATGGTAGGATACAAAATGAGACACCTGACAATCTTTTAAAAATTATTTTTAAAGGATATTTTTATTGATTTCAGAGTGGAAGGGAGAGGGAGAGAGAGACAGAAACATCAATTGTTAGAGAGAATCACTGATCAGCTGCCCCCCACCTGGGGATCGAGCCAGCAACCTGGGCATGTGCCCTTATTGGGAATTGAACTGTGACCTCCTGGTTCATAGATCAACGCTCAACCACTGAGCCATGCCGGTCGGGCAACACCTGGCAATCTTATTTGGTGCTTTAAATTGTTGTAAAGTCAGCAACCTGTTTGGAGCATTATCATGGAACATGTAGTTGGGTAAATAGAAAGTAATCTACTGCCTTGCTGTCCAAAGTGTCATCCACAGAGCATTAGCAGCACCAGTATCCCCCGAGAGATGGTTAGGAATGCAGAATATCAGGTCTCATGCTAGACTTACTGAGTCAGAGTCTGAGTTTGAACAAGGTTCTCAGGTGATTCATATGCTCATTAAAATTTGAGAAGCAATGTTTCTCTGTGTTCAATCAGAGCCTCTCTTTGTTCAAATTGTATTGGAATGGTTTTGTTTGGATATTACCTTTTAGCACAAACAAGAGGTTAGAAAGCCTCGGTAATAAAACAACCAATACTTACGGTATGCCTACTATATCTGAGTACAGCCCGTACAGATTGCACATTAAAAGGAAATTCAGCATAAGAGTTATCGTGATGTTAGGACATCTGTCCATCTGTATAATGGAATGGTTTTTCTTCCCATTAGACTCTAATCTGAAAACGTCTCTGTCTGCCAAAAGGAACCGAGAATAGAATCTTTCCACTCCCACAATGCAAGGTAGAATACAGAAGGGAAGGGGGGAAGGAGAGGGAGAAGGACAGCTGAGATAAGAGGGGGAGGGGAGAAGGGAGCAGGGAGGGGAAAGAAAAAGAGAGAAGAGGGAAGAAAAAGGGAGAGAGAAAACATTCTAGATGGCAAGTAACTGGCAGGGGGCACTTTGTGTAAGAAATTGGAAGCAGCATGCCTTAGGGAGCTGATGAGGAATCCTTATTTCAAATCTGCACTTGGAGCAATCGCAGACAGAAGGACCAAGTTTTCTCATCAATGAATATTAAAAGCTCAGATGGAATAAAGCACGATGAAGAGGATCAATAAAAACTGGGTGGGTTCCTGGCCACTGTGGCTCAGCGGTTGAGCATCAGTGGCTGGTTCAATTCCCAGTCAGTGCACATGCCCAAGTTGTGGGCTCGATCCCCAGTAGGGGGCGTGCAGGAGACAGCCGACCAATAATTGTCTCTCATCTTTGATGTGTGTGTGTTTTTTAAAATATTTTTATTGATTTCAGAGAGGAAGGGAGAGGGAAATAGAAACATTAATGATGAGAGAGAATCATTGATCGGCTGCCTCTTGCACGCCCCCTACTAGGGACCGAGCCCACAACTGGGAATCAAACTGTGATCTCCAGGTTCATAGGTAGATGCTCAACCACTGACCCACGCTGGCCAGGCTCGTCTTTGATGTTCTTTATCTCTCCCTCTCCCTTCCTCTTTGAAATCAGTAAAATATATATTTTTAAAACCTGGGTGTTGGGGAAAAAGTGTAACCTACGGCAGGATCAGGATAAAAATCTCTTTTTCTGACTTGTCCAGTTCTTACTATGAAGGAATTGAAAGCAAATATTAGAATGCGTTGGTATGCATTTAGGCATACAGGCATTTATTATTTATATGTTTAACTTTTTAGTTATATGCATTTATATCTAATCAGGCTTCAACTAAGTGTATACAGCAAAGAGTAAATAATTCTTATTTGTACAACACTAGTTGTACAACACTAGTTAGCTAATCTCAATGAATTTTTCTGATGCCTTAAAATCTCTAATTAAAGACTCCTTCAAATTCTCCAATCAAAGACACTGATTAAGGACTCCTCCTAATAGATAAATATCTGAATCAGGCTGTTTTTAAAATAACGAGAGTCAGGATTCTAGTGTTCAAAAAAGAGTGTGACAAGTTTACCCGTGGCTGAAGGAAGAAAAAAGGGATTCCTTTAGAGAACTTGGGAGAATGGTAGAAATGGAAGAAAAGAAAAAAGAGTGGCCCAGCCAGCATGACTCAGTGGGTTGAGCGTCGACCCATGAACCAGGAGGTCACAGTTCCATTCTCGCTCAGGGCACATGCAGGGGTTGTGGGCTCAATCCCCAGTGTGTGTGTGTGTGTGTGTGTTGGGGGGGGGGGGTGTTCAAGAGGCAGCCAATCAATGATTCTCTCTCATCATTGATGTTTCTTTCTCTCCTCTCTGAAATCAATATATACATAATTTTATTTATTTACTTATTTATTTATTTTTTAAGAAAAAAGAGAGTGGAGCAAGATTTAAAAGGCAATGGGCCAGTAAGAAGATACTGTGTAATGGTTTGAACCTGGACACCAGTTGGGCAATAGAACATCAAAAGAACACAAGAATGTTTTTGTTCCTCTCAAAGTAAAAAATTCCAAATACCTTACACAAGCACTTCACCAGAGAAGTATGTGGGTATCATGTACTAAGTAAGGGCAGGTAGCTTGACTGGTATCTTCAATCTTTTTCAAAGGCTTGAAATCATGGTGTATCCAGGAGTAAGAGAGACCTCCTTTCACTACACACAAGATAAAGCTGGTCAATAAGTTGAGTGAATTTTATGTCAGTTATAGGAACTAATGTGGATGGGTTGCCAACAATTTATCATATAACCAAATACAATCCCATTAAGATAACGGTTATACCCTTGAAGACTTATAGAGCCATATACAGGTGGCTTTTGTCTGGAAAGGACAAAGAAACTGAATAATGTCCTCAGTTCTTTGCTACAGACACTGAGACAAACCAAGAGATTTTGTGTGCTTTGCTCATTTTATCAGAAACAACAAGTGATTTCATTACATAGAATCCTGTTCAAAATGCTAAGAATAACTAACACCTGCCAACTTTGGAGGACAGATTCCTATCAGAATGATCAAATTTCTGCTGCTTTTATTTATTCAATTAGTTTAAGATTTAAAAGAAATAACTAAATAATAGAAAATTCTAAAATTTTATTTTTAGGCTGTTTGGATGTATAACTAACACATTCTCTATCAACTTTTTTTTACCTTTCTTAAAGAAACATAAGGTCATACAATTTTAACATTCTGATACACAATAATAATTAAATGTTTATTATAATTGACAATACAGATAAAGTATTGACTTGGTTGCTTTGACAGTTTTAAATAGACAATAATTTTAATTTTTGTCAGTTCCATATTACATTTAAAAAGTAAATAAATAAATAGAACCTTTAAAGTTATGTTTCATTTCTTAATTTGCTTAACAGAACACTTTAAAAAAAGATACAGAAAAATATGTGCAAGTTTGAAGAGCAGGCCTGAGCCCACTCAGCTGTTTCTTCGACACACCTTTGGAGTATCTTACATAGAGAAAGGAGAGTTCCAGATTTGAGGTAGAAAATGCTGGTTTGAACCTAGACCCTAACATTGTGATGTTGGGGTGGAGGGAATCAATCCTATGGCCTGAATGTTTATCTCCTTAAAATTCATTTGTTGAAATCCTAACCCCCAAAGGTGATGGTATTAGTAGGTGGGGGTCTTTGAAAAATGATTAGGACATGAGAATGGAGCCATCATGAATGGGATTAGTGCTCTTATAAAAGACCCCACAGAGCTCCCATTACTTCCTCTTGTGAGGACACAGACAGAAGTTTTCCACTCAGAAGAGAGCCCTTACAGGATCTGGTGAACACCCTGATCTCAGACCTCCAGACTCCAAAATTACGTGCATTAAGTTGCTGTTGTTTATCAACTACCTAGTATGTGGCATCTTGTTATAGTGGCCCAAACAGATTAAGACAATTACATAATCTCTTTAAACATCAGTGTTGTTGACTATAAAATGGGAACTATGCAACCTATCCTACATACTTTATAGTATTCTTTAAGATTAAGTGAGGCAATATATGTAATATGCATTATAAACTAGAAAATTTAATAAATGATTTATTTTTTAGTTTAGCAAATTTTATAAAAATATTACTTAACATATTTTATGTGTCAAATATAGTCACTTATTTTATTTACTTTTTTTTCTTTCATGATAATTTCTTAAAGTTTCACTTGAAGTACAGATAAACAGGTAATGTCTGTGGGTGGTGATGGTGGCAGTAATGAGATAATACCTTATCCTGAAAATAGCTCAAAATTACCTTAGACACATTTTGACTCTCCAAATACAGAGAATGATGTGTGTCAAATAAATACAATTTGAAAATGGTTTGATTATTCAAAGTTCACGTATTTTTTAAATTTATCTTTATTGTTGAAAGTATTACAGATGTCCTCCCTTTTACCCCATTGACCCCCTCCTCCCACCTCTCCCCTGCCTTCACCACACTATTGTCTGTGTCCATGGGTTATGCATATATGCAGTATATGCATATAAGTTCTTTGGTTAATCTCTCCCCACTGCTCCACCCCTGCCTTACCTCTGAGACTCATCAGTCTGTTCCATGCTTCTATGTTCATGTATTTTTATTATACTATTTTACTCTTGTGCATATATTATTAGACAGTAAGAGCAAAGGGTACATGGACAGTAGTTTTATGCATCTTTGTGGTCTCCACTCGCCTAGTACAATGACTATAAATGTTGGTTGAACTGATGAAAATAATACTCTTAGAAAGGTGTTCCTATGAATAATTTTTCATTCATGATGCTTCTGTCCAAAGCACCTTATCTGTAGGATCTTAATCCAAAGTAATGTCAATTCCCTACAAAAATTAAAAGGAATATGAGATTCCTTTATGATATAAAACCTTGAACAGTAACTAGACAAAACCCCCAGTAATCCTTTAGGATAAGGAAGAGTAGTGATTGGGAGAGGACATGGCTTTCTGAGGTAGTAATGTTTTATCTTTCTCCCCACCTATTTTATTTAGAAATTTTCAGACCTACCAAAAAGTTAAAAGAACATTCCTAAACCATGCACCTAAACTCACCAACTGTGAATATTTTATCATATTTACTTCTATTCTCCCTCTCCTAGACAGGTAGGTAGGTAGGGTCTAATGTTGATAGACAGACAGATAGATAGAGCCTCCTTTTGGGATACTGGTAATGTTTTATTTATTGTTCTAGATGATAAACATGGGTGTATTCATTTTGTGATGATTGTACTGAGCTGAACATTTACCACTTATGTATACTTTCTGGGACTACTTGTAAATTCTCTAGTTGCATATGCCTTCTACTCCAACAACCATGGCTTGCAGAAGGACCTTGGGACCAGGTATCATCAGATCTGGTTTTCTAGGCCATTTTAACTACCAAAATTATTTTCCCTTTTTGGACTTCTGTTTTCTTACCTGGTAGATGAAGAGTTTGTGGTGGATTATCTCTAAGATTCTTTCTTCCTCTTACATTTTAAGATTTTATGTCCACACTTAAGTATACCTATTTCTGCAGTCTTATTAATGTTCTATTCTTCAGGTAAAAAAAATCTGATTTAAGCAACTTATTTTGAAAACGTCCTTAGAAACAATTCATTCAACACAACACATTTCTTAAATAGCACTGCCTACTGATTTTTTGTTGTTGTTTTGCCAGCAATTAGGAAAAGTGACCCCATATTTTCTGATCCATTTATTGAGCTAAGATACTTTAATGTGGCAATGAAACTTGGGTTAAAATTATAGTGTCACAGCCTCACCTGCTGGTTGTTTTCCATAGCCATATTATACATTTACTTCTGTATTATAAGATCAAAAATTTCCTCAGGCTTGCTGCTTTTAAGATGTATGCAGTATAGAACTGTTTAGAGTATTGTGAGATACAGGGCAGGTTGGGGGTGGGGGGTGTTGGTGGCAGTGTGGGGTGGATATCAAATGGTCATATCAGTAAAGTGCCTGCATAAAACACAGTTCTGACCCTCAAACAAATGGTTAAAGCAGCAAGCTAAAGAAAAAACATCATATTTTCCAGAGTTTAGCTGAAAAGTGAAATGGCTGGCCTTTGTGTTGCTTACCAACAGGAATAAATTGACAATATGGTACAATAGAACAAGCCCTCAACTTAGAGAAAAATGACCTAGATCCCACCTTTTACTCCATGGTAGGTGATCTTAGGCAAATCAAAACATCTCAGAGCCTCACTTTTCACATCTGTAAAAATGAGGATAACTATACATGCTATTCAAACCCTCCATAGGACACTGCAAGAATCAAATATAGGATAACAGATGTAAGTGTTTCATGAAGTGCTATAGAAACACCTGGGACTACTTGTAAATTCCCTACTTGCATATGCCTTTTACTCCAACAACCACAGCTTGCAGAAGGACCTCAGGACCAGGTATCATAAGATCTGGTTTTCCAGGCTGGTTAAACTACCAAATTTTCCCCTTTTTGGACTTCTGTCTTCTTACCTGTAAGATGAAGGGTTTGTGGTGGATTATCTCTAAGATTCTGTCTTCCTCTTACATTTTGTCTTCACACTTGAGTATACCTACTTCTGCAGTCTTATTAGCTGACTGTAAATACCAGACTGATGACACATTATGAAGGTGTGCTATCAGAGATAAATTAAAGGACAAGGCTTCAGTCCTAGAGTAATCCTAGGGTCCTTGGAGGAGACCTGATTCCTTGATGATCATAGAAGAAAGTGACCACTGAAGAAAAGTAAGAACGATCTGTTTATGGCATGCTCGATATATTTCCTTAAATGGAACTCACATGTAAAATTCTTCTGCTGAGTGAAGTAGTGTTGACTGAACTGTGCTTATCTAGGAAATGCTCTTAAAGTTTCCAGTTTACATGTGTGTTTCAAAAGGGTGTACTCAGAATTGGGTATTTCTGTTTGTAAGAGACATTGTAAATTTGTTTTGAATATACTTTCAGGGTGGGAAAATTGGTATTGTGTATTGGTGACATATGCAATTGATTCTAATTTTTTGGCTGCTCTAATTTAGGGTCAAACCTGCTAAAATAGAGACCTATAGTATAATAGCCAAAGAACAGGAAACTCTCAATTATGGATGCTGAAAATAAACATAGAAGAGAAATGTAACTTTGATGGTGTAATAGATTCATTTGCATTACCTAAAGCTTGAAAGTAAAAGCCAAAGTGTCAAGCATAGAGCATGTACTCTGGATATGAAAAAAAAAAATCCAAAAAGTGACCTTTCACAATGTGAGACAGTAAAAAGTTTGGTAACTAACTCTTCAATATGTCCCTGAGAACTCACCAAAGAGTTAAGAACAGAAGAAGCTATTAAGAAAATCTTCCTGAGGTGTTAAACATTGAACATAGATTATCTACGATGGGAAATCTCCTTTCTGAATTTGAAGAGAATAGATTCTTGTTGATCTGGAATGGTTTAGTTTAGCTCCACCATGGGAATAAACTGGATGATTGCCCTACAATGGAATAGTCCTTTAAACCATATTCTATAAATTCTGTAACAATCCATAAGTATGGCATCTAAAAATAAAACTGAGAGCTTGAGGCCTCTTGGTTGTGAAAAACTACTGCATCACTCAGATGGCCTAACTTTTTTTTCACTTTCAAAAAGCTAAGGGCAACTTATTTTTTAACCCAATGGATGGTGACTTCAGTGAAGACAATTTTGTCACAAAGATTTTTATGAAGACCTGTAGTATACTGCTGAATGATTCCCCTGAGAAAACTGTTTACTGCTCCCTTTACAGTGGGTCAAGAAACTCTGATTTCCAGAACAGAACTACTTTAGAGGCATCTTTCTAAACCCTATCTAAAGGCAGACAAGCAGGACCTAACGTTACAAAGAGCTATTTTGAGCTAAGTGAGAGAACTGCAGTTGGGCAAGTGAGAACAAATAACAGGGCTAGTAACTGCAATCATTGCTTACATAAATTTTACTCATAGTATTCCTTGTGCTAAGTCTTAAAAGCTTTCACATCTCATTCAATTGGTAGAACTTTTTCATTGGCACCAGAGTCCCAGGCTTTCATTATCCTTTAGGTTTTGTAGATTGACATGGCTCTAAATTGGATTAAACCTTAGAGTACTGGAGGTCAAGTTGGATTTTTCTAAACCTTTAGTTATTCTTAATCATTTGTGTTCCTATGTCTTTTGAAAAATATTTTTAAAATTGATTTCAGAGAGGAGTTGAGAGAGGGACAGAGAGATAGAAACATTAATTATGAGAGAGAATCATGGATTGGCTGCCTCCTACATGCCCCCCACTGAGGACATGTGTCCTGACCAGGAATCGAACCACAACCTCCTGGTTCATAGGTCAACACTCAGCCATGGAGCCATACTGGCTGGACTGAGTTCCTATGCCTTGACACATACTTAGACATTTGTAGAGCGACCTACTTTCAAGAAACTTATTTTTTTCTAAAATCTGTACTTTCCTGCCTCTGATATAACTGTATATATAGGAAGCATGGTCTCTTGCAGATACTAATATTTCAGCCAGGGAAACTGATTGATAGAAAACTGGGAAAAAATCCCCTGAAAATTAAAGTATATGATTACTACTATATACTACATCTGTAACTGGACAACCTGTCTCAGTTTATAGCTCACATTCTTCATGCAATAGTAAACTAAGTCTTGTCTGATTCTCTATATACCTGAAAAGAAGAACGGTTGAAAAAGAGCAAATGGTAGGGATGCAATCCAAAGGACACCATCCTCAGAGTGACAGAACAAGTGATTACTAGTGAGTGTAAGAACCTTCTGTTTATGTGGTTTATTTGGAAATCTGTAACATAAATCTTCTTTGAACTTATATGCATAAGAGAAAACATCAGAATGTTGAAAAGAAAAATATAGTGTTTGGGAGTTATTACCATTGGAATTCTATTTAGTTTATGGCTTTGTAAGATCTGTTGGAATAAAAAGATAATTTTGAAATCTTTCCATTATAGAAGAGAGAAAAAAAGATAGTAGGTGCTGGTACCACAAAGTCAGGGGGTGGTTTTCATAGTAGGCAGTCATAGGTCCCTGCCTAATGGTTTTGAGTTATCCTTACATAGTGCATATTATGACTACAGACATCTGATTGGCTTTTATTGCCTCTCAACAGGGTCATGGCAGATGGAAAACCTAAAGTAAAAGATCTTTTCTAGTCACCAACTATGAATTGGGGAAAGATTGGATGTAGCATTGGAGACGTGAAGGTGCATATGTATGTGTGCATACATATGAGTTGTATGGTCCTACTGACCTAGAGCACGTAGTGGAATATGTGGCTTCTGGGGGTTGCTGTCTTTCAATATCACACACAAAAAAATGGGTTACAGCCTATTGGCTGAGTGACTGACTTAAGTGACCTAGAGACTCACCTATTGTGAGACAGAACTGATAATAGCACAAATGCATCCCTAACTGAAAGCCATGTCCTTTGCTCCATTTTGTTTCCTTAGTGTGGGCCAGCACAGGCTTGTCTTTAGACACCTGAGTGGAATGCATAACTTCTTGTCCTTACATGTAACAGGGATGGCAACTATGATTCATGTAGAAAAGTAAAAGATGCAGCATACCTGTCTACATCCAAGCTTGGGGCAACACTTCAAGGTTGGAGCTATGATATTTTTGTTTAATAAATGGAAATGAAACTTCATTTAAATTTTATAATTATCTACTACTGGTGTGATTTAAAAGCAGCTGGTAGGTCAATATGGTGCTCTTTTTAATGCATTTTAGTACTGAGAAAAAAACATAAATGCTAGATATGCCACTGTTAAAATTTCTCAGAATATTAAAATGCAAATAACACACATACATACACATAATAATAGTATGATACCATTGCTTGAGACTCAGCTAAGATAATATTGGTCTCTCTTTGACTCAATTTTTAATTCCATCTACAGATGAATGGTAATAATCATTGACCTATATCTACAACATGGTTCTATTTTTTTCCTAGATGAGTTCACTAGAGGATCCAACGGCATAAATCTATTTCCCATGAATTAAATGTAAAACTCATGAATGCATCTAACATTTTCAGATTGAACCAAGTATTTTTATGAATACAGATTGTCCTGGTCCACATAGGAAAACTTACTGGTGAGCGGCGGGTTGGCAATGAGTAAATGCTGCTCAGCAGGTCAGACATGTACAGCTGGAGAAAGATCATGCAATTCAGCTAGTATACTAGGAAAACGCTAGTCTGGAAAGAAGACAATCCACATTGCAATTAAAAAATTCTATATAGACTTAGAGATCTAGTACAGTACACATAAACAGGAGAAACATAAATATCTACTGAAAGAGTTTCATTAGGCTTTGCCTTTGAAGATTTTCTTTCTTTTTTTGGGAAACAAAACACAACAAAACACCTCCTGTTGCCCTGAATGCTAATGATGGAAGACTGTTGCTATGGTGATGCTAATTTCAACACTGTTGCCTGTGGACTTCACATGAACTCGCTGTTTTAACTTCTGCAAATGTCATTTACAAAATGAAAACCCATTAATGATTAGCGAGGGCACAATGTTCCACTTTAATTAGAATAATAAGGAATGCTGATGCACAAAGTACAGGTTTGTGAATTGCTACTGAGCCTATACTGTCAAAATTAATTACTACCGATGAGGATTTGGTTCTATTTTTTTTAAAAGGAAGCTTTAGAATCGAGCAGTTGTATTTTGACTTAAAAGAAATTTAAAACTCCCTTTTTTAATTTGAAGGTTAAAAAAAGAACATCTCCTGATAGTACACATAAAAACTCACTGCAAAAAGCAAAACAGAAGTTACAACCAAGGGTCAGATATTTCTAACTGAATAAGAACTGAAGAGACTTCGACCAACTAATTGTCAGTTTTAAAAAGGGCAGTGGAGATGATGGAGTTAAGTTCTTTAAATATTTAAAAAATAAATATGTGAAGAAAAAGTGCTGCATATAACAAATATCTTGATGCTGAGTGTATTTTGATATATGTGTTCACACAAGGAAATGTGAAGACCACTTAAAACAACTGGAAATAAACAAGAGGAAACAAAATGAGTTAAATTCTTTCTGATGACAAAATATTAATATTAAAATATTAATTTATAACAAAGATTTTTTTCACCTGCACAATTTTTGAGAGAGAGAGAGAGAGAGAGAGAGAGAGAGAGAGAGAGAAAGAGAAACATTGATTTGTTGTTCCACTTATTTATGTACTCGTTGGTTGATTCTTGTGTGTGCCCTAACCCGGGATCGAACCTGCAACACTGGTGTATTGGGATGATTTTCTAACCAACTGAGCTACCTGGCCAGGGCTCACCTGCACAAATTTTGAGGCAAAATCTAAAGATGGATTGGGAGGGGTATATTCTATATTTAAATTTGTTTCCGTATGGTTTGCTGCAAAGATTGCCTTGGACAATTTTATTTTCGATGCTCTAAATTGACATTCTGGGTCATTCTCTAGTCCAGTGATGGCGAACCTATGACACGTGTGTCAGAGGTGACACGCGAACTCATTTTTGTTGTTGATTTTACTTTGTTAAATGGCATTTAAACATATAAAGTAAATATCAAAAATATAAGTCTTTGTTTTACTATGGTTGCAAATATAAAAAGATTTCTATATGTGACACGGCACCAGAGTTAAGTTAGGATTTTTCAAAATGCTGACACGCCGAGCTCAAAAGGTTTGCCATCGCTGCTCTAGTCAGTGAAATAATTTTATGCCACTGGTGCAGCCAACCAAAAGTGGTGGTGTTTTTACTGAATGTACAAAGAGCAAAACACATTTTTCAATATTAGACAAATCTTTGTACAGAAGTGCCGGAAGCCGGTCCATCCTTGCTGCTTGACACAGTCGCTGCAGGGAAGAAACATCTGCACAGCATATGTTTCAAGGGACCTGGCATATATGGCATACTGTTCTTAATATGTTTGCTCTCCTTCTTGGCGTTATGTGTTTTAACCAAGGTCACCTCTCTGAGAAAGGTTGTTTCTCCAGGTAGGGATTTTTCCCTGAAGTTAGGGAGGGAATAAAACCCCTTAACTAAGTGCCAGGCTGGTAGTTAATCACTTTAAACAGGAACAATCACGCTTAAGCTACATAATCTTTACTCCCTGGAATGGAGATAAGAAACGCCCTAACCTTTGGAACAGAAATTGATAGGATTAAAATCAACTGGTATAAATACAGATGTAACAAGACAATAAGACACAGAACCTGGCTGGAGAACCTAGCGAGAGGACATGGCAAGAGAATCTGGACAGAACTTGGCTGGAGATCCTGGATAGAACCAGGCGAGAGAACCCAACCATGCTGGTCACCTGAACGCAGTCTCTGTGTCAATTCCTTTATCGCCAACTCCGTCCACACCTTTGGGGACCCCTGGACCTGCTGGGGTTGGACCCCAGCACAGAAATCCCAAACCCATAGGTTTTGGAAAGATATGATAAAGGGGAAGTCTCTAGAGTGATTCTTGAAAATCCTAGCATGTTCTGGGTTTTGAGCTGAGCTATATTATAGGGTCTATATAGAACTGTCAAATTACCTGGGCTATCGAGATGAAAGCAGAATTGTGGTGGCCTTACTTGCCTACCTGATATTAAACCAAGAGTATTTCACCGGGGAGACAGCTGACATCTGTCTTCAAAAGTGAGAAGTCAGAGCACCCTTTGTATCTAAGCATAAACTTGCATTGCTCAACAAAAGGTGGGGTACAAAATAATATGAATTAGAGAAACGAAGATGGCGGCATAGGTTAACGCCGGAGATTGCTGCCTCGAACAACCACTTCAGAGAACAACTGAAGGACGGAACGGACATCATCCAGAACAACAGGAGGGCTGGCTGAGTGGAAATTCTACAACTGGGAGGAAGGAGAATATCATACCCAGACTCAGAGGAGGCGCAGTGCTGAGGTGAAATACTGAGGTGCGGAGTGCACGCGGGGCGGGCTGGAGGCGGAGGGCGCAGTTGTTGTTTTCAATCGGGAGGGAGTTTCAGACTCTGAGCTCCAGATCCGGGCGAGTCTCTAGGGACCCAGACTCAAACGGGAGAAGCGGGACTGTCTGGCTTCGGTCAGAACTCGAAGGCAGCTTTCTCTCCGAGGTTTGCAGCGGTTGCTGGGACTCTGTGAGGCAGAGCTCCTAGGGACGGAACTGAGAGCAGCCATAACTGCTCGCTCCGGCCCGCCCTGTAGATCCCCGGGGACCCGCCCCGCCCAAGCCCTGCACAGAGCCATTTGCTGGATAGCCTCAGGCAAAGGCTAGATTAGCTCCGCCCTAGAGATCCAGCACAGAAGCTCTCCCACTGCAGACACGGCGGACTCTCATAGCCAGTTAGCCTGGAGGTCAAATCACCCCCGGTATTGCCGACAACAATCAAGACTTAACTACAACAAGACTGCACACAAAGACCACTAGGGGGTGCACCAAGAAAGCATAACAAAATGCGGAGACAAAGAAACAGGACAAAACTGTCAATGGAGGATATTGAGTTCAGAACCACACTTTTAAGGTCTCTTAAGAACTGTCTAGAAGCCGTCGATAAATGTAGTGAAAGCCTCAAGAAATCTAATGAGACCCTCGATGTTATGATAAAGAACCAACTAGAAATTAAGCATACACGGACTGAAATAACGAATACTATACAGACTCCCAACAGCAGACCAGAGGAGCGCAAGAATCAAGTCAAAGATTTGAAATGCGAAGAAGCAAAAAACACCCAACCAGAAAAGCAACATGAAAAAAGAATCCGAAAATACGAAGATAGTGTAAGGAGCCTCTGGGACAGCTTCAAGCGTACCAACATCAGAATTATAGGGGTGCCAGAAGATGAGAGAGAGCAAGATATTGAAAACCTATTTGAAGAAATAATGACGGAAAACTTCCCCCACCTGGTGAAAGAAATAGACTTACAGGTCCAGGAAGCGCAGAGAACCCCAAACAAAAGGAACCCAAAGAGGACTACACCAAGACACATCATAATTAAAATGCCAAGAGCAAAAGACAAAGAGAGAATCTTAAAAGCAGCAAGAGAAAGAAACTCAGTTACCTACAAGGGAATACCCATACGACTGTCAGCTGATTTCTCAACAGAAACTTTGCAGGCCAGAAGGGAATGGCAAGAAATATTCAAAGTGATGAATACCAAGAACCTACAACCAAGATTACTTTATCCAGCAAAGCTATCATTCAGAATTGAAGGTCAGATAAAGAGCTTCACAGATAAGGAAAAGCTAAAGGAGTTCATCACCACCAAACCAGTATTATATGAAATGCTGAAAGGTATCCTTTAAGAGGAGGAAGAAGAAGAAAAAGGTAAAGATACAAATTATGAACAACAAATATGCATCTATCAACAAGTGAATCTAAGAATCAAGTGAATAAATAATCTGGTGATCATAATAGAATCAGGGACATAGAAAGGGAATGGACTGACTATTCTTGGGAGGGAAAGGGGTGTGGGAGATGCGGGAAGAGACTGGACAAATATCGTGCACCTATGGATGAGGACAGTGGGTGGGGAGTGAGGGCGGAGGGTGGGGTGGGAACTGGGAGGAGGGGAGTTATGGGGGGGAAAAAAGAGGAACAAATGTAATAATCTGAACAATAAAGATTTAATTAAAAAATAAAATAAAATAAAATAATATGAATTATATTTTCTATATTTTATTAGGAAAAATTAAAAAAAGAACTCAAGGAAGAGGCCCTGGCCAGTGTGGCTCAGTTGGTTGAGCATTGCCCTGTGCACTGAAATGTCACTGGTTCAATTCCCAGTCAGGGCACATACCCAGGTTTCAGGTTTGATCCCTGGTCAAGGTGCATAGGGGAGGCAACCAACTGATGTTTCTCTCTCTCTCCCTCTCCCTTCTTCTCTCTCTAAAATAAATACAAACATATTAAAAAAAAACTATTACCAATATGTTCATAGTAGTTGTCTGGGTGGTTAGGAGTGACTCAATATATATATATTTTTTATTCTATTTTGCTCTCCACAGTGAACATTTATTACTTTGTTATGAGAAGAGAAACTTATAAATACTAATTTTCCAAAACACTGCACAGACTTTTAGCTTCAAGTTAGAGATGTAGAGAGCTGCAAAGAGGCAGCTCCCATACTTACAATAAGGAAAAAGCTGGACAGATAAATTCACTTTTCACCAACCTTTCAGAGAAATGAGGCCACAGAACAAACAGCCACCCTGAAATCTGTAGTCATCTCCAGCCAGGCAGAGGGCCTGAACATTTGGATACCTGGGGCAGAAGCCACCAGATGCTATGTAAATTGACAGAGAGATTAAATTCCAGAGACCACCTGAGGGCCTGAGAGTGAGAAGCTCCTGGGGCCACAGCCATAGGAGGATCCCTAACCTTTTGTAGGCTTTTTCCTTCAGGAACTTCATGAGGCTCTTACAGAGAGGATGGGGAGAATCTGGAGAAAGCTCTTCCCACTCTTGGTGGTGCTGACTGGGGAAGGCTCACAGCAGCCAGCCACTGTGAACCTGTCCAAACTCTCCTCACTTAAGAAAGGGAGGCTTAATCTGGAGAGGGAAGCATGTCACTTGAGGGCACTGTTGAAAAGCCAGGACAGTTGGGGGAAGGGACTATCACCCAGATCTAGATCCCATATCACCCAGGTGAAAAAAAAAAAGCTGTAATCTGAAAGGGAAAGGGCCTCAGGACCACAGATAGAGAAAATGTAGGTGGATACTCACTGTAGCTTGGGGGAAAGGAATGGGAGGCTGAGAAAGTTCTACCCCTGGAGGAGGGGCAGAAACAATTATGAAGGTTACACCCCCAAGACCCAGGCCAATTGTGTGTTAATCAGCACATTAGAGAATGCTCCTGGCCCTATGTTCAATTACCACACTAACAAGCTTCCAGTAATAGAACAAAGTTACCAGAGGACTTTGAAGGCTCTGGTGCCCATAGTAACAACATACCTCAACAATGATAACCATAGCAACAAAAAAACTTCAAACACAGCCCCTGCCCCAACCAGAGTAAACTAAATCATCAGACTAAAAATCTGTTTACCTCACTATCTATTACTCTATAGAAGATGTCTGGTTTTCACCCCCAAAATCACAGTCTAAAGCAGTGGTTCTCAACCTTGGCTGCACATTAGAATCACCTGGGAATCTTTTTAAAATCCTGATTTCTGGGCCTCATCCTCTGGAAATTCTGTTTCTTTGTTATGGGGTGGGGCCACAACATTAGTAACAAAGAAACAGAATTTCTGGAGGATGAGGCCCGAAAATCAGGATTTTAAAAAGATTCCCAGGTGATTCTAATGTGCAGCCAAGGTTGAGAACCACTGGTCTAAAGAGACAAAGCAATCATCAGAACCAGACTCAGCTATGTGTTAGATGTTAAAACTATCAGAGGAGAGCTAAAATAACCAAATTCATATGTTAAAAAGCTCTAACGGGAAAGGAAGAAAGTATATGCAATATCAAGTCGGTAATTTCAGCAAAGATGGAAACTATAAGAATTAATGAAATGAAAATGCTATAAATCACAGTAACAAAAATGAAGAGGGCCTTAGATGGGTTCATCCGTGTATTTGACACAGACAAGGAAAGAATCCAGGAACTTTAAGACAGGGCAATAGAAATTATCCAAACAGAAGGGAAAAAAGTGAACAAAATTCTGCAATTTTAATACAATTGTAATAGTCTTTTAGCATTCGTTCAGGTTCTAGACAATAGCTACTTGTCGGATTAAGTAACTTTGGTACAAAGATGTAGATCAAGTATAAATAATTATGAACTAAAGAGTTTACTCACAAAGTAAATTTTGTTAGGTAACCAAGTGACATTGTAGTTGTTAATCATAATGTATTTTTATTTATTTTACTTATTTTTTATTATTTAAAAATATGTTTTTATTGATTTTAGAGAGAGGAAGGGAAAGGGAGAGATAGAAACATCGATGAGAGAGAAACAACATCAATCGGCTGCCTCCTGCATGTCACCTATTGGGATGGAGCCCAGAATTGAACTGGTGACCTCTTGGTGCTCAACCACTGAGAAACACTGGCCAGGCAATCATGATTATGTTTAAAATGTTTATTTCAGTTTAAGAGTTTTAGGAAATCGCCCTAGCCGGGTTGGCCTAGTGGAGAAAGCATCAGCCTGTGGACTGAAGGATCCCAGGTTCGATTCTGATCAAGGGCACATGCCCAGGTTGTAGGCTCGATCCCCAGTAAGGGGCATGCAGGAGGCAGCCTATCAATGATTCTCTGATCATTGATGTTTCTCTCTCTCTCTTACTCGCCCTTTCTCTCTGAAATCAATAAAAAGATATTAACAAAAGAAGAGTTTTAGGAAATAAAGAAAGTCCAGTATACCAAATAAAAAGTATGTTTTCTCCCACTGTCCAGAATTAGTCTTTTTAAACAAAATAAAACAATGAATATGAAATTCAGGTCCTCTTTGATTGTCCTTCCCCTACACTACAACCATTATGATAACTCTTATGCATATTTTCCAAGCTTTTAAATTATTATTATTTTTTTAAATCAGTTTTTTATTGTTTAAAATTTACATATGTATCCTTTTTTCCCCCATTGACCCCTCCTCGGCTAGTCCTCTCCCCCCCAAGGACAAGCCTCTGCCGCCCCAGTGTCCATGTTCATTGGTTATACTAATATGCATGCATACAAGTCCTTTGGTTGATCTCTTATACACACCCCCCACCTCCCCTTCCTTCCCTCTGAGGTTTGATGGTCTGTTTGGTGTTTCTCTGTCTCTGGATCTATTTTTGTTTTTTTAATATATTTTATCGATTTTTTACAGAGAGGAAAGGAGAGAGATAGAGAGTCAGAAACATCGATGAGAGAGAAACATCGATCAGCCGCCTCCTGCACATCCCCCACTGGAGATGTGCCCGCAACCCAGGTACATGCCCTTGACCGGAATCGAACCTGGGACCTTTCAGTCCGCAGGCCGACGCTCTATCCACTGAGCCAAACCGGTTTTGGCTCTGGATCTATTTTTGTTCATCAGTTTATGTTGTTCATTATATTCCACAAATTAGTGAGATCATGTGATATTTATCTTTCTCTGACTGACTTATTTCACTTAACATAATGCTCTCCAGATCCATCCTTGCTGTTGTAGATAGTAAAAGTTCCTTCTTTTTTATACTAGTGTAGTATTCCATTGTGTAGATGTGCCACAGTTTTCTAATCCACTCATCTGCTGATGGGCACTTAGGCTGTTTCCAAATCTTAGCTATTATAAATTGTGCTGCTATAACACCAATCAGAAAAAAACAACCCAGTTTTAAAATTTTATTTTTAATGTTAAAACTGAACTTCAAAAAGCAAAGAGCTTTAAAAATTGCCCTTCTAAAATTTAGCATTAGATTCACATTCAAACCCATGGTTTCAGTCACCAGTTACATACAAATGCTATGTAAATGAATAACTCCAACCCAGACCCACCTAGACATATATTGTTTGTCAACTTGGCAGTGCTTTTCAGATGTCACAAATCACCTTGAATTCAAACACCCTCAATCAAATTGCCATCCCAAATCTGGCTGTTCTCTGCATTCCCCGATTCACTAAAAAGTGTCATCAACTGTCCATTGCCCAGAAATCTAGGCACAACTCGACATGTTTTTCTTCCTTTTTGTAACCCCTTCTCATTATATCTATCCTTAAACGCTAAGAATATTTTTCCTCTTAATCTTTCTTAAATCTCTCTCTTTTTCAACATCTCAAACATCCATCATGGGCCAGTACCATTATCTCTTACCTGGATTTCATCAATAATCTTCCAACATTTGTATCCATGAGGTCTCCATTCAATTCATTTTTTTAAATAAATTTTTTAATTTTTTAAAATATTTTACTGGTTTTTTACAGAGAGGAAGGGAGAGGATAGAGAGTTAGGAACATTGATGAGAGAGAAACATCGACCAGCTGCCTCCTGCACACTCCCTACTGGGGATGTGCCCGTAACCAAGATACATGCCCCTGACCGGAATCGAACCTGGGACCCTTCAGTCCGCAGACCGACGCTCTCTCCACTGAGCCAAACCGGTCAGGGCCATCCAATTCATTTTAATTAGCCAGAGTGTTTTTCAAGTTTTCTCCCCAGCCTCTCCAGCAACATCACGATGTCATTTTAACTCCTTGTATTGACAAGTTCCTTCCTGCAAAAGTGCCTTGAGACATGATCTCCCCTCTTTTCTATGTTAACATTTATTTATACTTAGTATCTCAAATCCATATCTGCTCTCTAGCTATACTTTATTTTATTTATTTTTAGTATGCTTTTATTGATTTCAGAAGTAGGAAGGGAGAGGGATAGAGAGATAGAAACATCGATGAAAGAGAAACATTGATTAGCTGCCTCCAGCATGCCCCCTACTGGGGATTGAGCCCAAAACTCGGGCATGTGCCCTGACCCAGAATTGAACTGGTGACCTCCTGGTACATAGGTTGACATTCAACCACTGAGCCATGTGGGCCAGGCTCTGGCTATCCTTTAGAGACAGAATGAGTGTTGCTTACCAAAGGTAATCACCTGCATCTAGCCCAGAAGCTGGTGCACATCTATATATATAAAAGGCAAATATGCAAAGTGTCCCCTCGGGAGTTTGACCTGGAGACTGGGAGTTCAACTGCTCGCTATGATGTGCGCTGACCACAAGGAGCTGGCATGGAACATTGCGGGTGACCAGTGGTGGTGGCAGGGCACTGAGAGAGTGAGGGAAGGAGGAGGTGGAGGGGGGGGGAACCTGATCAGCCCTGATTGCTGGCATGGCCCAGGAACCCTACCTGTGCATGAATTTTGTGCACTGAGCCTCTAGTACTATGATAAATAAATAAATACGTATTGAATGACTCAATCAATCAGTCGAGAGCATATCTTTAAATAACTATGTACTTGAGATTTTTCTTAGGTAAGGAGACTCCAACCATGTCTTAAGTACATTAGAATTAAAGAACATTTTAGTATTTGTGTGAGATTTTGAAAGCAGTAATATACAGCAATTTCTGTTTTTACAAATATAACTGAGATTAAATAAAATATACCAACTAAAAAATAACTTCATACTAAATTGACTAATTACTGGTGAAATTGACCATTTATGCTTTGACAATAATCAGAGACACCCTTATAAACTATGCCTCTTTAATGAATAATAATGCATTTTATAGTTTTACACTTGCATTTTAGCATTTCAGAACAGTTCACAAGTATACCAATTAATCTCTGCAATGGTATTATACTCACACTTTGAAGGCCAATTCAAGGAAGTAAATCACCCAATAGACTTCAAAAGCATAGGGGGAATTCTTGGATGCCTAAGAAAAAGTCCTCTCATTCTGATACTTTATTTATATATGTCTTATACTTTTATATGGATCTTTAATATAGAATTAAAATAAAAACAGAGATTATCTTAGCTATCATATTTAAAAGGTGAAAGATTTATATGATCTGAAGAGAAATCAGAGTATAGCTACCTTATTTAAATCCTAAGCAAATTTATTGTTTAATTCCTTTATTTGGTGGGCAATTTTTTATTGTGGTAAAATATACATAACATGAAATTAACCATTTTAACCATTTTTAAATACAGAATTTAAAATTCAGTGGCATTAGGTACATTTAAAATGTTATGCAACCATTGCTATTTTCCATTTCCAGAACTTTTTCATCATCCCAAAGAGAAATTCCGTATGCATTAAACTATAACTCCCTTTCCAGTTCACCCCTCGGCGACCACTAATCTAATTTCTATTTCTATGACTTTGACTATTGTAGGTACCGCATATGAATGTAATCATACAATGTTTATTCTTTTGTGTTGGGCTTACTTCACTTAGCATAATCTTTTTAAGGTTCATCCATATTATGTTACTATTAGAATTTCATTCCTTTTTAAGGCTGAATAATATTCCTTTGTACGTACCACATGCATTTTTGTATTTTATTTTTTTATTTAATTATTTATTTTATTTTATTATTTTATTTTATTTATTTTATTTTATTTTATTTTATTTATTTTATTTTATTTATTTTATTTTATTTTATTTTATTTTATTTATTTTATTTTATTTTATTTTATTTTATTTTATTTTATTTTATTTTATTTTATTTTGATTTTTTACAGAGAGGAAGGGAAAGGGATAGAGAGCCAGAAACATCAATGAGAGAGAAACATTGATCAGCTGCCTCCTGCATGCTCCACACTGGGGATGTGCCCGCAACCAAGGTACATGCCCTTGACCGGAATCGAACCCGGGACCCTTGAGTCCACAGGCCGGCGCTCTATCTACTGAGCCAAACCGGTTCTGGCACATGTATTTTGTATGTACCATATGCAGTCATCTGTTGATGAACATTTGGGTTTCCATCTTTTGAATAATGTGAACAATGCCACTATGAACATTAATGTACAAGTATCTGAGTCGCTGCTTTCAATTCTTTGGGGTATATCCTAGAAATGTAATTGCTGGATAGTATGGTAATTCTGTTTAACATTTTGGGGAACTACCAAACTCTTTTCCACAGTGGCTGCACCATTTTCCATTCCCACTGGCAATTTAAAAGGGTTCTAATTTTTCCACATTCTCATGAACACTTTTTTTTTTTTGTTTTCTTTTTTTACAATAGCCATCTTACTGGGTGTGAAGTGGTATCTCATTGTGGTTTTGATTTGTATTTTCCTAATAACTAGATGTTGAACATTTTTTCATGGGCTTAGTTCTTTTTGTAAGTTGTTTCTATTTTACATTTCCATTAAACATTTTGAATAATTAGTTTTGCTTATTTTAATAAATATGCCAATGCCCTACCTTGCTTGACTCAGTGGATAGAGTGTCGGCCTGCGGACTGAAGGGTCCTGGGCTCAATTCTAGTCACGGGCCTGTGTCTGGATTGTGGGCTCGATCCCCAGTAGGGGGTGTGCAGGAGGCAGCAGATCCATGATTCTCTCTCATCATGGATGTTTCTCTCTCTCTCCCTCTCCCTTCCTCTCTAAAATCAATAAAAAATATATTAAAAATATGCCAAGTTAAAATATGTTAGAGTAGTAAATAGTAACTGCCTGCCTTGCTGGCTCATCTTAGGCCCCACGCCCCATTTGTTTCAGGTCTATTTCTTCCAGAAGGACAGGAACTCTTCTAGGAGTTGCAGGATTTCCAGGAGGGCAGGAGCTATGCCTGTATTGCTCATTACCGTATCTCTGGTGCCTAATTCAATATCTGGCACAGTAGCCCCCAATAAAAATAGTTTTCTTAATTAATTTAATGAATCTTGTAACACATTTGCCTTTGGCAGAGCGGAAACAAGTTTAATATTGAAAACTCCTAGGGTTTCCTCTTTCATCCCAATGTGATGGCATCCCATCCCATGACATATATATGTTGATGACTCCTAAAGTTATAGCCCTTGGCCTGACCTCTTCCTGGAACTTCAAATTCATATTTCCAGCTACATGCTTGGATACCCAATAAATAGTGTCCCAAACTTATCATTTCTAAACCTAAGTAGCTCCAGGGTTTCTATATAGAATGCCTATCCAATTGGCAAGCTCAATTGCCGTCGCCCCCCCCCCCCCAAATATATTTTTATTGATTTCAGAGAGGAAGGGGAAGGAGCAGAGTGATAGAAACATCAATGATGAGAGAATCATTGATTGGCTGCCTCCTGCAAGCCCCACACTGGAGATCAAGCCTGCAATTTAGGCATGTGCCCTGACCAGGAATCTGGTTCATAGGTTGATGCTCAACCACTGAGCCATGCCAGCTGGGCACAAGCTCAATCTTTTTTTTAGATTATATGTTTTCCTGTTATTGGGATAAAGAGTGGCCAGTGGGCATTACTGGAGACCAAAAGCTCTTCACATCAGCCCTGGGTGCTGTCAATGGTGTCTAAGACAGATCTCTTGATTTTCCCTACTGAACTTGTTCATCTTCAGGTACCTGTTTCAGGCAAAACCCCAGGAGACATCTACATTGCCCTCTTTTCCTTATCCCTGACCTCCAACATATCAGCAAGATCTGTTGTTTTTAAAATATATCCCCCAATCACTTCTCATGATCTCCACTGCTACCATTATCTAGATGGAATCTACTACCACCAGTACTTTCCACACACCTATTGGTCTCTTTCTTTCCACTCTGGCTCTTCCTGTTTCCTTCCCCCATCCCACATGTTATGCCAAGAATATTCACAACAGTCAGTATGTCCTGCCAATCTAGTCTGGTCTCAACCTGTACTATCGCAAAGCACTAGCATTAAAAAAAAGCACATCTATCAAACTTTACCTGGGACATTGAGAAAGGTCAGTGTTTATATTTCAAAAGTTTTCCTCTTTGGGGTTGTAGAAAAGCATATTCAGGGTTCATGTTCCAGAACCTTCTTATTTACAAATCAGGAACACTTTGGTAATTCGTAACAAAATTGAAAGTAAGATTTGGCAATAAGTATACTTTATAGTGTGAACATTAAAATAAACAAATAAAACATATTGTCTGCCAAAATATTTTTTGTTGTTTTTGCTTATGGTTGTACAATTTGAACTATCATAGAGGACAATCAGAGGAAGTCCCAGGCAGTAGGCATTTAAAGAATTGTCTTCTTTCTTTGAAACAGATATGTGAAACTTGGATATTGGAAAAATGTGTTTATTGTAATACATCTAAGTATCAAGAATTGCCCAATTAGCCCTAGCTGGTTTGGCTAAGTGGATAGAACGTTGGCCTGTGGACTGAAGGGTCCCAGGTTTGACTCTGGTCAAGGGCTTGGTTGCAGGCTCAATCCCCGGCCCTGGTTGGGACTAGTATGGGAGGAAACCAACCGATGTGTCTCTCTCACATCAATGTTTCTCTCTCTCTCTCTCTGTCTCTGCCCTTCCCTTCCACTCTCTCTAAAAATCAATGGAAAAATATGCTTGGGTGAGGATTAACAACAACAACAAAAATAATTGCCCAATTAGGATTTATATGAAATTAGTTTTCAAATGTAAAAAATAGTGGATTAAATTATACCTTTATAATGCATATTATACATTTAAGAGAGGCTTATATATCCTCTGATTGATTTATAAGTAAGAAGTCATGCTATTGTGTTCAGGATTACTCCCCTTATTTTCCAGAGTAATGAAGTTCAAAGAGTAATACAATTATGTAAGGGCATACATATTATTTTATAACATCTATAGAATTTACATCTTTATACACTTGTGCTTAAATTTAATTTCATATTGGTTTATTATTTCATCTCTGCCTTTGGTGTTTTTTTTCCCAAATTAAATTTCTCACATATTTCCTTAGGTACATTATTAATCTACACAACAACAATAACCTGTTCACTACAGGTACCACTATTAATTATCTTTGTAATTATTTTACTGTGACTCTATTTTTGTTTTGCAATACATATATTTAGGCAAGGACAAGCAAAAAAGAATACTAAATTGGCAATGTACCGTTGAGACACTGGTGTGAACTGTTGGTTTGTTGTTTCAAGATATCACCAAATGAATTCATGGACAAGGGAGGGGTAAGCAAAGGGAAGCGAGGTTTATTACAGCAAAAGTAACAAAGCTCTCAGCACATGAGAGGGGTCCCGAAAAGGGTTACCGCAGAAGCTCATTAATCTAATCTAGGGGTTTAAATTTCTTATACTTGCCTTCTATTGGCTCTTTCAAAAAAACACTAGCCAATCTTCTTTGCCCTCATCTCCCCGCTTTTAGCTCCCGCTCTTGGGTTCAGGGGGAAGGGCAGCTCTATGGTTGACTGGTACATTCCACCTATCTTGCTCACATCCTGACCACCTGGCTCATCTCCTCTTTATTTACAATCTTCCCTCCCTGAGGCCCTTGCCTTAATGGTCTGATCCTATCTAACTCCTCACTATGAATAAATCCAATAGAAGTTGGTTTAGTGAAGCATGAAACTCTGAATAAAGTTACCATCCTTGGGAAGTATATCCAACAACTTTGTACTCTTTTCTTCACTCTGCTATTTATAAAACTTGGTAATAAAGGTGTTTGTTCACTACAGATCTAGATGTCATTTGGATAAAAATATTGCTGGTCTGGGATTCATGCTTCCCCAAGCAATATTGATTTGTTGGAGGATTTTCCCCCTCCATTCTTATTCAATGTTTTTAATTTAAAATACTTTACCTTGTTTTTTTCCCAGTGTTTTATTGAATTAATTCTATATTTTTCAGGTCACAGCAATTATTGTAAAGGTGTGGTTCAAACTGTCAGATGATAGTATTCAGTATTCCTCTGCTCATCCCAGATCCTTCAGAGGCAGCTATTTTATGCATTCCATCAGGATTTTTAGGTTTTAATTTTAAAGAAATGTTCCACATCTGAGCCATCGGACACACCCTGAGTTATAGTTACAGTTACAATCAGATAACTTCTCAAGAAAAGTGACGCGTAGTTTGAACTTGTTTTCTCCATCCTTCTATATTAACTTTTCCAGTTCACAAGTCAAAATAAGATTAGTATGCTTTGAATCTACCAGGCAGTATAGAAAGATCAAGCTTCAACCTCAACATTGAGCTGCTTCCTTTTAGTTTATACATCTTCTCAAGCAATACATTCAAGGACTTGGAGTATAATTGGCAATTTTATTGATGATGAATGAGGTTGAGCAGAGTAAGGATGACTTTTGCTACTCTGCTGTGCTTACAGTAAAAAGAAATGGCTTGGTGGCTGAGTACACAGAAGAGGAGTTAAATAAACAACTCTAAGTTCCTTGATAACAAAGTCCATTTAAAAAAGATATAGAGATGACTTTCTCCCCTATCAAAACAAAACTGTATTTGGAAAAGAACTGGCTATCTCTTTTAAAAACCAACATTAGACATTTATGCAATTAATCTATTTTCTATGTGCTTGGGAATGACAACTAACATTTACCAGAGAATGGCAAGAAATGGTTGAGCATAACTAAGTACTACACTTGTTTGCGTACTGGATGTCGCTGTGGCTCTGCCTCAATTTCTCAGATTCTATCACCCACTTTATCCCAACATGTTTCAAAATCTTAATATTAAGTCATAGGCATATGTGCAGTCACTGAACAACCTTAACTTCGGAAGGCAGCCCATACATTTTGATAGAAATAGGATTTGAAGGCATTTTCATAAGATATCCTCACAACAGTTCTGGAAATAGGAGCTGCTAAAGGAATATATTCACTTCAAAATACTTTCTATAAAACATCAACTTTCAAAGATTTTCAGTTTGTAGAGAACAGTTCAACCAGACAACCAACCCAATCAAGCATTTCCCTCTGCTCTCAATCAGTTCAAATACAGAAAAAGAAATGAACTGATGATTGAAATTGCTTCCAAAACATAATTTAATCAACTGTAATTCCAGTGGGATTACCTAGAATAAAAACTTTATATGGAATGCCTCTAATCTATTATCCATGCCTTTATAAGAATAATTATTAGGATCATAGCTCCGCTCCCCCAGGTGTGTGTAAACCTCAACATCAAAACAAAATATCAAGCATTTATTCTCAATTTCCTATGTGTGAGATACTAAAGTGCTAAGGAGGATGCAAAGAAGCATAAGGAACAAACATTATCAAGAAGTTCACAGTTTATAGAATAACAGATCTCAGTGGGGAGGGTGATAGAGGAACAGGAAGAGATTAACCAAAGAATTTCTATGCATATATGCATAACCCATGGACACAGATAATAGTGTGGGGAAAGCCTGGGGTGGGGTGGGCCATTAGGTGGAGGGACATCTGTAAATACTGACAAAAAAGAAGTTCACAGCTTAGTTGGGGAGACAAGAGATCTAAAAATTAACAAAAACACTTCAAAAGTTAAATAGTAAAGATGACTTAGGACTTTAAGGCAGTTACAGAAGTCCTTGCTATGTGTAAGATATATTCCAAGGTAACTTAAAAAAATAAATATCATTTATATAATTTTCTTTTTCCCTCCCCTCTCCCACTTATATAATTTTTCATGTAGAAATAAATGTATAACTGTTATAGCTCTCGCTAATCTTGATCCTGGCCTTTTCTTAGACCTGTGATTTCCTAGAACCTGGGGACAACATGTTAAGGGAAAATATATTGGCACGCTCATCCTACTTTTCTTCCCTTTCTCTCATTGCAAAGAGACTTTTTAAATTAAAAAGAATTACAGTTTGGCCAGTGTGGCTCAGAATCGACCTATGCACCAGGGTTTGATTCCTGGTCAGGGCACATGCTTCCATTGAGGCTAGATACCCAGAAGGGGGCTGCCGCAGTTTCCATCACCAGTAGAGGGCATGCAGGAGGATCAATGCTTTTCTCTCAATGATGTTTCTCTCTCTCTCTCTCCCTCTCCCTTCCTCTCTCTCTAAAAACATTTTTTTTTTTAAAAAAGAAATACATATTGTGTAAGCATAACGGGTTGAATTTCAAACTAGAGTCACATAAATTATAGATGCTTATCTACTATCAATCTTTACTAATGATTCAAAAAATTTTAGAGAAAAACTAGGCACAGATCAAACATTCTTTCCCTGGAGAAACCTGAAATAATCAGACATATCTCCTCCGGGATATCCAAAATATTCCTGTACTTTTACATTATACGTTTTGGTTTTATATTAACCAACGTGTTTTTAAAATTGATGTAGAAATACTGACATTGAAAGGAAGCCAGTTCATTCTCCAAAGGCTTCCATTTTATAATCTGTTAATGACAGAAATAGAAAAATGCTCGTGACCATGCCTCACTTTCCATCCAGTTATGACTCATAAATCCATAAATTCCAGGTTTATTTACAATAAGTAAAGTAACCAGAGCGAGTATATCCTGCTAAAAAATTTTTATAGATAGGGACTTTCAGGTATCTTTCTGTTGGTTAAATACCATGAACAAGATTAACAAAAACGTCTGGGAGGTCATTAGCATGTTTATAAGGTGGTCTGTTGAGTTGAGGTCATTTACTACACTCACATGCCTCAGAGAATAAATCACAGCCCTGCTGTTAATCCCCTTTCCTTCCCCCCTCCTCCCCTTCTTCTTCACTCTCTTCTCACCCTCTCAATATATTTATATCTCTCTCTATATAGGAATATACACATATACATGTAAAATATTCACAATTTTTCTTTTAATTTTAGCTGTAAAGATATTTATAACTTCAAGTTTTGCTATACCTATGTTTGGCCTGTCCTACTTTATCTAGGATTCATTCTTCCCTATTGTTTGTGTTTTTTTTTTGGCAGAAATGTACCTATAAGCATTGATATAAGGAAGAGTGAGAAAAAATAATTAATCTGGCTTTAAATTTGATAAAGCACTTCTATTTATCAATTAATACAGGGTGACTATATATTCAGATAGAGATCTTCCTTAATCTTTTGGAAATATGTTATTCTTTATCCTGGAAAACATATTACTTGCTCAAGCTGATTTGCTGATTTTTAAGTCATTACAAGAGAAATATAAAAAATACTTCTTTGCCACCATGTAGTTAAAATAAAAAAACAGAGAGATCCTATAAGAAGATAAAATGTTGTACATGTAATACATGGGGTGACACAATGCTCAATGCATGGGGAAGTCATGACTTATTGCCACAGGCCATATGCATTTGCCTTATAAAACTGGAACCATAGGCCTGGGATTTACGGGAAAGATGAGACTTTATCGCAGGAAGGAGGGGATGAAGTCAAACTTAAGGATCTGCTCTAGTATCAAAGAATGTTCTAGTCCACCTGAGTTGATTATGTCCTACCCTTCAGAGACAGAATTGGGAGGACGAGGAGAAACACATTCTGTGGCATCTATCTGATTACCTGTCTTAGCCATACTTTCATCTTAGCCCAGATGGAGGTGGCAGAAAGTGATTCCAAAATCTGCTTTGTCAGCTTCCACAGAGGAAGGCTTGACCAGTTTTTTGTTGCCCCCCCTCTTCCTTCTCTCCCCGCCCCCCCGCTTTATTGCAAAAAGCAGTAAAGAGAAACTTAGGTATCTGCAAGCGTGTAATGGCAGAGGTTGACTGAGTAGGTAAGCCAAGGGACAAACACTAGTCAGGCAGGGGAGGACTAATAGCGTAGTGCGGGTGGTACCAAGATGGCAGCTCCACAGTGGTGGACTCACCTGGTTATACTAAGGGCAAGTTTTCAACCAACAATACTATGAAGTTGTAACAAATGGAGGAGGCAGATGGGATCAGGCAGTTTAGGGTAAGGGCCTCAGGGAGGGAAGATGGTAGATAAAGAGGAGATGAGCCAGATGGTCAAGATGTGAGCAAGATAGGCAGAATGTACCAGTCAACTGTAGAGCTGCCCTTCCCCCTGAACCCAAGAGCGCGAACTGAAAGTGGGGAGATGAGGGCAAAGGAGATTGGCTGTTGTTGTTTTTGAAAGAGCCAATAGGAGGCAAGTGCAGGAAATTTAAACCCCTAGACTAGTGAGATTCTGCTGTAAACCTTTTCGGGACCCCTCGTATGTGCTGAGAGCCATGTTACTTTTGCTGTAATAAACTTTGCTTCCCTTTGCTTCCCCCTCTCTTGTCTATGAATTTATTCATTGATTTCTCAAGACAAAGAACCCAACAGCTCACACCTACCTCTCAAAACAGTTGGGTGCAACAGGTGAGAAGATTTTATTATTGTTCTTTTAAATCTTAACTCTCTATCCCTTAATTATTTTTTTTTCTGAATCCTCAACAGCTTTGCCCCTAAATGTGTTCCCACCCTTATCCTCCAGTACCCTTGCTAAACTTGCCTCTTCCCTCAGGGGGGCAGGCAACCAATTCCCACACTGCTTTAGCCAATATGTTGGGGGTTCCAAACAACTCTGATCTTGTGCATGTGGGAGATGAAGATAGGAGGGTCCTAGACTGAGGGGGGGGGGGTGGTGAAAACCAATTAAGGTCATAGGGTTGAGGGAAATGATAAGCCACCAACCTCTCGGAGTCTCAACTATTTCTTCTTTATGGATAGTAACTGTTGGTAGTATCTCATAAAGGGGAAGATAGTATCTCACTTAGCACTTAGTAGGCACACATTAAACCTTGCTTTTTGTCCTGTTTAGGAGATTCTATGGACTATTACTATAAGATACCCCCTTTATAGGAAGCTGAAGACTAAGAAAAAGCAATCAAACCAAAAGGAAACAAAACAACAACAAAATCCTTCTAATACAACAAAGAAGCAAGTTAAAAATTACTCTTTGCACTAACATGCAATGGCTTTAAGGACTAAGATGGAGTGGATACGTTGAGAAAGAAAAACAGAAAAAGCAATCGAAAGTTTCAGGAGGAGTAGGAAAGCTTCTCTGATTCACCCACCTGGGAGTTAATGATATCACAGAAGACATGATCATTCGCAGAATGCTGATAGCAGGCTAAGCCCCATACAGGACCTACTCTTAGCTTTCCAGACTGCTGAAAGCAGAGACTTATTTTTCTATCTTGTACAAAGATTTTAGAATTTTGCAATGTGACAGCCCTCAATCATACAATGCACTTAGTTTATTTTTTTAAAGAACAAAATTATATGTGCATGCTAACATTCTTCCAGAAAAGCATTTAATTCCTTCCACCCCCTCCCCTCCCGCACTTTACCCTTTAGAATGAGGGAGGGGGAGACTGAATGGGATCTGGAGTTTTCCCACTGAGAAAGGAACATTTTCTGCAATCAGGTCAGTGTTCAAAGGACTAATACTCTAAGGAAATGATCCAAAGTGGAGTTCAGGGTTATTAAGTTATTTTGCCATGTTGTCCGGGCTGTTGCTGACCTTTGTGGAGGCAACAGAATGCTGCTTCCCAGGGAAGCAGGATAAAAAGCAATTAGAGAAACCTAGGAGAGGCTTAGGAATGTTTGGGAATTCACACATACCCCAAACTATGTGGGAACTCCAAGAATTAAAATAAACTAATTTGATCAAGGACACATTTGTGTCCCAGAAAATATTCTAAACCTGTAGCTAATACTGGATATATCTGTAGGGGTGTTTTCCTAAAAACCCAACACTCAATATCTAGTAAACGTCAATTAGACTTCAATTCAAATTCAGAAAAGGAAAGCTAATTATTATTCCTTATGTGCCAGAAAGTGGAATGGGTGTGAGGTTAAGTAAAATTTTCAAATAGCAGAATATGATAAAGCTGGATTTCAAATGCAGATTTATTTAATGCCATAGTCCATTTTTTCCCCTACCACATGATTATGGAAACAAGAGCATATTTAAGAAAGCTGAAATATTTGATTCCACTTCTTTTGAGGAAACAAACCCAAACATATTTTATATATATTTTCAAATTCCCAAGAGTGCTATGAATGAGGCAGGGGACACCTGCGCTACACATGTGCAATATAATAGATTTTAGGACTATACTCAACATTATATTTTAGCTGCCCCATATATGTGTATATGCATATATGTCATCACCTTTAAGCATTACATATAACATACAGCATATTACAGAAATTTCCTGTAAAATAAAACTTAACAATGCCATTCTCTTAAGATTCAATAGCTATTGGGTCCCGGCCCCCAAAGTAGTTCCTGTATATAAATGAGTAGTGAAACACAGCAGTTGATCAATTTAAAGCTCACTCTATTGACCATTGGAAAACCAGAAGCAGCATCATGAGTGACATTTATGAAAAAGAAAAAGACTCCAGTTCTACTGAAACAAGGAAAACCAGAACTCACCATGATCTCAGGCATTATATAGTTATATTTCCTTAATGCTGATGGGGAAACTCAGTCCTAGATGGACTGAGTTATATTCCAAAGCATATTGTTTAGATAAAGACAAGAGAAATCTTTAGACCTCAGGATTTGGTATGTACCATTTAGACACACATGCTAAGGATTATTTCCTAGGCATCAACTATAAGAGACATGAGAAATTCTATAAAAGACTCAGCACACTTTCTAATACTGAAGTTGATGTCTAGAGGATATGAGAGACATGCTTGGGTGGTAGATCTAAATTGACACGCAGACACTAGGAGAATTTCTGAAGGAGTCACGAAACTGTAAAGCACATAGAATTGCTGGTAAGTGTTAATTCATGGATTCATTCATTCAAATGTCTACTGAGCACGTGCTGTGAGGCACCACACTAGAAAAAGAGATATAGCACTTATCCTCTTGGAGTCTGTTATTTCAGTCAAGGTTATATGTATCACCTTATAAAATTATAAAGGTTCTGAGATTTTTATATGAACCTACGAGACACAGAAGATATCATCATTTACATCTACCAACAAGGTCTACAAAACCAAAGGCCAGAATTAGGACTCTGCATAATGCTATGCATCTCATTCACTCTGTATTAGTTAATATCTTAAACGGAATTGTTTTCATGATTAGATCATCAATTATGTATTACTGACTATTCCTTCATTGTGGTTCCTGAGCTTAATGAGAATCAGCTAATGTGACCTTTGGAACCATCAAACTGTGGAGGAGAAAGCACAGCAGAGAAGACTGACCTCTGCGTTATCTTTGTGTACTAAAGCCTTTTGAAAAGTCAGGACACCAGGCTTTTGGCAGCAATTTCACAAATTTAATTACCCAGAGATATTCACCAATATCCTCAAAGACTGACCGCTGAAATTAGACAGCTGATCCTCTGTTACATCCACTTCCTATTATCAGAGGTGCTAAACACTTACATAAAAGGTTTAATATTATTTGTCCTTTCAATCCTGATAAGATTGATGGTGTAATAAGAATCCTCAAGGGCAATATGAAGATAAATTTTCACTCCTCTGGAAACTGTTAAAAACAGTTTCTATTTCAAAGTCAACATTTATAAAATCAGGACTGGAAATGACTTGTGGTATCATATGATTCAGCCCCCTTGGTTGACAGATGGAGAAACTGAGGCCCAGAGAATATAAGTGATATACCTTTGGTCAACTAGCTAGTTAACAGCAAAGCTGGAACTAGACTTCAATTCTTCTGATGCCTGGTGTACTTACTATTTCTGCTATTTCATATGGCTTTGTCAGCTGCAAAAGGTATACTTTTAAGAAAAATATACATGTGAAGGATCTTACCAGAAACAATACAAAATTGTATACTATATTAGGTATTCATATTGTGAGAAAAACTAAGGAAACCTCTACCAATCTCAAAGAATGTTTAAACTGAATGTCAGAAGACTGATAGCATTCCTAGAATAGTGAGGTAACAGAAATGAGACACAGGGGGCTATTTTCTAAGTTGGTTATCATAATCCAGTGTTGTTTTTAATAAGAGCCAATCTCATTCTTAGAAGATGTATCCAGCCAGCACAGATATTTAGCATGTTGATTGCTGTAAAAGCTGAGACACCGAACCACTGCTTGCCCCCCTATATAAACACAGGTACTGAAATAACAATCAATAACTCAAAGGAACAAACGGACTAACCAAAGCTTGAATCAGAGCAACTCCTGGCACAAATAATAGGGAGCTGGAGCAAGAATGAGGGCAGGTTATACTTTAAATATGGTAGGGATTTGAAATCTAAAAATTGTTCGGAAAGCAATAATAGAGGCAATATGGTGCGAAGGAAGGTGGTGTCAAACTCAGATACTACTGGAGTTAGGGAGCATGGGTACTTATAATCTGAGCAAGATTCATCAGTTTAATTAAAAATAGATCAACATGATACAAGGAGACACAAATACCAAAAGGCAAGTCTAGGAAGATGGCCACAATTCCATGTAGATAGTCATATACTTGTACTAGTAGAGCCATAGGAATCCTCTATAATAAAAGCTTAATATGCTAAGTGTCTGGTTGTCTGGTCAGCCGTTCAACCAATCAAAGTGTAATTTGCTAATGATATGCTAAAGCTGCTGAACTTCTTGCTATGATGTGCACTGACCACCAGGGGGCAGATGCTCTGACTGGTAGGTTATTTTGCTGCTGGGGTCTGGTGGATCACTGATCGAGACTGAGAGAGATGGGCTGGACATGCCCTGGAGCCCTCCCGCGGTCCCTTCCCAGCTGGCCAACTTCCTGCATCCCTCCCCTGCCCCGATCGATCCTGCACCTTTGGGGTCCCTCGGCCTGGCTTGCGCTCTCTCGCAATCCGGGATCCCTCAGGGGATGTTGGAGAGCTGGTTTTGGCCCAATCCTGCAGGCTTCTAGTGGTAGTCATAAGAAAACAGGAGAGTCAAAACTCCAAACAGAAATTTGGCACAGCAAACACAGCAATACTAATAAGAAATGTTGACTGAAGCGACTATTGGCTTTAGACTGGGAAGTTTTATATTGCATTTTGCTAAGGAAGAATCACCAGAAATTTGTGAGCAACTGAGATGCCATAGGTGGCTGTAGAAACATGCCTGGAATTGAGAATGGATAGAAGGGTATATCAAGGCCATTAAGGCATTTATAGCAATGTATACAACATCCAAAATAACCAGCAGGAAAAGGTAGGCACTTTTCTGCACATGAGTTGCTTCTTGAGCATTGCATGTGAAAAAGAACTGAACAGTTAGCATGTTCCCCAGAATTCCATTCTTCACTCTTCTGTGAAGTGCTTCAGATACTTAGAAAGGGAACCTGATAAAATGCATTACTGGTGATTGAGTCAGCAGGTTTACTATTGAGTTTCATTAGTGAATGCCTCCCAATATTTAGCAACTCGGGTGTCTTTGAGGGAAAAAAAAAAGACTGGTTTCTCTAAAAATCAAATCCTTCCTAAGAGACAACTAACAGAAATATAAGGTCAAACATTTCAGCTGGTATTACAGAAAAGTAGCAGCAAAACAACCTTCAGGTAGAACTAATCTATAATAAAAAAAGCATAATATGCTAATTAGACTGGAAGTTCTTCTGGACGACCTTCCAGATGAAGCCAGGGCTGCGAGGGAAGCCCGGGTCCGGGTGCCGGAGGGAAGCTGGTGCTGGAGGGAAGTGGTGCTGGCAGCTGGGGGAAGGAAGGCCTACTCTTGCATGAATTTCATGCATCAGGCCTCTAGTATATGTAGAACAGGATGTAACCTCAAATGGTTTCTCCATTTCTGCACCAATGTGAGACAGCAAATAGCATTTACTTTCTTCATGAGTGAGTGGAGACTAGAGACAATGCTAACAAATTTAATAACCAATATTTGGGCCACTCCAGTCACAACATCCTAGGGAAGATATAACAGCTGGAAAAGATCCAGGAAAAGCAACTAAGAAGACCAAGGAGAATTCTTATCTTTCATTCAAGGACAGACTAAAAATACTAAAAAAAGATTAGAATTTCTCCGACTGGGAAGACAAAAATAAAAAGGGGTTAGTGAGGGGATGTGAGATTAAAGTAAATATAATTGTAATTATCAAGTTCTATGACACTTAATTGGGGCCATCCCTTGAGGTTAAAGGATGTAGATAGAAAACTGAAATATACCTCTATGTATTCATATAGAAATCAGTAAATTTATAGAACCTATATACCTAAGACAAGGCTGAAGTGGAAAATGAGAAAATTTTAAGAAACCATTGGATATAGTCAATGCCAATTGATTTACAATGCATCCTATTTCTTCATTTTTATTTTTAAAATGTTATTTTTATGTTTTTTTTTAAATTGATTTTAGAGAGAGAGGGAGAGAGAGAGAGAGAAATATCAATCAGCTGCATCCTACACACATGCTATTGGGGATAGAGCCACAGCTTAGGCATGTGCCCTGACAGGGAATTGAAGTGGTGACCTTTTGGTGCATGGGAGGATGCCCAACCAACTGAGCAACACTGGCCAGGGCTGCATCCTAATTTTTTAAAATATATTTTATTGATTTTTTGCAGAGAGGAAGGGAGAGGGATAGAGAGTTAGAAACATCGATGAGAGAGAAACATCGATCAGCCGCCTCCTGCACACTACCCACTGGGGATGTGCCCACAACCGAGGTACATGCCCTTGACCGGAATCGAACCTGGGACCCTTCAGTCCGCAGGCCGACGCTCTATCCACTGAGCCAAAACAGTCAGGGCAATTTCTTATGCTCTTATTATGTCATCTATGCAGGAACATACTGCACGCAAGTTTGGGATGCCTAAATCCTTTTGACAGTCAATAATACAGAAGAATAATTTTCTAACTGATTAAGAAAGCAAGGGATTAAGAAAACTAGCTCTTGGCCCCATTTGGTTTACCCATATGGGAGTATGCAACATAAAAAGGTGAAAGAAATCCTAACAGAATGCAGCAGCTGGTTAAAGGCTATTATATTGAAGTTTTCATGAGTTTGACAGTAGGCCAAAAAAACTACAAAATGGCAGAGAGTGAAAAAGGCAGTTGTAACAGGTTGAACATTGTTGGTGATTATTTTTTCAGTGGCAATGAAAACTGTAATCAAATAACCTGAATGAGATGCTGGCAGAAATAAGAGAGCCCCAAGGGAGAGGGAATATGAAAACTGTAACAATGATGTATGCTATAGCCTAATAAACTAGACAAACATGTAGTTTGAAGTATCAAAATCAAGGTTCATAGCATCATGTGAGAAGCTGGTATCAGGATGCAAGCATATAAACACTGTCTGATTTGCAATCTAGAGCACAAGATGTTAATGACTTACAACCTCAAGGATGAGCACACAACTCAACAACTAACTGGAACTGTGCAACTGGTGTAGAAATCTCTTGTGATTTAGATGATCAGTTTATTCCAGCATTGAAAAGGAAAACACTAGAAAGCATTAAAAAATATCCACAGCAGACACCTGACTTTGTAGCTGGAAATGTGTGGTAAAAACTCTTGAATGTAAAGGCAAGACAGACAAAATAAAAAAGATAAAAAATGGGAGCTGTTTGAAATAATGCTATTATAAACTTATTGCTACTTGAGGATCAACAAGGAATCTCAAATTATGAATGGCATTTGCCACTGCATGAAGTCTACTGATCATTGTACATCAAAGTATTATACTATAAATAGAATACCTTAGACAACAGGAATGTAGAATAATAAATCACAAATGCTATTATTCTGTTTAATGTATACTTTCTGAACATGTGTTGTCCCTACATTATAGCTTAACATTTTAGAGGAGTATTTGAGACATTATATAATCCCTCTTTTATTTTTTTTTAATTTATTGCTTAAAGTATTACAAAGGGTATTACATATGTGTCCATTTTATCCCCCCGCCCTAGATAGTCCCCTAGCCTCCCCTATCCCCCAATGTCTTATTTCCACTGGTTATGCTTATATGCATGCATAATCCCTCTTTTAAAAAAAGTATAATTGTAGAGAGAATTGGTATACATAAACTTTCTGAGATATCTTTGAGAAATCATGTAATTCCTCACTCCAAGGAACTGATCACCTCAGAGGCTTTTAATGTCCCCATACTCAGCTTTCTACTGATTTTTCCTGTCTATTATTTTATGTATCTTACCATTATACTAGAGAGTATAATAGTTCTTAATTATACACCAAGATTTGAGCTCTTTACATAGTTACCTGGAGAAATTGTAGTGAGTTGAGAGGGCATCATATCTGAAGCTAATTAAACAGTGAAAAAAAATAGAATTCTTGTGTTTATTTAAACTAAGTATGTTATGTTAATAATTAAAGACTTTAAAAATAAAGACAAACTTCTTGGGAAAAAAGCTGAGATCTTAGGTTTTTGAATTTGGAAAAGACCATAAAATGCCATGCATTGATTCTCTGAGCTAAAAGGGATGTTTGTTTTAAAAATGAGAAACCAAGATTTGTATAGGTTAAATGACTTGTTCAAGGCCACACAGTCAACTAATTATAGAGCCAGGACTAGAAATCAAGTTTTCTTTTTTCCAGATCTGTGCCTTTATCAATACCACTACCATGATCTTCAAGATGGTGAACAGTACTGGACAAATAGAGAGTAGCTGCTCTATGATTCTACCAAGGAACAGCAAGAGATTAATATATGGGATGGTGGTGGTGGTGGTGGTGGAGGGTTGAGGGGTTTACAGCTTTTACAGACTTTTTCTCCTTTTTATTTTTTTGTTTGAATTCATTTTCATTTCCTCACTGCAAGGTACTGGGATCTTTTGTAGCACATGTAACATCAGGGAGAAGATACATATTTAAGGAAAGGACAATGGGACTGGGGGAAGAGGGCAACTCTAGGAATCTCCAGGAGATTATTTATTTATTTATTTATTTATTTATTTATTTATTATTTATTTATTTATTTATTGTTAAGCCTCACCTGAGAATATTTTTCCATTGATTTTTCAGAGAGAGTGGAAGGGAGGAGGAGAGACACACAGAGAGAGACATCGATGTGAGAGACACATTGATTGGTTGCCTCCTGCATGTGCCCTGACCAGGGCTGGGGATCAAGCTGTGACCAAGGTACATGCCCTTGAATGGAATCGAATCTGGGAATCTTCAGTCTGCAGGCCGATGCTCTATCCACTGAGCAAAACTGGCTAGGGCTCTAGGAGTCCTTTAATGAGCCCCAAACAAGTAATGATTTGGAGAAGAATGGCTTAAAGATGTCTTGAATTTTCAGTTGATACTAAAACCTTGGCCACAAGTTTTTATTTCAGCTCATAAAGATTGGATAAAGTGAGAACTTTATAAATGGGTTGAAGAAGTAGTAGTTCTCAAATCTGAGTCAGAAATGAAAGTTTGTCATGACAAAGGCAATGATGTAGAAGGTGATTGGGGAGAGCTTAATAAAATGGGTTGAAAAATGTATAGTGTATGTAAAGCAATACAGTGCCTGTCAATATAGTGTTTAATAAAACAGGTGATTTAAAATAGGTATTTAAAATACATAGAGTGACTAAATCATTAATTATATATAACAAAAATAAAATTTAAAATAAGAAAATTAGAAATCAGGATCAAAGCATATTAAAGAAGAATTTTTAAAGATAAGAGATACCTTGTCTGGAAAAATTTAATAAGACAAACCTTTTCTAGAGGATGTGTCTTTCCTTGAATAGCCAAAAGAGCCCCCTCATCCCCATTCTTCTGAGTTAACAAAACTGAGGCATGAAATCTAATTTCTTGAGAACTGTAGTAATGAAGATCTAGGAGTGCTGTTATTGTTTTAGAACTGAATTATGAAGAATTGATGGGCAGAGGAAGAATAAAAACAGACTTGATAAAAGACAGCAGGCTGAAAAAATGGAAAAACATTATTTTTAGTCAGACTCATGGTAGAGGCAAATTCAAAGAATTTAATTGGTATCGAAGTCTATTTCATGAATCTGATTAGTTTTAATTGTTGAGGCAGCTGATTCCAAGTTAAATTTAAGTTGCACTCACACAATTGATGAGACACTGTTAATGTATCATAAAAACTCAACATCCTCTCTCCCCTCCCTCTTCCATGTCAACCCAATGTATCATAATTTGTATTTCAGGCAGCATCCTGCTGAAGATGCTTCTAAGCACCTGTATTCCTTTGACAGACACAGATGGCCCCAGAAAATGGTATCATTCTGTTGTTGTTATGTGAAAAATGCTGAGTGCTGTATTTCGAGAATGAACAACTCAGCTCCACAAATCCAGGACTGCTGCTGACTGCCTTTTGGGTTCATGAAGTATTTATTCACCTAAAATAGTTTGTGTACATATAGTTGCAGAAAACTTCCATCTCTGTCTGAAGAAGAAATGCAGAAAAACCCCTCAATAGATTAAATTGTTCTTGTAACTATTTACTTCCACTGTCAATCTATATATATAAAAGGCTAATATGCTAAGAGTCTGACTGTCCAACCGGTCGCTATGACCCACACTGACCACCAGGGGGCAGATGCTCAATGCAGGAGCTGCTGAGACGTGCACTGGCCATTTATAGAGAAACGGCACCGCGGATCTGGCACCAACAAAGCAACACTGAGATTCCCCCAACTGGGACACAGGCCCCGCCACCATCCTAGAGTGACAGCCCACCAAATCACAGCTGACGTTGCCGAGACCCCATGGAGCAAAATGTGGCCCACAGCCCAGCCCAGCCCAGAAATGGTGGCTGTGGGCACTGGGTAATGACATCACGTAGCAACGCTCAGCTTCCTCTCCCTAGCGACGACTAGCCTCCTTGGAGTTTCTGCAGCGCAGGAACACGACTTGCTTTATAGTCAGGTGCAAACATTTTACACTTTAACCAAATGTCTGTGAAGCATTTTCTTGTGCCTCATCTCATTTGATCCTCACAGAAGTCCTGGAGTAGGTACACAGGAGACTCGATGGAATCCTACTTTCTTTTCATTAGTCGGAAAACAGAGATTTAGAGAGCTTAGAAACTTGACCCAACTGAAAAGAAGTAAGAAATGGTGGACCTTGAAAATGACTTCAGGTTTTCTCACTGTGCAGAATATAGTCAAACACTGCTGCAGTTAAATATTTTATCCTTTGTTCTCCCTGTGTGATCTGTAATAATAATCTGCTTTGTGTTGATATTTACTGCTGTGATGCTGACAATTACCTGAAAGAGAAGTTAGGGTGCTTCACTGGGCTGGAAAAAGTTTAGCTAAATCAGAAAGCAGATCTAATTAAGTAAGTTTATCTGTATATATAAAGCTCTTGCTGGCGCCAATCGCATGCGTGTGTTTCAATCTGACATTGTTGATCATGAGTTTGGTCGACGCTTCTATTATAGAGAAAGGCCCAATAGTGATATTAAAATTTTTCTTCTAATTAATTTCCTTTCAATGTGCACGAATTTGTGTACCAGGTCACTAGTAATGTCATCATCAGCTTTTTGTTGTATTGTGAAAAATCTACACCACCTCCAATCACAAAACACAACACATAGCTGCATCAAATGGATTTTTCCTAAAGGCATCAGCAAATTTTTAGTGGTAATTTAAACATGAGTTGATTATCCAAGCTTCCTTGGGGAAGAAAGAACTAGGTATTGTAGGCCAGGCTAATGTCACGTTTTACAAATAAATTCACTTGCGAATATATAGATTAGCCACAATAGAGAATGTGATGGTTCTGACTTACTTGATATAGTAGGGCACTTTGTTTGGCGAGATGGCTCTCTCCCAGGGACCCTGGACAGAAGCTGAAAGAGGAAATAAAAAAAGGCAAGGAGGTCAAGTTCACTGCAAACAGGAAAGACAACATTAATCTCGAGAATTACAATTTTACACTGATATTGGTCTGTTTGCTCAGCTGCCCATGAACACAGGATGGATTAACTGGCTGTTCTGAAGTTTCTGTCCTAATCTAAGTGAAATTGAAGTCATTCAGGCAAAAGATAAATGCAAAAAGAGAGAGAGGGAGAAAAACCATTCCACTGCCATACCTATAGAACAGATAAGGAAGTGAATGAGTAAACTGATGGGTTTTCTCTTATGTGTCTCCATTGGGCTCTTGTCTTATAATACTTCCTCTGATATCTTTCACTATTTGATTGACTGGGTTTTATTAGTTTAGCAGCTGAAACATCCCTCTGTGATATATTTACATTCCAAGTTATTGAAGCTAAAATACTACACTTATCACTCTGATGTGTTTGTTTTTCTCTTTATTTGGCTTTTACTGATTTCATTTACTGATTATCTTTTTAATTGGAGCCTCAAAATGTCAGTTGACCAGCATGATCTTATTAGAAACGATAACAAAAAGTGAGAGAATGGCATCTGATAACAGAATGTCATAAAACCCTTGTGATGAGTGATGAATCCTATAGGTAAAATTAAATTTCATGTATGGGGAATTCACTTTATAAAGACTTGATTGTGTATTAGTCAAATCAATCATCTTTAAATTGTGCTTTCAATGTTTCAGTTATAGTGTTTGTCTTTCACAAAGCTGAACTTTTATATACTGTTGAATCTGTGTATGTTTTCTTTCTGTAAGACAAAATAATCATGTTAGGATGTACTATAACATTTCTTCAACAATAAAATCTCCCTCCTGAATAGACTTTTAAGAAACTGGAGTTTGGGAGACATAGAATATCCTCAGGATTAGAAATATAAGAATCATTCTTATTAACATCTAGCGATTTTTCCTGAATTTCCATCCTGCTTATAATTTGAAGCACAGCTGATGCTGACCATTATTTCCTTCGATGAAAAGTTCCCTTCTAAATTAGTTTCATAGTAAATCCACTCCACAGTGTACTGAGATGTAACAAAACGTCAAAGCTAATATATCGTTGACTATAATGTATAATATGAAAGAACAGCTTCTGATATAAGTTAACTTCACCTACTGTCAGACAATTTAAGGGTAATGAAACTACAGATTCTTTACTTTATATTGAGTAATAGAAGGATCAAATCATCCAACCTTCAACCAGATATGCTGCTTTGTACCTTGGTGAAATGTCATTAAAAAGATACAGAGCATGGACTTGTATTTAGCTGCTAATTAGTCTTTTCATTTTGGCAGACAGGTTTTTAATATGGGGAAAAAGACATTTATCTGCTGTTTTGAAGTAGACCCTTGCCTTCAATCTCTCTCTCTCTCTCTCTCTCTCTCTCTCTCTCTCTCTCTCTCTCTCTCTCTCTTTTTCTCTCTCTCTCTCTCTCTTCTTATCCTCTCTGTCTTTTACATTCTCTACCCCACTCTTGTCTGTTTTTCTTCTCTAGGTCTCAGATCTCTTGCCCAGATTAAATCACAGAGTAAATAGGACCAGGTTTGAGAATTTAGGCTGGACTTGATGTACCTGGGCAGAGTCTGGTGCTATGGAAACCTAATAACCCAAGCCCTCTCTAGTAGGAAACATGGTAGAGAGGCAGAATCATAGCTCTAGGCTGCTCAGCACACCTTCTTCTTAAAAGGACAGCATCATAATGGTGATGGATGCTAACTAGACTTATTGTGGTTACCATTTTGCAATATACACAGAAATCAAATCATTATGTTGGTCATCTGAAACTAATATAATGTTGTATGTCAGGTATACCTTAATACAAAAAAGCTCCAAAAATCAACAGCATCATGAAAAGGAGAACTCCAGAGAGTCTTTAGGTCAGCCCTCACTGGAGGTATTACCAAGCCTATGCATGCCTAATCTGATAAAAGACCAGTTACTCTTTTCTTAAAGGTCCCTAAGGGCTGGGCCCCACAATTTCTTTCATTATCCTTTTCCAGGTATTTATTATTCTAATAGTCCAGAAAGTCCTTCTGACTCTGGGTAAGTCCTCTGGAAGTACAAGAAAATCTAGCAAGAAAGCAGCGCTGCCCAGCTGAGCTAATGGCTAGACCTACATCAAGTATCTATAGTTGACTTAGCATTATTAAACAATAAAAGCAAAAAAACCCCCAAAACCTCCCCTCCCCAAACAAACACCCTAGAGCAGTAATCAGAATATGCTTGAACTAAATAGTTGAAAAGATTTAAAAATATATTCTAAAAAAATTATAAGTTCCAGATCAATATGATTTTTTAAACTTTTACAAATAGAGTGCTTCATTGTTAAAATTTTACAAAGTATATAAATTATACATAAAAGCATTATGTTTTAAAAAACTTTGCCTTTAGAGAGAAACCAGGATGGCGGCATAGGTAAACACCTGAAATTGCTGCCTCACACAACCACTTCAAAAATACAACTAAAAGACAAAACGGACATCATCCAGAACCACAGGAAGGCTGGCTGAGTGGAAATTCTACAAGTAGAAGGAAAGAGAAAAGCACACTGAGACTCAGAGGAGGTGCGGAAGTAAAGTGCAGAGGTATGGACGCATATGCCAGGGGCTGGCAACTGAGGACGCAGTTGTCTTTTTCAATCGGGAGGGAGACACATGCTCCCACTCTGAACTCCAGTTCCAGGCGAGTCTTTGGGGACCCAGACTCATACGGGGAGAAACTGGACTGTCTGGCATCGGTCGGAACTTGAGGGCGGCTTTCTCTCAGAGGTGCTTCCAGCGATTACTGCGGGACACTGAGAACCAGGGCCTCTTAGGGCAGGGCTGAGGATCAGCCATAGCTGTTTGCTCCGCCCTGTTGATTCCCTGAGACCCCGCCCCACCCAAGCTGTGCGCAGAGGCTTTTGCATATGAATGACCTGGCCCTTTGCAATCTAAACTTACCTAACAAACAGCAGCTGGGTCAGAGAGACCCAGAACATCCAAAAGAAGGCCCAAGGCCCCACAGCAGCTTGCATTGCTTCACAGCTGGGCCTCATCTGGGCACCTCCAAATCCCAAACAAAGAAGAGGAATCTGAAGATCTCTCCTTAGCTCCTGCTGGGTAGCCTCAGGCAGAGGCTAAATTAGCACCTCCTTAGAGATCCAAGAGCCAGTGTACCCAGTGGTCAGAGTGGGACCATCCAGATGACAAGTCCTCAGATCCATAAGGGACACACTCAGGGGGCAACTCAGTGAGCACCAAAGCCCCACTGAAACAAGTCTTGCCCCAGAAGTGTGTCTCTAGCACAGAAGTTCTCCCACCATAGACACAGCTGATTCTCACAGTGAACTGGCCTGGAGGTCAATTCCTCCCAGTGATAACAACTACAATCAAGGCTTAACTACAAAAAGACTGTGCACACAGCCCACAAAGGGGTGCACCGAGTGTCCACCTCAGGTAATTGGGGAGGCTGAGCTACTAGGCCCTATAGGACACCTAGCACAGAAAGCCACCCTATCAACACAGGGAAGCATAAAAAATGCGGAGACAAAGAAACAGGTCACAAATGACAGAAATGGAGGAAAGCAAACTACTGGATATAGAGTTCAAAACCACGGTTATAAGGTTATTCAAGAATTTTCTAGAAACCACCAATAAATTTAGTGAGACCCTCGATAAATCTAGTGAGACCCTCGAGGTTATGAAAAAGGACCAACTAATAATTAAGCATACACTGACTGAAATGAAGAATATTATACAGACTCCCAACAGCAGACTAGAGGATCCCAAGAATCAAGTCAAAGATTTGAAATACGAAGAAGTAAAAAACACCCAACCAGAAAAGCAAAAAGCAAAAAGAATCCAAAAATATGAAGATAGTGTAAGGAGCCTCTGGGACAACTTCAAGCGAACCAACATCTGAATTATAGGGGTGCCAGAAGAAGAAAGAGAGCAAGATATTGAAAACCTATTTGAAGAAATAATGACAGAAAACTTCCCCTACCAGGCGAAAGAAATAGACTTACAAGTCCAGGAAGCACAGAGAACCCCAAACAAAAAGAATCCAAAGAGGACTACACCAAGACACATCATAATTAAAATGCCAAGAGCAAAAGACAAAAAGAGAATCTTAAAAGCAGCAAGAGAAAACAGTTACCTACAAGGGAGTACCCATATGACTGTCAGCTGATTTCTCAACAGAAACCATGCAGGCCAGAAGGGAGTGGCAAGAAATATTCAAAGTGATGAATAGCAAGAACCTACAACCTAGATTACTTTACCCAGGAAAGCTATCATTCAGAATTGAAGGTCAGATAAAGAGCTTCACAGATAAGAAAAAGCTAAAGGAGTTCATCACCACCAAACCAGTATTATATGAAATGCTAAAAGGTATCCTTTAAGAAGAGGAAGAAGAAGAAAAAGGTAAAGATAAAAATTATGAACAAGGAGTACATATCTATCAACAAGTGAATCTAAAAATCAAGTGAATAAAAAATCTGATGAACAGAATAAACTGGTGAATATAATAGAAACAGGGGCATAGAAAGGGAGTGGACTGACAATTCTTGGGGGGAAAGGGGTGTAGGGGGTGCAGGAAGAGACTGGACAAAAATCGTACACCTATGGATGAGGACAGTGTGTGTGGGGGTGTAAGGGCAGAGGGTGGGGTGGGAACTGGGTAGAGGGGAGCTATGGGGGAAAAAAAGAGGAACATCTGTAATAATCTGAACAAAAAAGATTTAATTAAAAAAAACTTTGCCTTTATGTGTTGGATAAATATCAAATATATCCAACGGTGAGACTCAGTGAACTTTTTGTGCTGAAAGATATTTTTTTGCCATTTGATTCACAGTTTATAGCTGCTTTGCAGTCATCATTTGAAACCTTAAAATTTTATACTGAAAGTCCTCAATCCAAAAATAAATAAATAAATAACGGCCTTTCCCTATTCCTCCCTAGGCTCATCACCACCACAGACACACACACCGGAACCACTTGCTTTAGAAATACACAATCAGAGGGTGGTTCTATGCGATTAGATTCAGTGCTCCTTTGCAAGAAAGTGTTAGAGTTGTCAGGCAATTTTGCTTGGGACTGCCAGATAATTCTAGTCTTGCACATATTCAGAGTTGATCAAATATATGGTAACTCTCATAAGTGTGTCCCAGAATTATTTCATTTCTTGCAGGAGTGCCCACGCCAACAAGAGCTGTTTCTTATCTCAGTGTGGCAGTGAAGGCTTGTCATCCTTCTTAAAGGGAGCCTAGGTAGTAGGCACACACATCTTTTTTTGCCTGATGTGTCCATTTTTAGTAGCCCATCACAAGCAGATTTATTGGCAAATAGTTTTATGTGAGAATGTGCTATCCTTTTGTATTTTCTTATAGAGATATTTCTATAACCACTACATGTAATTCGAATGTAGCTCTGTGATTCTGATTCTTGAGTGTAAAAATCATTCATCATTATAGGGCACCAGCACCATGGAGGTATTGTCTACTGAATTTAAAAAGCAAACTATACATGAGCTTATTTATTCCGAAACCAACCTCTGAGTTTCCCTCATTCAGTTTGTTATTAAGAGCAAGAAAGGGTAGCAATTCTACCTTCAAATGCTTTTCTTCCCTTGAGGTGACAGGATCCAATATTGTGCCCAAGGTGGTTTTGAAAATCACAACCACAGGCCAGGCTTTGTTTAGAAGTTCTTATTTCAACCCGTTTTAATGCATGATGAACAGAATGTGCCAAACGATGCACCCCGGTGTTAAGCCATATTTTAATCGACACAGGGGCCTAACCAGAAAATTAAAAAGAATGCTAATGTCATTCGAACTGTGCCAAGACAGCACTCTATGGAATTCAGACCCACATACAGGCATTAATCTTTCTACTTTTCTTATATTTGGTGGATTTAGAGTGTGATAACATAGTTGGGTCAAAAAAAGGGGAGGCAGATTATGAAAATAAATAATACAGCATTCACTGGAGACAAAATAGAAACCTCATCTATGGGGTTAAGATAAAGGTGTTAGGAAGAATTGACTAGCCACTGGTGCCTGGCTCCTCAGAAGTGTACAAATTCTAGTAATAGTTTAATGGACACATTCTATCAAGGAGATCTACTCTAGAGCAATGGCCTTTTGCCACTCTCTCCTCCATTCCCCTCCACACCTAGGTATTTTTAAGACATTTTTTCCTAATCTCTCTACTCCCTTCATGAAATTTTAATACTACAGGTAGTAATATATAACTGGTTATATATTGTATGCATCTGTGCTTTACATAAAAAGAGTAAGTTTTTTTTATCCCTCAGGGACCAATTTTCACCCCCTTGGGGGCTATATCACTCCCATTGAGAATGCTTAATATAGAAGAGGTGTTGGAGGAGATAAGAAAATGCTTATGTACTTGAAACATGATCTCAAGTAGCTTATTTGAGGTATTATTTTCATTTTGCAGATAATGAGACAATTAAGATCACATGGAGTAGCATGTCTAAGGTCCTAAGTCAATAAGTATTAGAGCCTAATTTTTGTTATTACTCAAACTGAAGTCAGGTGATTCAGGAAACTGAGAATAACATGTTGCCTGTCTACTAGGTTCCCTGCACTGTATGCTCCTTAATGTAACCCCTCAAACACCTATGAGGTCATGTGATTCCAATATTACACATGAAGACGTTGAGGCTCAGAAATTGTCAGTAAACTAGCCCAGGTCATATGCAGCTAGCAAAGAATGCATCCAGATCTGTCTAGTCTTTGTACTTTATCATGTGTGGTATGTAACAGGTAGTCTATAAATAGTTGCCAAACCTGGTAAATAAATACATCTTAAAAGGGATTAATTGTAATGTCATATAGTTAAAGTTCTCTATACTATATCTGATATCTAAATTTATCCTCTACACCATTTCCATCAAATTCACCAAATTATTTTACAGAAGCTGTTTGAACAACTTCGTTGTCACCAGATCTCAGAGGGGTTCTGTTGAATTGCTTATGGCTTTAGTGATGATTAGCAATAGCTTTCTTTTATTCTGGTAAGAATCTGTCTCCCTATGATCTGTAATCTCCATCATGGGTCCTGTCCTAGATGTCTAAGTTAAATAATCTGATCAGTTCAGAGAGTCTATTTCCAAAGCACGAAGATGAGACTGATTTTCATCTGAAAGACAAAAACAGAGCTTCAGTCCCTAAAGAAATAAAACAATACCTAACATCACTTCACTCATTATGCAACACATTTTTGTAGAACACCTATTATGCACTAGGCACTGTGCAAAGTGCTGGCGCTAATGCAGTAAATACGACAGACTTAGCTCCTGCTATTTTGCATTTCATTTTAGTCTCTGGGGATATTTTCCAATGAGCACATCTAATGTTCCAGCATTAAAATCAATCAACTGGTATCTACTGAACACACATTATATGTATGTTCCTGTGCTGGGTATTTGCCTGTAGGGGTGGAGTAGGGAGTGGTGTGCTGGAGAAAGAGGTTCCATGCCCTCAAGGACATTATTACTTAATGAGATGAACATATAATGGTAGTGTACCAGTCAGAGTCCTGGTGGGAAATAGATTTCACATTCAAATTGGGTAAGTTGAATAGAGTTTAGTAAAAGGGCTGGTCACAAAAGTCTGTACAAGGTGTGGAGAATCACAAGGGATAATCTTAATAACAACAGGGAGCCATTAATACCCTAGGTCTGAGGAGCAAGGAGAGAGAACTCTTACCAGAAGAGGAGGACTAGGAATGGTGGGGAGAGATAAAGAGGGGAGAGCAAGTGAGACCCTTCTCTCTCCCAAATGAACAAACATGCATGTGCATTGGTGAAGAGGTCATGTGACAAGATCTTTAGTCAAGGGAAGCAGGCCTGGAAGGAGTCTAGAGAATAAGCATTTTGATCTATTTGCCATCTTTCTACCCATCTCCTACCATGGGCCTCAATTGGCTGAGCCCAACTCGAAGCCAGCGGGCTGGAGATGCCATTCATGCAGCCCAAACAGGACAACCTCTCAAGGCTCAGAGCGAGGCAGGGAAGTGTGAAGAGTGCATGTGAAGGAGCAAAGTACATTAAAATGGGCTGACTCAATTGAGAGGCAGCTTTTGTCCTTTCTCATCTTTTTTCTTGCCTGGAACATGGATGTGAGAATGGCTGGAGCTATAGAAACCAGGAGAAAGGAAGCCATCTTGCTTGCAATCCCTCAGAAGCAGACATGGAGACAAGGATGTGAGTACAAGTAATTGGAGCAGTAATTCAAGGAAGCACTGGTAGACAAGCAGGTAGGAAGACAGGGAAGGGAGAAAAATTGATAAAAGATGAATTATTGCTTTGGATACCTGGGGCTCAGTGCAGCTGAGGGCTTCACTGTAGAATACACTTCAGAGTTATCTGCCCGCCCCCCTTCCCAGGGGCAAGGGGACTAGAATATTTATTTACTATTGCTTGAGAGATACTATTGGAGGTTGGGGGCGTGTCATTAACTCCCTGGTACTTGTGGCTGGCCCCTTGAACTGGTGAGCAGGCTCCAATGGCTATAAAAAGATGTTTTACTTTGTGCAAGCCCTTGTTTAGTTTTCTGTTGCATGCATCCAAACCTGCTTCTCATTGAACTACTCCCACTCACCCAATGCATCTGTGGCTCACATTTTAAATGGCTGAACAGCATTCCATTGGTGGATGCACCATAACTTCTTGAAGAAATCAGTTGTTTCCAGTTTTCACTGTTATAAGTAAGGCTGCAATGAACATCTTTGTAGACAAATTTCTGCATGCATTTTTGTTAATTTTCTTAAGCAAAATTCATAGAGGTATAATTATTTGATGAAAGGCCATGAACATTTTAAAGGCATTTTACACAATTACACTCCTCCCAGGAGGAGTCTTTCTTTGTTGATCTAGATGGAAAGAGAATAATCCATTTCCACAGGTAAATGACACTTAGTTGGCATAATTCTCAAGGTTCGTTAGATATACTGCTTGATGCAGTGGATTATTTGAGAACATGCCTTTCATACCGTCTCTTCAATAATAGATTCTGAACTTTTTGAGTTCAGAAAGGCACTCAGTACATTGGCTTTTTACCTGAAAGCCCAACTCAGTGTCTTGAGGGGTATCTGGAACAAGTGGAAAGTGTCCAGAACACAGTTTCAGAAGAACTGGATTTGAGTCCTGACTCCACCATTACTGCACAAACTTAAGCAAGTCTTATCTTCTCTGTGAGCCTTCTTTTTCTTACACGAAAAATGTGGATAATGATAGCTCCCTTCCCAAAATAGTGTCAGGATAAAATGAGAAAGTAGATATGAAACTGCTTTGCAATATTTAATTGCCATACAAATAATGTTCATAATCACATATCTATGGGATGTTGTCTGAATGATGGCAATCCTAGGATCAACCTCCTTGCTGCACCTGAGCATTTGTCTTCAACTCTTGGATCCACTCCTAACTACTATTTTTTAAAAATTATTATGTTGATTTCAGAGAGAGGAAGTGAGAGGGAGAGAGAAATAGAAATATCAATGATGAGAGAGAATCATCAATCGGCTGCCTCCTGCACGCCCCCTACTGGGGATTGAGCCTGCAACCCAGGCGTGTGCCCTGACCAGTAATCAAACCTATGACCTTCTGGTTCATGGGTCAAGGCTCAACCACTGAGCCACACCAGACAGACCACTTCTAACTACTATTAATGTACCATATATAGTATAAAGTGTGATAGAGAGAAATGCCTTTGAACACCATCTAATTGCCTGGGCTTATGGTACTTATTTATACATCTCTGACTGCCTAAGCCAATAGTATCTGCTGAAGAGATACTTCATTGTTGGTAGACCATCCGTTCACTATTCATCAGCATAAATGATGAACAGATTAGTTAATATTTGATACAATGGGAAGTAGAGGGGCACAGACTGTTTTATAATCAGAGGACAATGATGATGAAAAGATAAAAAGATTGTTCTTTCAGGAGATCACGGTTCAATTCCGGTCAGGGCACATGCCCGGGTTGCAGGCTCGATCCCCAGTGTGGGGTGTGCAGGAGCAGCCGATCAGTGATTCTCTCTCATCATTTATGTTTCTATCTCTCCTTCACTCTCCCTTCCTCTCTGAAATCAATAAAAAGATATATTTTTAAAAAACATTGTTCTTGTGGCATTATATACAATGGATTAGAGGTAGGGGAGTGGATTTTGAGAATTACCCAGTGCAAGTGTGAACTTCTAAGGCTTAGTTGTTAGGCAATTGGGAATTTCACTGGCAGAAAAAAATTAGCTATGAGGTAAATTTCAGATAAATTATATATTTAGGTTAAAATATTTGGAAGGTGGGTCTTTCACTGAAACCCAAGTGAAGGACAAGACGTTAAGTACTAGAAGATGATAGCTGAAGCTATGAAAATGGATGGACTCTTGCTTTTTCCGCCATCTTGAAGCCAGGGGAGACTGCTGGGAACAGGACTTCTATAACAACATATATGTGTGGAAGGCTGTGGCCCAAGGCCATTTGTGTGGCTGTAAGTGGAGTCTCTGGAACCAGAGGGAACACACGATCTTCCTAAAATTGAAGGTGTTTATGCTTGAGATGAAACTGAATTCTATGTAGGCAAGAGATGTGCTTATGTGTCCAAAGCAAAGAACAACACAGTGACCCCTGGTGGCAAAATGAACAAAAACAGAGTAATCTGAGGAAAGGTAACTCATGCTTATGAAAATAGTGGCATGGTTTGAGTCAAATTCTGAAGCAACCTTCCTGCTAAGGCTACTGGACACAGAATTTGTGTGATGCTGTACCCCACAAAGAGTTAAACTTATTGAAGAGTAAATAAATAAAAGATTTATTCTCTCATAAAAAAATAGACTGTTTAAGGAAAGAAGGCTGTTAAAAGAGAGCTATACACTGGGGAATGCCCTGAAAAGGTGGTGGCAATAGAAAAGCCATCAAAAACAACACAGAAACTACAATAAAGCACAATAAACACAAGGGCAGGCAGATGGTGAGGTATGAATGCCAATGGGTTCCAAAGGACTAAGGCTATAGAAAAGGAAGATGTGTTTGGCCACAAGATCCCTGGTTATCTCAACAGGGCAATTTCACAAGAGTGGTGAAGGCCGAACCAGACCACAAAAATTGAAGGAGCGGGTAGACAGAGAGAAAATAGTAGAATTGGGTCCTAACCAATCATTTGAGAAGTTGTCCATGAAAGGAGAACATCTGAGGTTAGGCATTCCCTCTTTCCTGTTCTGTAAACCAGCCCATTCAAATAATTTATTTGTGGAATTTGCTTATGGTCTTCTTTATAATAGTAAATTACATGAAAAATTTATTTCTGCTTCTTTTTTATGTCCTAAGGTCATAATTAAGATTATAATACAGTGTTTAAGTTTTTATGTCATTGTTAATGCTGGATATATACATATAGGTATGTACATATATTTCTCCATTGCAATTGCTTAAAAAATGTCTTTTTATTGATTACAGAGAGCTAGGGAAAGAGAGAAAGAAACATATGAGAAACACTGATTAGCTGCCCCCTTACGCCCCCTACTGGGGATCAAGCCTGCAACCCAGGCATGTGCCCTGACCGGGAATCGAACTGGTGATCTCTTGGTGCATGGGGCAATGCTCAACCAGTGAGCCACACTGACCAGGGCTGCAATTGCTTTCTGTATTATTTCTATTTCCTTCTGATGTGATGCATATAGTTCCTGTAGCAAGATTACATTTTCTGTTATTTAACTGAAAGGCCAAGTTAAATTTAACACTTTTCAAAACATTAAAATAAGAATAGTGCTTTATATGTCTATACTATATATCAAAAGTAAAGATTCAATGAAAACTTTAAGATCACTTACTAAACTTTCAAACATGGGAAGATTTTTCCATAAAGATTTCAACAGCAGAGACAGATGGGCTACATTCAGAGGGGAAGGTCACAGGAGTGATGAATGAGACCTCTAATGTCTGCCATAGCTGTGAAAATCTTTATGGCTAACTAAAATTCCTCACGAATAACAACCTGTAAATATTATATGAGCTGTCAGATAGATAACACTAAGCTCTGAGACCATTACACATGGAGAACAGAATACAGATGCTCCTCCACTTACGATGGGGTTACGAATGATAAACCCATTGTACGTTTAAAATAGCCAAAGTCAAAAACGCATTTACTTTAATACACCTAACTTACTTAGCTTAGCCTGGCCTACCTTCAACATGCTCAGAACACTTAAATTAGCCTGTAGTTGGTCAATTATCTTGAGTTTCATCTCAATAGTAATTGCCTTCCTCTTCTCACCAGAAGCAGGAGACACAGACGAACATTTTGTAGGCATAACGGGATGTGAAAACACAAAACGCAATACCCCAGAATCACTGGCAACACAGTACACTGCAGAGTATTGTTTTTTTAACCCTCGTGATCAAACAGCTGACTGGGAGCTATGGCTGCCTCCCACTGCCCAGCATCACTACAGAGTATCATGCCACATATCACTAGCCCGGGAAAAGATCATAACTCAAAATTCAAAGTCTGATTTCTACTGAATGTATATTATTTTCCCACCACTGTAAAATAGAAAATGGACAAGTTGAACCATTGTAAATTAGGGACCATCTGCACCACACCATTGGATTTGTCAGTGGAGGGTCAAGTCATGTAGTGTATTAGGCTTACATTTGATCAGGGAAGTCAAGAATTCATACTAAACTACTTGGCAAGGTGACTGAGTTGCAGAGATAAATGCTATATCTACTACTCTGTGCTGCTGGCTGCACAGTCCCACAAAGTGTAATAAACAATATTTGGTGGCATTACTCATGAAAGAAATGCTCCTTCAAACTGACTTGCACAAAATTCTAAGAGCCTTATTGTGGCTACTTAGGACATTAGCAAAGAAATCAAACCTCATAAGGACAGATGGAGGAGAATAGGTGTCTATATAAATAGAGCTGTGACTGAATTATGCTTGTGAAATTTCTGAGTAATTGTGAAAAGAACTGGCTGACTATTATCATTGAACTTTCCTCCAGGTAAAAGTGGCTGCAATCTTCAGGCCGTTTGGGTTAAGTCGGGTTACTAACAAGTCAGTGCAATATTGCCAGGTGCCTTTAGTGTCTCTCCAGATGTGATTTTAAAAGACGGCAGGTAAACACCATTTGCTGAATGCTCTCTGTGTGAAAGGTATTGTATTGGGCACCAGGGAAATTTCAAGGAAAGTAAAATTTGAAACTTGAGACAGTAGGGAGCAACTCAGATATTAAAAACCAAATGACTATAGATGGGATGTACATCTATTTAGAAAGCAAGATAGGAGTCAGAAAGAGTGAAGGATATGGCAACAATGAAAGGAATAAGAGTGTGGGAGAGATGAAATTTTGGTCCCAATTCTTTACTCCATTGTAAAAGAATTAAACATCTACATCTTAGCCATAGTTTCATGGTGGGCAGTGTGCTTCCCAGACCTTGACCTTCGGCTTGACCATGTGACTTGCTTTGGCCAATGAGGCTTTTACAGACGTGACATGAACAGAGGCTTGTCCACTTATGCTCTGGTGATCTGCCATGAGCACATGTCCCAAGTGGCCTCTGATCCTTCAGCGTGGCCTTCAAAACCCAACACATTTAGAGACAGTCTCTGAACTGAATTTGCAGCCTGGAACCAAACCCAGCTAACCTGCAGCCTGAGGAAGAGATTCCCAGTCAAACTTTATGTAGAATACTTAAACTCTCATTGACATCTAGATCCATAAGCATGAGAAAAGAAGCTTTTTACTTTCATATAGGAGAGAAAGAGAGGGGGGAAGATAGAGATAGTGGCAACCCTCTAGAACAGTGGTTCTCAACCTTCCTTTAATACAGTTCCTCATGTTGTGATGACCCCCAACCATAAAATTATTTTCATTGCTACTTCATAACTGTAATTTTGCTACTTTTATGAATTGTAATGCAAATATCTGATATGCAGGATGTATTTAGGCAACCCCTGTGAAAGGGTCGTTCGACCTCCAAAGGGGTCGCGACCCACAGGTTGAGAACCGCTGCTCTAGAAGTTATTAAACTTGTCAGTCTCAGTTTTCTCTTCTGTGAAATGGAGACAATAACAATCCTTATTTTATAGGGTTGTTGTGAGGATTAACAGGTTACTCCATGTAAAATCCTTCCTCACTGTTAAAAGCAAAAAGTGTGCAATGTTTTCTGTATTCCTATTCCTACCCCTATTATTATCATCATTAATGTGATGAATTAGCAGGATATTTATTCCATTAACTAACTTACTGACAGTGAGAGGAATCTCAGATGAACCAGGCAAATGAGAGAGACTCTATGGTTCTAGTGTTAAACTAACTATTAAAAACTACCACCTAAAGCAGCCGTGGGTAAACTAGGGCCCGAGGGCCGGATCCGGCCCATTTGAAATGAATAAAACTATTGAAAAAAAAAGACCGTACCCTTTTATGTAATGATGTTTACTTTGAATTTATGTTAGTTCACACAAACACTCCATCCATGCTTTTGTTCCGGCCCTCCGGTCCAGTTTAAGAACCCATTGTGGCCCTCGAGTCAAAAAGTTTGCCCACCCCTGACCTAAAGCAATTAAAACTACTATCAAAACCCTGGCCAGCCAAAACCGGTTTGGCTCAGTGGATGGAGCGTTGGCCTGTGGACTGAGGGGTCCCGGGTTCGATTCCGGTCAAGGGCATGTGCCTGGGTTGCGGGCACATCCCCGGTGGGAGATGTGCAGGGGGCAGCTGATTGATGTTTCTAGCTCTCTATCTCTCTCCCTTCCTCTCTGTGGAAAATCAATAAAATATATTAAAAAAAAAACAAAAAAAAACAAAAAACAAAAAACAACAAAAAAAAAAACCCTGGCCAGTGTGGCTCAGTTTGTTGGACATTGTCCCATGCACCAAAAGGTTGCCTATTTGATTCCCGGTCAGGACACAACCCCAGGTTTTGGGCTTGATATCTGGCAGCGGGTGTGCAGGAGGTAGCCAACCATTGTTTTGCTCTCACATCAATGTTTCTCTCTCTCCCTTCCTTTCTCTCTAAAAATCAATAAAAATATTTTTAAAAACTACTACCAAAACATGAGCCTAGAAAACAATGCCAATAAATAATTCCTCTTCCTCCTCTTCCAGGTATTTTCTGATTCTTCAAAATTTTATGTAGTTCTCAGTGTAGTAGAACATGAAAGGAGACAGATCTTCCTTTAGCATTCTAATGCTGCTGTCAAGTATGAGGTAATTGTGTTTTATCCTTTTATATTAGTACTAGAGGCCTGGTGCACAAAAATTTGTGCACTCGGTGGGGGAGGGGGGGTCCCTCAGCCCTGCCTGTGCCCTCTTGCAGTCTGGGGCCCCTCGGGAGATAACGACCTGCTGGCTTAGGCCTGCTCCCGGGTGGCAGAGGGCAGGCCCAATCCCTAGGTGCAGCCCCTGGTCGGGCTCAGAGCAGGGCCGATTGGGGAGTTGGGGCGCCGCCCCCTGTCATGCACAGAGCAGGGCCGATCCGGAGGTTGCGATGCCACCCTCAGTCATGCTCAGGGTAGGGCCGATTGGGGGGTTGGGGCACCTCCCCCCGTCACACTCAAGGCAGGGTCAATGGGGAGGTTGTGGCACCACCCCCTGTCATGCACAGAGCAGGGCCCATCAGGGGGCTGGGGAGCTTCTCCCTGTCACACACAGAGCAGGGCAGATCAGGGGGTTGGGGCGCTGCCCTCTATCACCCACAGAGCAGGGCCGATCAGGGGGTTGGGGCACTGCACCCTGTCACACACAGAGCCACAGGGCAATCAGGGGGTTGGGGAGCCCCCCTATCAGGCACAGAGCAGGGCCAATCAGGGGGTTGGGGCGCCTTCCCCTGTCAGGAACAGAGCAGGGCCGATAGGGAGGTTGTGGTCCTGCCCCCTGTCACACACAGAGCCGCAGGGCGATCAGGGAGTTTGGGCGCTGCCCCCTGTCACGCTGATCCCGGTGCCGGGAGGCCTCGTGGCTCTGCTGATCCCGGTGCTGGGAGGCATATTACCTTTTTACTACATAGAATAGAGGCCTGGGGGCTGGCTGGTTTGCCCTGAAGGGTGTCCTAGATCAGGGTGGGGGGTCCCCACTGGGGTGCCTGGCCAGCCTGGATGAGGGGATGATGGCTGTTTGCAGCTGGCCACACACCCTTCAGGGTGGGGGGTCCCCACTGGGGTGCCTGGCCAGTCTGGGTGAGGGGCTGAGGGCTGTTTTCAGGCTGGCGGTGACTGAAGCTCCCAACTGCTCCTTTCTTTCTTTTTTTTTAATTCTGGGCCAGCTTTAGCTCTGGCTCCAGCTCTGAGGGAGGCCTCTGCTGCTGAAAGCAGGTATCTGGTTTGTTTGGGTTCTATAATCGAAACACTGTATCAACTCCAGCTCTGAGATCCCGGCCAGCTGAAAGCTGGTTTCTGGGGTTTCGTTTATCTTCTATATTTGTTACAATGTTTCAAACTGCAAGTTCAGAGGCCTGCAGCGGCAGGTGGGGAACGTTGGAGTCCTCCGTCACTGAAGCAAGCAAGCCTCATGTTCAGTTTAAGATGCCTGGCTGCCGGCCACCATCTTGGCTGGCAGTTAATTTGCATATCGCCCTGATTAGCCAATGGGAAGGGTAGCAGTCGTACGCTAATTACCATATTTCTCTTTTATTAGATAGGATTGCTTAGGATTTCAAAATGAATAGCTAAGAGTTTTTAGAAAGAAACAAAAAGGTATTTTCATTTTAATTTCTAAATTTAGTTCTGATTTTTAAATTAAATCTCACATTACCAAATGTACTCTTTTTTTTGTATTTAATGTGGTTGGTTCATGTTAGAGGAATTATCTGATTTGTTCTGTTTAAGACTTACACCTTGTTGTCCTTTATTTTGCCCTAAGATAGAAAGGTTTCTGGTGAGCTTTTGTATTGGGCTCTGGGAATATCTGAAGATTTGGTTCAATACTTTCTCTCTTCCCCTGACACCTCTAATAGATGTATCTGCTCCAGACCTCCTGGGCCAAGTCTATTGAATCATTCACTTTCCCCTGATAGCTGGCCTAGGTCAAGTTCCGCAATGTGAACTCTCACTTTTTACCTTTTGAAAATAAATTCCTTCTGTCCTTAACTTACACCACAAATGAGCTCATTCTATTCCATTCTTCTTCCAATTCCGCCCCCCCCTCAAGACATTTGCTGCTCAGATGTTCTCTTTCTAAGTCAAACTGCCCCCATTTATTCTCTCTCTTGTCTGCCTATTTCTAACTCATTAAAACATTAGCACTCTGTAAAACCTATACTTATATTCATTATACATACATAAAAAAATCCCTTTTCTGGACAAAAGGGCTATAGGAGGTGACATGTAAAATTGGATATTCATCATATAAGCATGACTAAGTAGAAGGGAGAACCTGATTCTCATCACCAAATACATCCTGTGACTCTTGCTAAGTGAAATCAAGGGCCAAGCAATCAGAAGCAGTCTTTGCTAGATTTCTATCAAGTTAAATACCCTCTACCTTGGATTTGCATGCAGCCTTAGGGAGAATGTACATTAATGCTTGTTTGTATATAATATCTCATTTCTTTCACAGTAGAATTAATTACTCCCCCACTCTACTCCCACACCTCCCACTATTTACCAGAACTATGGAAAGTCATGATTTTTTTATACGTCTAGCTCTTTAGGTTTGAATTTGAGTATCCCAAGGCCAGGATTCTGCCTTACTCATCTTCTTATTCTAAGGGCCTAGCTTTGGTCAACAAATACATGAATGAATGAATGCTAATGGACACAGTTTGCCATATGTGACTTCTTAGATCAGAACCCTCATAAGTCTTCCTTTCTTACCAAGAACTACTTGGCCAGGCTCTTGGTTGCTCAATGACCTATCATTCATCATCTTGCTTCCTCGGCTTCAGTCACATTAGCTTCCTCCTTGTTTCTTAATCCCTCTATGCCATGCTCCCATCTCAGGGCCTTTGCATGTCCTGTTTTCTCTATCTGGAACCCATTGCCCCATATGCCTGGCTTGCTCCCTTACTTCTATACTCAAATGTCACCACTCTGACTGCCCCATTTAAAGAGTTCCCTTCACTAATTACCTCTAGCCTGATTTATCAAACTTACCATGACCTGACTGTCTTCTCCTATTAAAATTAATCTCATGACAGATTTTCTTTTATTTACTGCTGTTTCCCCAGCACCTAGAACAGAATCTTAATTATATTGTTCATTGAGTAGCTATTTGCTGAGTGACAGAATGAACCAATTCTTAGCTGTCTGAAAATGAAGTGAAGCTCATAACTTTTTCAGGGTATGAGACTAGGCACTAGAGTAAGTTATTTCCTATTGTATTAGAGTGGGAATAACCTTTAGAGTGCCCAGTTATTCATTTAATCAAGGCATATTCTGTATTTATCTGCAATGTGTTAGATGCATGAAATTAAAAATAAAAAGAGCAATGCATGCCCTTTACCCTTATAGTGCTCACATTCCAACCCATTTCCTTTTATGATATTTATTGACTATCCTTCATTCTAATTCTTTTTTCTTTTTTTTTCTTTCTACATTCTAATTCTTGCCTGTCATTGGTATGTGTGCTACTGAGCTTAAGGTGTAAAGCAAGAGGATGAAATAGTTTTGTGCTGTCCCAAAAGTCCTTACCCATTAATGGAGATCGTGAGGTCAGACACCTTAATGATCATCACTACATATACTGGACAAAGTCATCAAACTCATTATGAAAGCAAGAGTAAAACAAATTACCCAGTGACTAGAATGCATTTTCCTCAGATGCTTCTAAATGACTGTCAGTTACATTGCTCCCTCACAGATTGGGTTCCTCAGGAAGCAGGTTCTAGGACCAAGTTTAGAGAGCAGGATATTTAGTAAGATGTGTCCTTGGGATCAACACTTGTGGAAAGAAGAAGGAAGCAGAAATGGAAATAGAGGGAAGGCAAGCTGGGATGCAGGCCCAGTGATAGTCTTAGTCAACCCCACAGGAGCTCTTGAGTAGAATGTTAGAGTTCTCCTGAGTTGGACCCAAATGGCCAGGACTTAGTACTCCTGCGTTGGGCAGGAGCTGCTAGTGGAAGAGAGGTGATCTTGAGTGGGGCTACCGAGGCAATTCCTGAAGGGAAAAACAGCTAAAGGTTGTCTGCTGAGGACACTCATTTTCATTGAAGAGGATGGGGAGTATAGAAAAGTAGTCTCAGATCCTTCCTCAGGCATAGGTCATTCTACTTAGTGTTCCATTGCCATGGCTACACATTGTCCAGGGGTTGGTGTACAGGAGTGGTTCTCTACCAGGGACAATTTTAACTTCAAGGGGATATTTGACAATGTCTGGAGACATTTTTGTTTGTCACAACTGAGGGAGGGGGTTGCTACTGGCATGTAGTAAATAGAAGCCAGGGGTATTGCTAAACATCCTAAAATGCATAGGACAGATCTCACAACAAAGAATTGCCTGGCTCCAAATGTCAATTGTGCCCAGGTCAAGAAAACCTGCTTTATAGCCTAGCTTGTGGTTTATGAGTTGGCCTTAAATTTGAAACAGATAGGAAATAGCTGACCCAATCAGATGCTCTTTCTTGGAGAGTTTGATTATAATACACAGAGAAATGTAGATGGTAGAAAGTTGTGGAAGTGAAAAAGTCAGAGATCTAGAGAAGAAAACAGGAGTAAAGGGTAGTAGTAGAAGTCACAAATTAGAGAGGAGAGAGTAGCCATTATACTCTGACAGTCTGAAGTCTATAGAAGCAAAGGCATATACAGAGAGAAGCAAACATAGGCATCATGGTGACTATTGTTCTCCATCCTTCCTTATGTTCCCATGTATCCTTAATACTCCTCATCACCTAAGCCTACTCCTCCTGTTTCTTACAGCTTTAAGGAGACATAGCACATAACACAGCAGTATTTGCAGTAGACTGAAATCAAGATGATTGTCATTGCTGATATCTGAAAGTATATTTAAAAAGCTCAAGAGAATGGATTTTAAACCAGGAAGAGTTCATCTAAGTCTACAGAAAAACAAAAATGCCTTTTGTCCTCAATTCAAAGTTCTCACCAAAAAGTATTTTGTAATCCCAAACTGGTTGTGCTCTGAAAATGGAAAACATCCAAATGTAAAAACGAAAGTAATGATTTTTGCCCATAGGGATGTGATTCCCCATTTATGTTGTGCAAAGCTTTATATTTTGGGACAGATGACAAAAAGCTACTCTAGGCCAAACTCAGAAATGCCTTTATTTTCTTGGAAGTGTAAAAATGTACCTTTCAGAGCCAGTATTCCACTAAAAGAGTGCCCATGTGCCATGAAACTGATTTAGAATTGTGGTGCTGGTCTCCCTGCCATAGGTCCCCATGAGGCCCAGAGGATTGTCATAATGAGGAAGATGAAATAAGAAAGATACAAGCATTTGTTTCATCTCTGCCATGCCACCGGATTAATTTCCCTGCAGGTCTGTGATGAAGGAGTGGTGGTTAGTGATCAAATTAATGTCACTATTTAGCTTTAAAGCCAGATTATATATGGAGTACCAAAGCAGCTTCATAAAGTCTGGGAGAGGTTAATGTTATTAGTGTTTCACTTAGACCTCTTTTTCCCACACGGACACACCCATCTCCAGCCGCTCTGAGTGTCAGTTGGTATGGGACCATTGTTCTGGTCTCCAGAAAACCTTCCTCAGTGAAATGGGAACTGCGTTGCAGTCCCCTAGTCCCCAGAAATCCATAGCCAATAACTGACTGGCATGGGGGAACAAAATCCCAGCTCCCTTGCTTAAACATGGGGCCAACTCCATGGTACAATGTGTGCTACACAGCTCCCTGTGGGATTAGGCTGAAGTTAGTTTTTACCTCCTCACTTAATTTTACTTCCTGATCAGTTTCCCTCTACCTTATCCTGCTTCCTTTACTCTCCTTCACATAAGAGTTGCTCTCCTGACAAGTTACTTGTACAAGAACCTTTGTCTAGGGCTCTATTTCCACGGAACTTTACCTGAGTCTAGGGTGACCAACCATCCTCGTATGCCTAGGACTGAGGAAGTTTCCTGGGACATGAGAATTATTCCAGGGCTAAACCCAAGAACATCCCAGAGTAACCAGGACCTGTGGTCATCCTATCTAAGGCAGGTAAATATTTGGATCCTGAGCTTTCCCTCCAGGGACTTGGGTGATCTGAATAACAAATAAATTTGGCGGGGTTCTGGTAAAGCAGCTATGCAAACAAGAAAAAGAGAAAAAAGAAAGCCTTGATTTGCAGTATTTGCCAATTTTTGTGAGGTAAACATTCCCACTATGGCTGACTTCAAGCTACCAAAGGCTGGTTTAACAACTGCCTCACAATTCCTGTATATTTGACAATTGGCTCTCTCAAGCCAATATGAGCCAGTTCCAATGCACAAATACCCACCACAGAAACTGAGAACTTTCCTAAGCTTCCTCACATGCTCAAATAAATGGACATGTAGGACCAACAATACAAAATTTTGTTACTGAGGATGCCCTGAAGCAAATAAATCTAAGGTCTTATTGGAGAATATAAATTTGGGCTCAGGGCAATAGAAATAGGTTTTGAGAAAAGAGCATAATTATCATCACTGTGATGGCTTTTTGTGGGCATCTGAAAGGATATCTTTGAATTTATGGAGGTGTTACCAGAATCACTTATAGATTAGATGGCATTTGTCCCAAATTTCCAACACTGAGGATAGACCAGGACTGAAAAAATTGGCCCAAATTATTTTGCCCTGAGAGTTTACCTGATAGAGAGCTTTAGGCTGAAAATCATCTCACATCGTACCTGCAAACTTTTTGCTGACTTTTATCATGATGGCTTCTTTAAGCCAATCTGAGACTTTAAATTATTGCCCCACTCACATTTCAAATTCATCCATCTCCCAAGGAGGTAGCATAGATTAGAGCACTGTTAAGTGAAATGTCAGCCACTATCAGATGTGCTTAAAGTTTTTCCCCCTAATTTTTTTGATTAAGTGTGTGAGTTGGGGGAGTGGGATGAAGGTTTGCAACTTTCAAGATGCTAATGGACTTTTTAGCCTACGTAGCAAGGAAACACTATAAACGCTTTGGGTTGCTTTAATATGACAAAGAGTTAACCAGGGCTCTGATGAAGGCAGTTCAGATTACAGAGCCTGTAGGACTGATCAGTTCTTTCTTTTTACAGCATTTTATAATCTGAAAATGAGATGATCACTCAATGAAACTCACAGCTTTTAAATTCAGAACAAATAGTAAGAAGGAAACTCGTCTTACAGAGTTCCATAGCCATCAATAGAGTTTGATACTGCAAGAGGTCACTGGGTTAAAAGCTTGAGAATAAAATTTCTTTTTTACCTTTATTGCTTTTTTCCATTAAAAGAGTAACACATGCTTATTACAAAAACTCTGCAAAAAGAAAGAAAACCATAATGGCTGTTAACATTTTCATATATAGTTTTAGTCTTTTATTTTATGTCATTTCTATTTTCTTTTCTCTTATTATTATTATTTTTTATTGCTTAAAGTATTATAAAGAGTATTACATAGGTCTACTTTTTTTTCTCCCCTTGACATTCCCCCAGGCTCCCTTACCCCCCAGTGTCTTATGTCCATGGGTTATGCTTATATGCATGCATACAAGTCCTTTGGTTGATCTCTTACCCTCCCTTCCTGCCCCTCAACCCTCCCCAGCCTTCCCGCTGTAGTTTGACAGTCTGTTCGATGCTGCTCTGCCTCTGTATATATTTTTGCTCATCAGTTTATAATAGTCTTTATTATCCATAAATGAGTGAGATCATGTGGTATTTTTCTTTCATTGGCTTATTTCACTTAGCATAATGCTCTCCAGTTCCATCCATGCTGCTGCAAATGGTAAGAATTCCTTCTTTTTTACAGCAGCATAGTATTCCATCATGTAGATGTACCACAGTTTTCTAATCCATTAATCTGCTGATGGGCACTTAGGCTGTTTCCAGATCTTAGCGATGGTGAATTGTGCTGCTATGAACATAGAGGTGCATATATCCTTTCTGATTGGTGTTTCTGTTTTCTTGGGATATATTCCTAGAAGTAGGATCACAGGGCCAAATGGGAGTTCCATTTGTAGTTTTTTGAGGAAACTCCATACTGTCTTCCATAGTGGCTGCACCAGTCTGCATTCCCACCAGCAGTGCACGGGTGTTCCTTTTTCTCCACATCCTCTCCAGCACTTGTCGTTTGTTGATTTGTTGATGATAGCCATTCTGACAGGTGTGAGATGGTACCTCATTGTTGTTTTGATTTGCATTTCCCTGATGATTAGTGACTTTGAGCACGTTTTCATATGTCTCTTGGCTTTCTGAATGTCCTCTTTTGAAAAGTGACTATTTAGGTCCTTTGCCCATTTTTTGATTGGATTGTTTATCTTCCTTTTGTTAAGTTGTATGAGTTCCCTCTAAATGTTGGAGATTAAACCCTTATCAGTGATAACATTGGCAAATATGTTCTCCCATGCAGTGGGCTTTCTTGTTGTTTTGTTGATGGTTTCTTTTGCTGTGCAGAAGCTTTTTATTTTGATGTAGTCCCATTTGTTTATTTTCTCTTTAGTTTCCAATGCCCTAGGAGCTGTATCGGTGAAGAAATTGCTTTGGCATATGTCTGAGATTTTGTTGCCTTTGGATGCCTCTAGTATTTTTATGGTTTCCCATCTTACATTTAACCCTTTGTGGTCATATTAAATTTGGACATGGGTGTCGTACTGGTTGGAATTAATTTCCATTGAAAGAGCAGTGATACATAGCATGCAAGATTATGAAGGATAAACAAGATTTATTAATTCTTTTTTGGAACTACGTCACTACTAGTAGAATCACTACAAACGTTATCACTTTCTACGGCAGAGTCAGTATTCAAGGTGCCAAAATAAAACTCTTCATCGTTACTTTCAGATTCGCAGTACACTTCTTTCGGTAACTTTCTTTTTGCCAATTTGGAGTATTATTTTGAAATATCTTAACAAGCGAGAATGCCTAATTACAGTTAAACGTAATTTGTAAAGCTTTATTTGAAATTCTGCGAAGTATCTCTGAAGCTTGTCGGTTTCTTCACTCTCAAAAGGCGACTGACTCGCCACGGTGTTTTGCATGGTGAGTGTGGAACGACCGCGTTTGTTTATATTGAGTTTCGATATCTCCGATTTGTCGGGGCAATGTTTTGGTTCCTGACAAAGTCGCTTAGACACTTAAGAGCTTTCAGAGAAACTATGAACTGATACATGAATGAATAGAGTTAAGATTCGTACAGTTCCTTGCTGTGGTGGCTGAGAGTAGACAAACGACCACAAAGGGTTAAGTCCTTTATCCACTTTGAGTTTATTTTTGTGTATGGTGTAAGTTGGTGGTCTAGTTTCATTTTTTTGCATGTATCTATCCAATTTTCCCACCACCATTTATTGAAGAGACTGTCTTGACTCCACTGTATGTTCTTGCCTCCTTTGTCAAATATTAATTGAGCATATTGGTTTGGGTCAATTTCTGGGCTCTCTATTCTATTCCATTGATCTATATGTCTGTTCTTGTGCCAGTACCAGGCAGTTTTGAGAACAGTGGCTTTGTAATACAGCTTGATATCTGGTATTGCGATCCCACCTACTTTGTTCTTCTTTCTCAGGATCGCTGCAGCTATTCGGGGTCTTTTTTCATTCCAGATGAATTTTTGGAGAGTTCGTTCTAGGTCTGTGAAATATGCCGTTGGTATTTTAATGGGAAGTGCGTTGAATTTATAGATTGCTTTGGGTAGTATGGACATTTTAATGATGTTGATTCTACCAATCCAAGAGCATGGTATGTTCTTCCATCTGTTTATGTCTTCCTCTATCTCTTTTTTCAATGTCCTGTAGTTTTCTGAGTTTACCTCTTTAGTTAAGTTTATTCTTAGGTATTTTAATTTTTTGGTGCTTGTTTAATACTTCCAGTACTATGTCAAACAGGAGTGGTGAGAGTGGGCATCCCTGTCTTGTCCATGTTCTTAGGGGAAATGGTTTTAGTTTTTGTCCATTGAGTATGATGTTGGCTGTGGGTTTGTCATATATGGCTTTTATTATGTTGAGGTATGATCCTTCTATTCCCACCTTGCTGAGAGTTTTTATCAGAAATGGGTGTTGGATTTTGTCAAATACTTTTTCTGCATCAATTGATATGACTATGTGGTTTTTTTTCTTTCAATTTGTTTATGTGATGTATCACGTTTATTGATTTGTGGATATTGTACCATCCTTGCATCCCTGGGATAAATCCTACTTGGTCATGGTGTATGATCTTTCTGATGTGCTGCTGGATCCGATTTGCTAAGATTTTGTTGAGGATTTTGGCATCTATGTTCATGAGGGATATTGGCCTGTAATTCTCTTTCATTGTGTTGTCTTTGTCTGGTTTTGGTATTAGGGTGATGCTGACTTCATAGAATGAGCTTGGAAGTGTTCCTTCCTCTTGAATTTTTTGGAATAGTCTGAGGAGGATAGGTTTTAATTCTTCCTTGAATGTTTGGTAAAACTCCCTTGTGAAGCCATCTGGCCCCGGGTTTTTGTTTGCTGGAAGCTTTTTGATGACTCCCTCAATTACGTCCATAGTTATTGGCCTATTGAGATTTTTAGATTCTTCCTGATTGAGCTTTGGAATGTTGTATTTTTCTAGGAATATGTCCATTTCTTCCAGGTTGTCTAGTTTGTTGGAGTAGAGTTGTCCAAAGTATTTCTTAACAATCATTTGTATTTCTGTGGGTTCTGTTGTTATTTCGCCTCTATCATTTCTGATTTTGTTTATTTGGATCCTCTCTCTTTGCTTCTTGGTGAGCTTGGCTAGAGGTTCATCAATTTTGTTTATCCTTTCAAAGAATCAGCTCTTGGTTTCATTGATTTTCTGTATTGTTTTTTTGGTCTCTATGTCATTTATGTCTGCTCTAATCTTTATTATCTCCTTCCTTCTGCTCACTCTGGGCTTTTCTTGTTGCTCTCTTTCTAATTCTTTGAGATGTAGAGTTAGATGACTTACTACCATTTTTTCTTGTTTTTTGAGATAGGCCTGTAGAGCTATAAACTTCCCTCTCAGGACTGCTTTCATTGTGTTCCATAGGTTCTGGATTGTTGTGTTTTCATTGTCATTAGTTTCCAGGATGTTTTTAATTTCTTCTTTGATCTCATTGGTAACCCAATCAATATTTAATAACATGCTATTCAGCTTCCAAATGTTTGAGTATTTTGGGTTGTTTTTATTGTAGTTTATTTCTAATATTATGCCATCGTGGTCTGAGAAGATGCTTGGTATGATTTCAATTTTCTTGAATTTGGGGAGACTTTGCTTGTGACCCAATATGTGGTCTATTTTTGAGAATGTCCCATGAGCACTTGAGAAGAATGTATATTCCGTGGCTTTGGGGTGAAATGTTCTGAAGATGTCAATTAAGTTCATCTGATCTAGTGAGTCATTTAGGATTGCTGTATCTTTGCTGATTTTTTGTCTAGAGGATTTATCCAGTGATGTCAGTGGTGTATTAAAGTTCCCTGCTATGATTGTATTGTTGTCAATCTCTCCCTTGATATCTTCCAGGAGGTTTTTTTTATGTATTTGGGTGCTTCTGCATTGGGTGCATATATGTTTATCATGGTTATATCCTCTTGTATCGATCCCTTTAGTATTATGAAGTGGCCTTCCTTATCTCTTGTTATGGCCTTCACTTTGAGGTCTATTTTGTCTGATATAAGAATTGCTACCCCAGCTTTTTTTTCATTTCCGTTTGCATGAAAGAGATGTTTCCATCCCTTCACTTTCATTCTGTGTGAGTCCCTTATTCTGAGGTGGGTCTCTTGTAGACAGCAAATATATGGGTCATATTTTTTTATCCATTCAGCCACTTGATGTCTTTTGATTGGAGCATTTAGACCATTTACGTTTAAAGTTATTATTTCCCCTTCAATTTTGAATGATAGCCTTGCTGGATAGAGTATTCTTGGATTCAGTCCTTTGCTTTGCATCACTTTGTAAATTTCTGTCCATTCTTTTCTGGCCTGATGTGTTTCTATTGAGAAATCATTTGATAATCTAATGGGAGATCCCTTGAATGTAACTCGGTGACCGTGGGACCACAGGTAGCAGGTCCGTGGCAGGGGTGGCTGTAGTGTCCCAGGTGTTATCTGAGGGCACCCTGGGTGGAGGTGAGGCTGGGCTCTCAGTTACATCAGCTCTCCCCTTCGAAAGGTGAGGCCTCTGAAGAAGAGCTGGCCTCCTGGTCCTGTTTGCAATGGTAGCAGCACCTGCCTAGTTAGGCGAGCCCGGTTAGCCTGCCCCCAAAAGTCCTGCGGGATCTAACTGTGCCTCATACACACACACACACACACACACACACACACACACACACACACACACAACCACGCACTCCACTTTTGCTCCCTTGCTGCCACCTTCTTCCTGCCTCTGTAACTGGGTCTAGGGTGTAATTGACCTGTTCGTTAATGAAGTTTCCTCTCCGGGTGTCTGGTTATGTGGCTTGCTCTCTAGCACTTTAGCCAGACAGGATAAAATTCACCTTAATAAGACATAACCCAAAGGGAACAAAGCATGAATGTACTCACGACACTGATAACCCCAATATAAGTGACCACCTGATAAAAGAGAATTAGGGGAGAGAAAAAAGAGCACAAATGATATCTAGGAGAGAAAAAAAAAGATAGGAGAGAAAAGAAAAAGGAGGATATATATAAATATATATATATATATATATATATATATATATATATATATAGAGAGAGAGAGAGAGAGAGAGAGAGAGAGAGAGAGAGAGAGAACACCACAGAACCAATAGATAAGCCAAACAAATACAAACACCAAACACCCAGTAAAGAGGGTGGGGGCAGAATCTGTAGAGGCTCCTATTTTATTTTCTAATACAGTTGTGATCATTTGTAATTTTGAAGTCAGCTTTTCCCCTTAATATATTACATGGCACAGTAGAATTTTAAAAAAAGGGCCATGTAAAGTTATGAATGCTATTAGTCTGCGCTGAGAATTAACATAAAAAGTGACATTATTTATTGAGTGTATATTATGTGATAGTCACTATGTTAAATATCATGCCACTGTGTATTATCAATGCCAGGAGAAAATTTACCTCTTCTTCTTTTGGGTATGACATAATTCATTCTGCAAATGATTTTATTGAACATCTACCAAGTACCAGATACCAGGTTAGGTACTAGAGAATGTAACTGTCAACAAGACTAAAACCATCCTATCCTTAAAGAGAGTAGGGTCTACCCATTAATTATTCATTTATTCATTAGTCACACAAGTAACTATTGAGATCTTATAATGTGTAAAACACTAGACTTTCTGATTAGATTCGTGAAAAACATCTTCAGAAAAGGGGAAACTACTTATACTGAAAATTAAATGCATGAGAATGAATGATACTTTCATGTCTAGTTTGACTATAATACTAAGTTATGCTATCGAGTTGGTAGTAATAATGACAGTAATACTGATGGTAATAGCAAACACTTGCATAGCTCTTACTATATGCTAGGCATTGTTCTAAGGGTTTTACATGTATTAACAATTTGATCTGTACTATAACCATCTAAAATAATATTACCATATTTCATTGAATGCAAAATCCCATTGGTCATAAGGTGCATTCTAATTACAGAGCTGTTAAAATATGGAGGGGGTGTCTTAAAAATTGATGACATGTTACTATTATTCCTATTTTGCAGAAGAAGAATAGATTATCTGAGCCAGTAATTGGATACCATCATAGCCTGTACTCTTAACCAATTTCTCATATACCATTGGTGAGATGACACTTGGCTCAGAGGCCTTGAGAGAAAAATTCAGGCTCTGTAAATCAACTTATTATGGCTTCCAGGGGTGGGCAAACTTTTTGACTCTAGGGCCACAATGGGTTCTTAAACTGGACCCGAGGGCCGGAACAAAAGCATGGATGGAGTGTTTGTGTGAACTAATATAAATTCAAAGTAAACATCATTACATAAAAGGGTACGGTCTTTTTTTTTTAGTTTTATCCATTTCAAATGGGCCGGATCCGGCCCGCGGGCCGTAGTTTGCCCACGGCTGGCTTAGACCATGAGGAAAAGAAGAGAGAAAAAAATCTGTGGCAATATCAGGTGGACTAGGTAGTTATTGGCTTGGGTGTTTGTTCTTCATGGGTAAGGCGGTGTGAGGTGGGGCTTGGAAATGCAGAAACTGGGTTCCAGTCCCAGATCTATTATAACCATCTCCGTGATGTGTGTTATGTCATTTTATCTTTCTGCATCTATTTTGCCATCTGTAAAATAAGGGCAGGCCCAGCTGGTATGCTCAGTGGTTGAGTATCAACCTATGAATCAGGAGGTCACAGTTCGATTTCTAGTCAGGGCACATGCCCAGATTGGGGGCTCGATTCCCAGTTGGGTAAATGCAGGAGGCAGCTGATCAATGACTCTTTCTATGTTTCTATCTCTTTCTTCCTCTCCCTTCCTCTCTGAAATCAATAAAAAACATATATATATATAAAGTAAGGACAGGCCTGAGTAGTTCAGTGTTTCTCAAACTTAGTCTGCAACCCACAGAAGGAAAACATTGTATATTGTGACATAGTACACACACACACACACACACACACACACACACACACACACACACCCCTCTCTGATTGAAACCAAAGTGTCAAAACAACACAACCATACTTGTTCAATGTACTCTGATAATTTCTAGTCCATTCTAGTGGTTGGCTGCAAGTCATTAAACTGATTTCAGGATTCACTAATGAACAGTTTGAAAACAACTCATACAGATAAAAGATACTCTCTAATTTTCTCTCTAGTTAGGCAATTCCATAGTACTGGGGCAGGGGTAGGGGAGAGACTGGAACCCTCAAGAAAAAGAGAGTTAACCCATTTGCCCTAAAATATTCCTTTATTCATTTATTTTTAAAAAATATATTTTATTGATTTTTTACAGAGAGGAAGGGAAAGGGATATAGAATTAGAAACATCGATCAGCTGCCTCCTGCACACCCACTACTGGGGATGTGCCTGCAACCAAGGTGCATGCCCTTGACCGGAATAGAACCTGGGACCTTTGAGTCCGCAGGCCGATGCTCTATCCACTGAGCCAAACCAGTTAGGGCTATTACTTTATTTATTTTTTTAATTGATTTTTTACAGAGAGGAAGGGAGAGAGATAGAGAGTTAGAAACATCGATGAGAGAGAAACATCGATCAGCTGCCTCCTGCACATCTCCTACTGGGGATGTGCCTGCAACCCAGGTACATGCCCTTGACCGGAATCGAACCTGGGACCTCTCAGTCCACAGACCGACGCTCTATCCACTGAGCCAAACCGGTTTCGGCCTATTACTTTATTTTTAATTGGATCATGTTCTTACTACCTTCAAGAGAAGGTTCTTGCCATTAAACCATTTGGCAAATACCACTTTAGAACAAAGATTCCCATACTATGTTCTATGGCATGCTCAGTGAAAAATTATTGGTGTGCCTGAAAAAGGCTTGCACAGTCACATAAAGTATGGAGAAGAGCTACTGACTCTCTCCCCCTTTAGAGTGTCAACGTATATTAAAGGCTCCAAGAATTCCAATTGGAAAGAAACTCACTTACCTTTATATTCCAGTGTTTTTCCAATCTTATTGACCTCAGAACTAATTTTTTCAAGGGAGAGTTATTAAGATAATACAGAACATTAATATTCTCAGGAACTTGGCTTGGACATGCTCCTTTAGGGAATTCTAGAACTTGTAAAATGTTATGACAACTATAAGTTCTTTTTACTGTTACAGAAGGATTTCTACCTTTACCCACGTCTATAATTATCCTTCTTGATGAGAAAAGTAAAATTTCCAACGGAAGCCCAAATAATTGAGAGCATGGCCAGAAAAAAGATCTTAATTTCTTTTTAAAGGTCTTAAATTCTTGAAAATAACCAAAGATGGACAATTTTCAGACTGATGTGCCAATGCATACTATAGAACTTTCTTGGTCATTGACATATGAAGAGACCGACACTGTACCTTCCAATTATATACATTCTAATATATGATATATAATATGTATTACATATATGTATAATATGTATTATATAATAATATTTAAAATAAAAAATTTAAAAGTCACACTGTTAGAATTTCTCCCTTTTTCTTGGTTTAAGTTGCAGAAGTCAATTAGAAGTGGTAGATTATTAACGCTAAAATTAAAGGCAAACCAGTGTCTATCAATGGATAAGGGTCATGTTTTACAATGCTTTTCTCTTCTCATTTTCTCTCAAATCTAAGATAAAAGAAATGACTTCCTTAATAAGCAGAGATTGGGCCACCAAGAAGAAACAGTGAATACTTTTCTTTAGTAAAAGGTTGCCTCTCTCTACTGATAAAAAACAAAGACAGATGGTAATGTAATTATCAATGGTGTGTGTGTGTGTGTGTGTGTGTGTGTGTGTGTGTGTGTGTGTATGTGTGACACACACAGAATAGAATGAAAGGAGAGAAAGAATAAAAAGAGAGAAAGTCAGTGAGCATATTTGTGGGGGCGGGGGATGCAGTTAGTAGATCATCTTTATTTTTCCTTTCTTTGTAATTTCTAAACCTCAGAAATCACCCTATTATTATTTCTAGGAACCTGGAAGCAAATGACTAGACACCTATCAATTCAAACTGATTTATCATGACCTCAGTGGTATTGTTTCAAACATATTTTTATTTGCTGACGGGAAGCTGTTTTTCTTTTATAGAACCACAATTTAATAGCTGATAAGTGGTTTTAGAGGTGCTATGCCTCAAATATGGTTTTGATGGTGCACCCAATATCTGGTGTCACTTTCTGGAGGTTATTTGGCAATACAGATAAAAAAAACCTTATCAATGGCCCTAACTGGTTTGGCTCAGTGGATAGAGCATCAGCCTGAGGACTGAAGAGTCCCAGGTTCGATTCCAGTCAAGGGCATGTACCTTGGTTGCGGGCACATCCCCAGTAGGGGGTGTGCAGGAGGCAGCTGATCGATGTTTCTCTCTCATCGATGTTTCTAACTCTCTATCCCTCTCCCTTCCTCTCTATAAAAAATCAATAAAATATATTTAAAAAAAAGAAAAGCAGAGATCTTCCCAACGTTACTTAAAAAAAACACAACACCTTATCAATGTAAACATCCTGTAACATTGAGGTGTTTTAAAATTATTGATTTTAGAGGTAGAAAAGGAGAGAGAGAGAGAGAGAGAGAGAGAGAGAGAGGAGAGAGAGAGAGGAAACATCAATGTGAGAGAGAAACTTTTCGGTTGCCTCCCCTATGTACCCCTACTGGGGATGGGACCTGCCCTATGTATGGGCCCTGACCTGGAACTGAACTTGCCATTTGTGGTGTATAGGGCGATGCTCCAAACAAATGAGCCATCTGGCCAGGGCCCATTTTGAGGCGTTTATCTTGTAGGGAAAATCTTGTTTATAAAGGTAGACAAATAATGTAAGTCACAATTTTGGCTATAAGAGTGAAAAATTTGAAACAAGCTTAATATTGAGTGATTCAGAATTGCCTTGATAAATCTAGTACAGCCACAAAAGGGACTACTACTCAACCATTCAAAAAATTACTCTGTCAGGAATATTTAAACACACAAAAATAGTTTATTGTAGTTCTAAGGGGGAAATTCTGGACACAAAACTATAATATGTCTTTAAAAAAAAAAACTTTATGTAATATGTCTCCAAAGAAAAAAATCAGAATCTGAACACACACACACCAAGAGAAAGACAGAAAGTTTATAAACCACATTTTTAATAATACTTTTTATTGCCCTGTTTGTACTCTTTGCTTTCCAAAAATTTATTTCAGGGATATATATTACTTTTGTAGTTTTTTAAAGAACAACATTTAAAAAAATCTTTATCTAGTCTTCAGTCTCACTGTCCTATTTCTTAACTACCTCTTAAAGCAAATTGTATTTTTTAATACCGGTAAACAGAGCTTTTAAGCATATATTGATACCTCACATGAGTATCCAAGAAATTGGTGCCTTCTAGGGCTGGCTCCCTTTAGGTGGGTAGATGAATGTGTTCATGAGTATGCGTTTCTTCAAGCCTGACTTTTCTGGAAGTGGGTACCTGTGTGATATGCTTTGAATGGTATGCAGATGGCCCCTCAAAGTTCTTTACTCACAGATCAGGATTACAGCTGACTTTCTACTACCAGAGAGCAATTCCTCAGGTTTATGGCTTTTCACCTTATTAAAATGCAAATAACCCAGGAGAAGTATACATTAAACTTTACCGGTCACCTGGGTTAAATAAGTATAACATATCATTTGCTGAGAATAGTTTTAATGGGGAAGACATGGGAATTCAGGTGGGGCATACAGAGAGAATGAAGAATGAATAAATATACATGGTGTCTGAGGAGTAATTAATATTTATAATAGTAATATTTTTATTTATGGTTTATGAGTCACTTACAAGTATGTTATCATGTTTAATCTCAATTAAATAAAATAGAATGGCTGCCACCAAGGCAATTTAAGCAGACTAGAGATTTGGAAAAATACAGATGGCAAAATCAGCAGGGCATGGATTGAAAATCACTGCTCTAGAACATCAATGTGTTCCCATTTTCTCAGTCGGGGTGTCCTGCTCCTTGATGCTTCTTCATTTAGAGCAGTGCTTTTCAACCAGTGTGTCACAAGCATTTTAAAAACATGCAATACCTGACTATTTAGCCAGAGGCACTAACCTCTTTCCCCTTAGATTGTCAAATAAAAAAATGATAACAGCCAATACAACAATAGCCATCCAGTGTAAATGAATAAAAATTATACCTATTTTTTTTGTCAGATTGGCAAAAAATATATTTTGGGGTGTGCTGCAGAACTTTAGTAATTAGTTTATGTGTGCCATTAGATGAAAAATGTTAAAAATTGCTGTTCTAGAGACATTCAGAAAAGCCATAATTTCACTCAACTACGCACACTGCTTTAACCTGCTTCTTTTATCTTGGCACCTCTGAAGCATGTGTGATACTGCTCAAATAACAACTGTATGCAAATAATAAGGTTAGACACAGACAGAAAATAAGACAACTTCTTGATACATTGTTAATGTATAGCAAAAAGATAGGACCATCAGGAGAGACACATGAAAGCATCTTGCCAAATACTTTGAAATGTTTGCTAGCTTGGATCTTTTTATTGATAAAATGAAGAAGAATGGGCTAGAAAATGGCAATAAAAGAAGTCAGAAGAATTAAGGTAGATAATATAGAATTATTTCCTCCCTATAACCTGTAAATCAAGTAAAAGACAGTCCGGTATGGTGTTTAAAAACAGACTCTAGCCAAAACCGGTTTGGCTCAGTGGATAGAGCATCGGCCTGTGGACTGAAAGGTCCCGGGTTCGATTCCGGTCAAGGGCATGTACCTGGGTTGCGGGCATATCCCCAGTAGGAGATGTGCAGGAGGCAGCTGATCGATGTTTCTCTCTCATCGATGTTTCTAACTCTCTATCTCTCTCCCTTCCTCTCTGTAAAAAATCAATAAAATATATATATTTTTTAAAAAAAACAACAAAAAAAAACACAAAAAACAGACTCTAATAAATTATCTAACCCTACAACTTAAAGAATTAGATACAGAGCAACAAGAAAAGCCCAGAGTAAGCAGAAGGAAGGAAATAATAATGATCAGAGAAGAAATAAACAATGTAGAGACCAAAAAAATAAAAAAATAAAAAAGATCAATAAAACCAAGAGCTGGTTCTTTGAAAGGATAAATAAGATAGATGAAACTCTAGCCAGGCTCACCAAGAAACAAAGAGAGAGGACCCAAATAAATAAAATCAGAAATGAAAGAGGTGAAGTAACAACCAACCCCACAGATATATAAAGGATTGTAAAAGAATACTATGAACAACTCTACCCCAACAAACTGGACAGCCTTGATGAAATGGACACATTCCTAGAAAAATACAAGCTTCCAAAACTCAATCAGGAAGAATAAAAAAACCTGAATAGGCTGGGAACTACTGATGAAATTGAAATAGTAATAAAAAAAATTTCCAGCAAACAAAAGCCCTGGTCTGGACAGCTTTACAGGGGAGTTTTATCAAACATTCAAATAAGAACGAAAACCTATCCTCCTCAGACTATTCCAAAAAATTCAAGAGGAAGGCATATTTCCAAGTTCTTTCTGTGAAGCCAGTATTACCCTAATCCCTAAATCAGATAAAGACACCACAAAGAAAGAGAATTTCAGGCCAATATCCCTGATGAACATGGGTGCTAAAATCCTCAAAAAATTCAGATCCAGCAGTACATCAGAAAGATCATGCACCATGACCAAGTGGGATTTATTCTGGGGATGCAAGGCTCGTTCAATATCTGCAAATCAATAAACGTGATACATCACATAAACAAATTGAGAGACAAAAATCACATAATCCTATCAATTGATGCAGAAAAAGCATTTGACAAAATCTAACACCCTTTCTTGATAAAAACTCTCAGCAAAGTGGGAATAGAGGGATCATATCTTAACATAATAAAAGCCTTATATGACAAACCTATAGCCAACATCATACTCAATGGGCAAAAACTAAAACCATTTCCCCTAAGAACAGGAACAACACAGGGATGCCCACTTTCACCACTCCTGTTCAACATAGTACTGGAAGTACTAGCCATAGTGATCAGACAAGAAGAAGAAATAAAAGGCATCCAAATTGGAAAAGAAGTAAAACTGTCATTATTTACAGATGACATGATATTATACATAGAAAACCCTAAAGACTCCATCAAAAAACTACTATACCTGGGGAGACAACCAAGATGGTGGCATAGGTAAACACCTGAACTTGCTGCCGCGCACAACCACATTAAAACTACAACTAAAATAAAAAACGAATATCATCCAGAACCACGGGAAGGCTGGCTGAGTGGAAATTCTACAACTAGAAGGAAAGAGAAAAGTGCATTGAGTCCAGTAGGAGGTGTGGAGTTGTGGAAGTGCGGGGGTACAGAGGCGTGTGTGAAAGGGGCTGCCAGCTGGGTACGCTGTTGTCTTTTTCAATCAGGAGGGAGATACAAGCTCCCGACTGCTCTGAACTCCAGTTCCGGGTGAGAATTCGGGGACCCAGACTCATATGAAGAGAAACTGGACTATCTGGCATTGGCCGGAATGTGAGGGCGGCTTTCTCACAGAGGTGCTCCCAGCATTCATTGTTCCTGCACGGGGCCGCAGGACACAGACCCGGGGATATCTCTGAGGCAGAGCAGACGGGCAGCCATTGAGGATTGCTCCACCCTGGTGATTCCCAGAGACCTCGCCCCACCCAATTTACAACCCCACCCAAGCTGTGCACAGAGGTTTTGGCATATGAATGGCCTGGCCTTTCTCCGCCTAAAAACCTGTCAAACTGCAGCTGGGACAGAGAACCCTAGAGCTTCAAACGAAGGCCTAAGGCTCATCAGCAGCCTGCATTGCTTCACAGCTACAACTCATCTGGGCATCTCCAAACCCCAAACAAAGAGGAGGAATCTGCAGATCTCTCTGTAGCTCCTGCTGGGTGGCCTCAAGCAGTGGATGACTTTGCACCTCCTTGGAGATCCAAGAACCAGTGTACCCAGTAGTCAGAGTGTGACCATCCAGATTACAACTCTTAACATCCATAAGGGACACACTCAGGGGCAGACTCAGTGAGTGTCAAAGCCCCACTGAAGCAAGTCCTGACCCAGAAGGGTGTCTCCTGCACAGCAGTTCTCCCATTGTAGACACAACTGGTCCTCACAGACAATTGGCCTGGAAGTCAATTCCTCCCAGTGATACCAACAGCAATCAAGGCTTAACAACAACAAAACTGTGCACATAGCCCACAAAGGGGTGCACAAAGAGTGTCCACCTCAGGTAATTAGGGAGGCTGAGCCACTGGGCCCTATAGGACACCTAGCACACAAAGCTACTCTATCGACACAGGGAAGCAACCAAAATGCAGAGACAAAGAAACAGGTCACAAATGACAGAAATGGAGGAAAGCAAACTACTGGATATAGAGTTCAAAACCACGGTTATAAGGTTACTCAAGAATTTTCTAGAAACCTCCGAGAAATATAGTGAGACCCTCAAGGATATGAAAAAGGACCAACTAGAAATTAAGCATACACTGACTGAAATAAAGAATAAGATACAGGGATCCAACAGCAGACTAGAGGATCGCAAGAATCAAGTCAAAGATTTGAAATACGAAGAAGCAAAAAACACCGAACTGGAAAAGCAAAAGGAATAAAGAATCCAAAAATATGAATATAGTGCAAGGAGTCTCTGGGACAACTTGAAGCGAACCAACATCCAAATTATAGGGGTGCCAGAAGAAGAGAGAGAGAGCAAGATATTGAAAACCTATTTGAAGAGATAATGACAGAAAACTTCCTCTACCAGGTGAAAAAAATAGACTTACAAGGCCAGGAAGCGCAGAGAACCCCAAACAAAAGGAATCCAAGAGGACCACACCAAGACACATCATAATTAAAATGCCAAGGGAAAAAGACAAAGATAGAATCTTAAAAGCAGCAAGAGAAAACAGTTAGTTACCTACAAGGGAGTACCCATACGGCTGTCAGCTGATTTCTCAACAGAAACTATGCAGGCTAGAAGGGAGTGGCAAGAAATATTCAAAGTGATGAATAGCAAGAACCTACAACCAAGATTACTCTACCCAGCAAAGCTATCATTCAGAATTGAAGGGGAGATAAAGAGCTTCTCAGATAAGAAAAAGCTAAAGGAGTTAGTTCATCACTGCCAAACGAGTATTATATGAAATGCTGAAGGGTATTCTCGAAGAAGAAGAAGAAGAAGAAGAAGAAGAAGAAGAAGAAGAAGAAGAAGAAGAAGAAGAAGAAGAAGAAGAAGAAGAAGAAAAGGGTAAATATAAAAATTATAACAACAAAGTGACAACAAATACATATCTATCAACAAGTGAATCTAAAAATCAAGTGAATAAAAAATCTGACGAACAGAATAAACTGGTGAATAGAATAGAATAAGGGGCATAGAAAGGGAGTGGGCTGACAATTCTCGGGGGGAAAGGGGTGTTGGGGGTGCGGGAAGAGACTGGACAAAAATCGTACACCTATGGACGAGGACAGTGTATGTGGGGGTAAGGGCAGGGGGTGGGGTGGGAACCAGGTAGAGGGGAGCTATGAGGGAAAAAAAGAGGAACAACTGTAATAATCTGAACAATAAAGATTTATTAATAAAGAAAACCTACTAGACTTGGTTGGGAGTGGCTCGGGAGAGGTCAATGGGAGAAAAATGAGACTTATGTAATACTTTAAACAATAAAGAATTTAAATAAAAAAGTAAATGAAACAGTTGGGGAAGAAAATCTTTTCCTAAAAAATACAAACAAAAAACTACTAGACTTAATAAATGAATTTGGCAATGTAACAGGATACAAAATTAACATTCAGAAATCTATGATTTTTTTCTACACCAATAATGAGCTACAGAAAGAGAAACTAAAAAACAATCCCATTTACAATTGCAACAAAAATATTAAGATACCTAGGAATAAACTTAACTAAAGAGGTAAAAGGCCTGTTTTTGGAAAACTACAGGACAGTGAAAAAAGAGATAGAGGAAGACATAAACAAATGGAATAATATAGCGTGTTTATGGATTGATAGAATCAACATCATTAAAATGTCCATACTACCCAAAACAATCTATAGATTCAATGCATCCCCATTAAAATACCAATGGTATATTTCATAGACCTAGAATAAACTCTCTAAAAATTCATATGGAATTAAAAAAAGAGACCCCGAATAGCCAACAGCAATCCTGAGAAAGAAGAACAAAGTTGGAGGGATCACGATACCAGATGCCAAGCTATATTACAAAGCTACTGTTCTCAAAATTGCCTGGTACTGGCACAAGAATGGACATATAGACCAATGGAAGAGAACAGAGAACCCAGAAATAGACCCAAGTCATTATGCTCAATTAATATTTGACAAAGGAGGCAAGAGCATACAATGGAGTTAAGACAGTCTCTTCAATAAATGGTGTTGGGAAAACTGGGCAGATACATGAAAAAAAGAAATTAAACTAGACCACCAACTTATACCATACACCAAGATAAACTCAAAACAGATAAAGGACTTAAATGTAAGATGGGAAACCATAAAAATCTTAGAAGAATCCAAAGACAGCAAAATAGCAGACATATGTCGTAGCAATATCTTTACCAATACAGCTCCTAGGACAATGGAAACTAAAGAGAAAATAAACAAATGGGACTACATCAAAATAAAAAGCTTCTGCACAGCAAAAGAAACCATCAACAAAACAACAAGAAAGCCCACTGCATGGGAGAACATATTTGACAATTTTATCTCTGATAAGGGTTTAATCTCCAAAGTTTACAGGGAACTCATACAACTTAACAAAAGGAAGATAAACAATCCAATCAAAAAATGGGCAAAGGACCTAAATAGAAACTTTTCAAAAGAGGACATACAGAAGGCCAAGAGACATATAAAAACATGCTCAAAGTCACTAATTATCCGAGAGATGCAAGTCAAAACGACAATGAGGTACCATCTCACACCTGTCAGAATGTCTATCATCAACAAATCGACAAATGACAAGTGCTGGAGAGGATGCGGAGAAAAAGGAACCCTCATCCACTGCTGGTGGGAATGCAGACTGGTGCAGCTGCTGTGGAAAACAGTATGGAGTTTCCTTAAAAAATCAATCAACCAAAGGTCTTGTATGCATGCATATAAACATAACCAATGGATACAGACACCAGGGGGTGAGGGCATGAATGGGAGGATAGGGGGGCAATAGGAGGGTAAGGACACATTTGTAATACCTTATTCAATAAAGGAAAAAAATTCAAAATGGAACTCCCATTTGTCTCAGTAATCCCACTTCTAGGACTATATCCCAAGAAACCAGAGACACCAATCAGAAAGGATATATGCACCCCTATGTTCATAGCAGCACAATTTACAATAGCTAAGATTTGGAAACAGCCTAAGTGCCCATCAGCAGCTGAGTGGATTAAAAAACGGTGGTACATCTACATAATGGAATACTACGCTGCTGTATAAAAGAAGGAACTCTTACCATTTGCCACAGCATGATTGGACCTGGAGAGCATTATGCTAAGCGAAATAAGCCAGTTGGAGAAAGATAAACATCACATGATCTCACTCATTTGAGAAATATAATGAACATAAACTGATGAACAAAAATAGAGCCAGAGACATAGAAGCATCGAACACAGCGTTCAACCTAAGTGGGAAGGCAGGGGAGGTGGGGGTGGGGTGGGGTAAGAGATCAACCAAAGGACTGGTATGCATGCATACAAGCATAACCAATGGACACAGATAGTAGGGGGTGAGGGCATGTGCTGGGGGGTGGGAATGGCCGGGGAGAGGTCAATGGGGGAAAAAGGAGACTTATGTAATATTTTAAACAATAAAGAATTAAAAAACAAACAAAACAAAAACAAACAGATGCTACAGCCCAGCTGGTGTGCCTCAGTGGTTGAGCATCAACCCCATAAACCAGGAGATCACGGTTCAATTCTAGTCATGCCTGGGTTTTAGACTTGATCCCCAGTAGAGGGTTTGCAGGAGGCAGCTGATTGATGATTCTCTCTCATCATTGATGTTTCTATCTCTCTCCCTTTCCCTTCCTCTCTCTGAAAAAACAAAACAAAAACAAAAGAACAAAACAACACTAAACTCTGCAGCCAACTTGTTGGCTCTGTCATCTGCTACCTGTATGGCTGAGATTCCCTCATCTTTAAAATGGGTATAATAATGGTATCTACCTGACAGGTTGTTATAAGGATTAAATCATATTTGTAACATGGCCAAGCACAAAATAACTGTCTTAAAATGATGGCTAACCCCTCATACATACCCTGGTATGGCCAGAAGGAAATACATCAAAATGTTATCAGACATTAACTCCATGTGGTAGAAGTATGGTTTCTTAAATACCCAAGAACTCAACATATATACTTTTGCAATAAAAGAAACATTGGTATAAATGAACAACATTAATCAGAGGAAAACAGATGCTTGACAATTTAATGTGGATTTTTATATTAATAGGGTGTTCCAATGGGAAACTTTCGGTTAACTAAGGCTATTCCTCTTAATATTAATTTTTATTAAAAAGATAATATTTATTAAGGATATATAAATAATATAATTAATTATAAAAACTGGAGACTAGCCCTAACCGGTTTGGCTCAGTGGATAGAGTGTCGGCCTGTGGACTGAAGGGTCCCAGGTTCGATTCCAGTCAAGGGCATGTACCTTGGTTGTGGGCACACCCCCAGTGGGGGGGGTGCAGGAGGCAGCTGACCAATGTTTCTCTCTCATTGAAATTTCTGACTCTCTATCTCTTTCCCTTCCTCTCTGTAAAAAATCAATAAAATATATTAAAAAAAACACACAAAAAAACTGGAGACTATAAAGAATGAATAAAAGAGTGATAAGAATAGTTAGGAAAAGAAGTAGGGAGTATTTAATAAGTTATATAGAGATAACGAATTATAGATTCACAGTTACACATATTGAATTATCATATAATTACATGATAGCATAATTACCAGCTGTATGAAGTGAACTGCTATAAGCAGAACTAAAGACTGAAAAATATTACCCAAGTTAGCACTTGAGAATACATTGCAGGAAACAGTTACGCATTAGCTGAAGACTAGACAAAATGATCTAATTGGTCTTCCTCTTCCTAACCTTCTGAATTCACCCACCAAGTTATCTCTTGGGATGATTTATGTTGCCAGTGCATTTAGCAGAGATGATGGTAATTCAACTCGTATTTCTTAGCCACCGAAAGCTGACAATGACTTACTGGAAAGAAAGTGCTGGGACGCCGGGCCAAAGTCCCTGTGAGCTTCGTGCAGCTGCCTGATGCGGTCCTCAACGGCCACCTGGGAGGAAGAGGAGACAGAGGATGTTCTCTAATCATATATAATGAGGAATAATTAAAACAATGTATCCTTTCTGGTCAGATCTTTTGGGCCTATAAGGCTGGAATACTAAAGCAACAATTTATAACCCTGCTTTTTTAAAATATGTTTTTATTGATTTTAGAGAGAGAGAGAAACATCGATGAGAGAGAAACATCAATTAGCTGCCTCCTGCAAGCCCTGTACCCGGGATTGAGCCCACAACCCAGGCATGTGCCCTGAATGGGAATCAAACTGGCGACCTCTTGGTTCATGGGTTGATGCTCAACCACTGAACAAAACCGGCTGGGCAACCCTTGTTTTAATATTCACTTATTGTTTATGACCTCCAAGACCCATTTTTATCAAACCAAGGTCAAACAAAAAAGATCTGCTCTCTCGACAATGTTAAAATGAGATTGAAAATAAAACCTCACTGGCAGCCACAAATGAACTACTGCTCTAATTAGTACCAACAAAAATGCAATTCTAAATTTTTCATGAAAAGGTTAGGGAGGTTGCCATTCACTATAATATCAGGTGACTAAAGGACCTCAGAAGTGACATATTTTGTCTTAGTCCTTGACTAAATATATTGTTTTTGACTAATGCTTTTTGGAACAATATTGATCGATAATTAATGGATCATTGAGCCACAATTAATCATTGGTAATAAGTAAGCAAATAGTTGATTAATACTTAAATATAAAAAAAATAGAGGCAAGGCTTAAATTTAGGGTATTTATAGGGTGGATAATGAGATGAAAGAAATGTTCAGATTTTAGTTTTTAGTGGACTTGGGAATTACTAGGAATGATATCTTTAGCTGGCATCGAGTAAAAATTACCATGTTTTTCTTATTAGATTTTTCTACAATATACTGACACAATGTCCTGATAGTTTAGTAAATTCCATTCTGAGTGGGGAAAGAAAGGAAGAATCTTATGGGTGAAATGGTATACTTTGTCATCTGACATTTTGCCAACCAGGTATCAGTGGTGGCCCCAAACATCCACATCCTAGCTCCACGACACTAGATCTTGATTTGGTTCTGAACAGCCCATGATAAACAAGGGGCTGGCTAGTGTTTGGCCAGAGCCATCAGAGCTCGAGTGGTTTGCCCTTGTGCTGTGAAGAATTCCCAAGAGGTAAAATAGATCTTAAACTTATCAGAAAAGTGGCTCAGGTAGCCTGGTCCAAAGCCAACTCTAACCTTCCAATATCAATCAAGTGTCTAGCATATATCCAGAACAATCTCCTTCCACCCCCCCCCCCCACTTTATCCATAGCCTTGCACATCTTTGCTTGGAACAAATATTTGGAAAACCAAGTGAAGTTCCAAAAAAATGTAGGGTTTGCACAGAAAAGCATGAGGAACATTTCAATGCTACCTTCCGATCCTATGACCCTGCACTCCCAGCCAAACTCTACCCGCCTGTCCTGTTATATTCCATCTAATATAACACTTGTGTGACTTGTCTGTCCTGCTCCTTCTCTCTGGAATGCTCATTCTCCTTCTCTCCAAGTTCAAAGTGTTTATATGTTTTTTATGCTTACTTCCCAACCGCCAGATTAGAGGTTATTGCTTCTTCAGCCTTCTCACAGCACATGGTTTATACTTGAAGTACTTCTATCATCTCGTTTATTTTAATTATATGGACATAATATCTCTTGTAATGGATTGTAAGCTCCTTCATAGCATGGGCCATTCTTTGCTAATGTCTCTTTCCCACCCTCTCTCCTGTGGGATGCACTGAACTCTGCACATAGTAAGTGGTAGCAAATATTTGTTTAATAACTAGTTGACCAAAGCAATGGATGTGTGTGCACGTGCGCACGAGAGAGAGAGAGAGAGAGAGAGAGAGAGAAGAATAAACAAGAATGCCCACTGGCCCTGAGTGCATACTGCAGATCCTTTAGTGAAAAATCTTAACTTTCCTTATCAGTAAAATGGAACAACTATATGATCTACCTTATAGAGTTTTGGTGGGAATTAAATAAGATGATACATGTGAAGTATTTGGCCTAGTTTCTGTCACATGATAATTGCTCAGTAAATGTGATTGGCCACTGTTATTGTTGATATTATGGTTAATAAATGGGGAGGAATAGGTGATAATGTGCAACGCACCACATACAGTACAAAAACGGCGAATGTTTATTAAGCGCTTCATTAATGACAATATTGATTTATTTAACCTTTATGATAATTCTATACTAGGAAGTAATATTATTTTCCCAACTTTAATGATGTATAAACTGAAGTATGAGAGGTTAAAACAAAAGAAAACAAAACATAACTTGGCTAGCTTAAGTTCTGAGTAAACCGGCAGACCAGATTTCAAGCTTAATCAGTCTGGCTCTTGCTCTTAAATGCTTGCTATTTTAGAAATGAAATTTAAAAAAAGTATTTTATAAATATTTCATGAGTATCTAGCCTTCTAATTTTTTTATTCTCAATCAATTCATATATTAAATACAGACCAAGTCTATGGTCAGATCTATAACACCTTAGTCATCAGTATATTTTATGATCCCATAGCAGGTCAGTTTCTGGTCATGAAGAATGTGATATCATAAGATTATAGAGATGGATGGTAGAAGAACACATGCAAATGAATTTTTGGAATATGTAATTAGTTCTAAATGCCGAATGGGTAATTTTATGAACTGATTAATCAAGGGATGAAGGTGAAATTTTGGGGGTGGGGAAGAGGGAATGAGGAGGCCATATGGGAGTGGACATTATCCAGAAATCTTTTCTTATATTAAGAAAGAAACCCCAAGGAGGAACATGTAAATGGAAGAAGTATGAGTGCTCCACAGGCCAAGTCCTCTAGCAATGATGTTAGTAGCTTCACAGATGCAACATCTGAGTCCATCATAGGCCCTTGATCTCTGAAGGGTGTTTCCTTCCTATACAAGGAGAACTCCAGCAGCAGTTTCCAGTGTACATCCAATGTTGTCAAGAATTTAGAATGAGATAAAAATTGAATGACTTAAACTTAAGGAAATGCATGAGACACCGAAACTAAAAATGTATCATGTAATGAAATGAAATATTCAGGAAATAGTTTTAAAATAACTAAAGAATTAAGCATGAAATATTTCTTTTCACAAAATTTGGAGAAAGGTATTACATGGATTGAATGTACACTTAAATAAGCAAAGAAATACTTTTAAGAAAAAGAAAAACTTAAAGGCACATAAGATCCTTACAAATTGTAGTTACTTAAGAACAAAGCACTTACATGATACTGTATATAGAAGATCCTATAGATTCCACCAAAAATTATTAGAACTAATAAATGTATTCAGTAAAGTTGTAGGACACAAAATTAATATATAGAAATCAGCTGCATATACACTAATAATGAACATTCAGAAGGAAAAATTAAGAAAAAAATCCCATTTACAACTTCATGAAAAAGAATGAAACATCTAGGAATAAATGTAAACAAAGAGGTAAAAGACCTATACTCTGAAAACCATAACACATTTATGAAAGCAATTGAAGAAGACACAAATAAATAGATAGACCATGCTTATGGATTTGAGAATTAATGTCATTAAAAAGTCCATACAACCCTGCCAAAACCGGTTTGGCTCAGTGGATAGAGCGTCGGCCTGCGGACTGAGGGGTCCCAGGTTCGATTCCGGTCAAGGGCATGTGCCTGGGTTGCGGGCACATCCCCAGTGGGAGATGTGCGGGAGGCAGCTGATCGATGTTTCTCTCCCATCGATGTTTCTGACTCTCTATCTCTCTCCCTTCCTCTCTGTAAAAAATCAATAAAATATATTAAAAAAAATAAAATAAAAAATAAAAAGTCCATACAACCCAAATCAATCTACAGATTCAGTGCAATCCCTATCAAAATACTAATGGCATTTATCATAGAACTAGAACAAATAATCCTAAAATTTCTATGGAACCACAAAAGACCCCAAATAGCCAAAGCAATCTTGAAAAAGAAGAATAGAGTTGAAGGCATCATGTTCTCTGATTTCAAACTATATTACAAAGCTATAATAATCAAAACAGCATGGTACTGGAACAAAAACAGACACATAGTTTAATGGAACAGAATAGAGAGCCCAGAAATCCATACTTATACGGTCAATTATTCTATAACAAAGGAGGCAAGAATATGCAAAGGGGAAAAGGCAGTTTATTCAATAAATGATGTTGGCGAGCACATGAGACTTGGTTGGAAAGTTGTAAGGATGACATTCTGATAAAAGGGAAGTGTGTGGAAGGCCACCTGCCCTGTTTATTGGAATTTTGACTTAGGGGAGACTTAGGGGAGTGTTGAAGGTGGCACCCCTAATTATTCCTTGGCCTTTCCAAACAAGTCTGTGCATATGCAGACCCCCGGGTGTTTACTGGAGTCCTTATGCTTAATCCCTGGATGCCCTTGCCAAGAGGACAATGTAAACATGTGTCCTCCCAAGATTACTCACCCTGCTGATTGTATCTAAAGATAAAAATTCCAATAAAGGCCTAAAGAGGCAGGCAATAGAGGCTGCTCTGCCTACTAGAGCCAGGGGCCCCTTAGCCCTCTCTTTCACAGTCAAACAGTGTCTTTGTAATCTGTTCATCCATCGTTCAGGGGTTGCTGGTCAGCCCCGGAAAAATGATGTTAAGAAACTGTACAGCAACAAGAAAAGAAAAAACAAAACAAAATAAAACAATAGACCACTTTCTTACCCCATATACAAAGATAAACTCAAAATGGAATAAATACTTAAATGTAAGAGGAAAAACCATAAAACTTCTAGAAAACATAAGCAGTAAACTCTTTGACATTGGTCTTAGTAATACTTTCTTTGGCCAGGCAAGGACAACAGAAGCAAAAATAAACAAATGAGATTAGCTCAAACTAAAAAGCTTTTACACAGTGAAGGAAACCATCAACAAATTGAAAAGGCAACCCACTGAATGGGAGAAGATATTTGCAAATGATATACCTGATGAGAGGTAATATCTAAAATATATAAAGGAATCATACAGCTCAACATAAATAAAACCCAACCAGTCTGATTAAAAAATAAGAAGAGGAACTGAATAGGCATTTTTTCAAAGAAGACATGCAGATGGCCAACAGACAGATGAAAAGATGCTAACATCATTAATCATCAGGGAAACACAAATCAAAGCCATAATGAGATATCACCTCATACTTGTCAGAATGACTATTATCAAAACAAAGGTGAGGGAGGGTGGGTGGGTGGGAAGAGATCAACCAAAGAACTTGTATTCATATATGCATAACTCATGGACACAGATAATAGGGTGGTGAAGGCCTGGGGCGGGGGCGGGGGGGATGAGAGGGGACGAAGGCTAGAAGAAGTTAATGGGAGAAAAAGGGGATTTATGTAATACTTTTAACAATAAAGATAAAAAAACATACACAAGTATTAGCGAGGATGTGGAAAAAAGGGAACTAATATGCATGTTGGTGGGATTGTAAACAGCCTTCATGGAAAACAGTATGAAGGATCCTCCAAAACTGAAAATAGAAATATGATATGACATAGCAATTTCACTTCTGGGCATCTATCAGAAGAAAATGAAAAGCCTAAATGTACCCCTATTTTCTTGGCAGCATTATTTACAACAGCGAAGATATGGAAGAACTCTAAGTACTCAACAACAGATGAATGGATACGTGTGTGTGTGTGTCTGTGTGTCTGTATATATATATATATATATATATATATATATATATATATATATTGCTCAGCCATAAAAAAGAAATCTTTTTCCATTTGTGACAACATGAGTGGACCTAGAGGGTATTATGCTAAGTTAAATAAATCCAATAGAGAAGGACAAATACCATATGATTTCGCTTATATGTGGAATCTAAGAAAACCCGCCCAAATAGAAACAGACTTATATATATCTATACATATAAAGAACAAAGTGATGGTTGCTGGAGGAGAGAGGGTGGTGAAAAAAGTAAAGAGGAATAAGAAGTACAAAATTCCAGTTATAAAATAGATAAGTCACAAGGATATAATCTACAGCATACAGAATATAGTCAATAATCTATAATAATAAAAGGGTAATATGCAAATTGACTGAATGGCCGAATAGCAGAATGACCTTCTGGACAATGTTCCTGACAAAGCCAGGGCTGCGAGGGTCGAGGCAGCCAGGGCTACAAAGGCCTACTCTTGCACGAATTTCATGCATCGGGCCTCTAGTATCATAATAACATTGTATGGTGAAAAATGGTTACTACACTTACCATGGTGATCACTTCACTAGGTATATAAATGTTGAATAAATATATTATACACCTGAAACTAATACAATGTATGTGAATGTATGTTAACTACACTCTAATAAAAAATAACAAAGCACTTTATTCTGTTAGCATTTAAGCAAATAAAAGAAGTTTGATTTGTAATTGACTAGATTTTTGGTGATATGTGTTAGAAATAAGGCTGCATTGCCTGAAATGGAAAAGAAGGTATATATTAGGAGGTATTTTGGAAGAAAAAACGAATCAATTTTTTGTGTTGGAACTTATTTTTTAAAGAAACAAATAGAACTTCTGGATTTCCAATGTGGAATTCTGGGAGAATGAAGATATTGCTGATGGAACTATGCAAATTAGAAAGAGGAGGAATGGTATATGTGTCTATGAATTCATTTGGAATATGATAAATTTGACCTAATGGTGAAATGTTTAACTGGAGATATCAGGTATAGCCAGTTAGAGAGAAGCAATATGTCTCAGTCATTAAAGGAAAGAAAGGGAAGTAAGAATAAAAGGCAGTAGGGTTGAGCATTAGAAGGTGAGCTGAGAAGGAAGAGCCAAAGGAGTTTAAATGGAATTATTTAAAGAGACAGAAAGAATCCAATTTTCTCTGAATTAATAGGCAATATCTGTTTCCTTTTATAAAAAAGCAATACAAGTATAACATCTTTTTGGAAGCACACATCCTGTTTCTACTATTAGACCATAGATCACGATAGCTTAGAACTGGAAGAAATCTTATCTATTGATACACCAGGGTCTATTCTTTAGAACTACCCCAGATGGGGAGAAAATTGCCATCTGCTCCATGAGTAATCATAATCTAGTTTGCAGCAATTCTTCAGTAAAAACATGACAGAGAAAAATTAATTTTTTTTATATTCTCCATGAGGAGAGGGACACATCTTTTTCCCCCTCTATAATCTCCATGACTAGTACAGTATCTGCCATATAGTAGGTGCTCAACTAATATTAGTTGAATGAATTAATGAATTGACCATTATTAAAGGATCTTCACCATAACCACTATATTTTGAATGAGCGATTTCTTTTTCAAGATTCCCAACACAAGGTTTGGAAAGACTTTCCCTCCCTCTTTCCCTTCCCTTCCCTTCCCTTCCCTTCCCTTCCCTTCCCTTCCCTTCCCTTCCTTTTCATCCCCTCCCTCCTTTTCTTCCCACCTTCCTTTCTTTTTTGCTAGTTAAAGTCAAAAACAGAAAAGAAGAAAACCATTCGGATCACTGTGCCTACAATACTGGATTAAAAAAAAATTAAGGCAAACCAAGAGCCCACATCTCCTTCATATTTGTTTTATTCAAATTTTTAAGCAATCATATTTGAAGGTGAAGGGGAGCAGAATATACCACCCTAAAATATGCCACTCTGGCATATTGATTATTTTGAATTAAAGTTATTTAAGAAACAAACAGTTGGTGCAAGGACATTCTGGCCTCCTTTGACCCCCTGAAAGCAGAAAATGAATCTCCCAGGTGAAAGGTGTCCTCTCTGTACCAGTAGGGTGGAAGGAAGGCATCCTTGTCACCAGAGATAGGGAATTCTGGGTCCACAAGGCTATATAACAAACCTTGTTACTTCCTCATTAATTTACTACCCCAAACCGAAATAAACCCCCTTGTCTTGTTAATTCTTCACAAATTTATTGTTTCTGTGTCTAAAAGGAATAAAAGCTGCCTGCTTTGCTCACTTCTTTGAGTTTTATATTTTTATGGGCTCCTGTGTACATGAAATTAAATTTGTTTTTCTCCTGTTAATGTCTTACGTAAGTTTAATTATTAGATTAGGCATAGAACCTATAAGGGAAGAAGGAAAAAGTTTTCCTCCCCTACAAAAGCTATGAGGACTATTTATTATTCTCCTTTACTTGCTTATTTCCCATGAGTTCTGTAGGTAGTATACTGTTTGTAGAGATCTCGCTTTTTTCATGCCATTAAGAAATGTTTCCACATTCATTCAAAAAAAGTTATTAGAATGCAAGATCCTCATCTATGAAGATAGGGACCTTGTCTTTCTCATTCACAGTTTAGCATACAGTGCCTAGTACAAAAGAGATGCTCAATAAATATTTGATAAATGGATGAATGAAAAGGCTTCTTGAGTTCCTGTTATCTGTTAGGTACCATGCTAAGTATGATTATGATAGACTTGAAAGTGTAATTTTGGGGAGAATGAATGAGCCATCCATCGAAGTTAATGGTAACACACTTCATTCCTAGCTGTGACTGTTTCCCAAAGCTCAGTCCTCTGTGTATTTTGAAGGCTGTCTTTACTTAATTTTTTTCTTTAAAATTGCTTTGAAAAGTAAAAAAAGTAAGAAAAGAAGGAATAGAAAGTACAGACAACAACACTGTGGCTCCTAGAAATGATTTCAAATAAATTTATCTAAATGCTTGCTACTTAATGTTGTTCTAAATTCTCAAGGGTTCCCCTCCCACTTTTTTTTGACCTGTTAATTATTTTTAAGTTTTAATCTTTACTAAAGGTTTAGAAGAGCCAAGGATTCCCTCCTGATGTAGAAATACATTGCTAGACAATGTGATATCTTCCTAGTGTCCAAGTGTTCTTACTGGCACTACATACATAAATTGTGTTTACTCTAGTGTTGGGAAAAGATATAACTGGGCATGTACATTTTGATGTTCTGGCTCTCAGTCTGTCTAGACACTTGATAAATATCCATGGGCATGTAAGAACCAGACTTCACACCTACACTAATGAGCCCATAAAAAATCAACTCTTCTTATGCTGTGATGCTAGTGAATAAACAGTGCACATGCCCACAAACGACTCTCTAGAGTCTATACATGAGTTTTTGTCCTGTAATTTTGCAGTTTGTATGGTTTTCTGTATGCATGTGTCTGTGTTGGAAAAGGCCTGCCTTCATAATTCATTCTAGCTTCCAAATCCTTACTGTAACACACTCATAAATACATGCCCAAACATTATCCTGGAAACTCTCCTGAGATGTATTACAGTTTTAGTTAAAATCCTTTCAGCTAGTTGTAATACTTCCCAGTTAAAATCCATTGTGCTTCTAATTTTGGTAGCTTTTGAGTTGTGACTGAAAAAAAAATGGGCTGAGATAAGGTTTGGAATGAGGACTTGTGATAGGTACAGGTCCATGGCAAAACATTCTGGGCTTGTTGGCTGAATTCTCTTTTCCTTGAATTTATTTGTTTGCTTGACACTGAGACATGAATTAAACAGGGTTTCTTGCATTTGACTTCAAGATAGAGCACAAGAAAGCAACCAGTGCTAACACAGTGCTCACTCTGAGTAGGAGTATAATTATTCGTTGATTTTGGGTGATTTATGGCATGGATGCTAATGTGTGCCATCTGAGACATCATTAATCCACCTCTTTTTACGTTCCTCTTTCAGAGTTTCCCCTTCTATTTTATATTTCTGTGCTGATTCCCTTCCTAATCTCTGACACCTTTTATTATTCTTTTCCTCTCTCCTCCATCCATCCCTTAACTCTCACCTGCCCTTCCCAATTATCTTCCGTTCAACCTACCAGAAAAGCACATAGACTCTGCTGAGGCAAACATGAAGTACCGAAAATGAAGTATCTGTGTATCCTTGCATGACCGGTGAGGCATGATGGCCCCTGCCTAGAGCCAGCCCAACACTTCTCTAGGAACAATATCAACCGGAAAGCAAAGGAGGACAAACAGCAAGTCCTTTGTCCATTGTTAAGCCTTCAGCTTCCACCTCACTGATCTCTAAAATGCACCTTGAAAGTTTGTTGATTGGTTTTCATGCTCTGCAACTGCCTCATTCTGTGATAATGGAGTCAGGTTACATCAACATTAAGTCGATTTCATAGACTCAAGTACCTTAAGGGTATCATTAATTTTAATTTAGAAAAGCAGCAATCAACTTCATATCCTGCTTCATTTGTCAAAATCTTTAGTTTTAGTTACATCTACAGACTTATGAAGAAATGTGATGGGAAGGGAAGAGATCAAAGGAAGCATTTCTTCTGCCTTTTTTTTTGGTCTCAAAGATATAAGAGAAAAGTTGAATTACTCTGCTTGGATGATGTAACTTGATGCAAATTTTCTCTTAAAAAATAGATTCCCCTTTAAAAGCTTTCCTAATGTACCTCATGATTTGCAGCAGGAACCAAAGTCAAGTGGCTCTCACCTTGCAACACCATTACATTAAATCATTTACATTTCAGCTCAAGCTATTTATTCCTGAGCTTTATTTATTCCACATTTGGAAGATATCTTTCTCTCCCAAAATTGCTGAAGCCATTGGAGCATTCCTTTCTAGGAGCATTTGGGCCAGAAGTAGCACAATGTTCACAGGGTAATTACGTAATTATGCCTCCTGGTATTAGAACACAAGAGTGTTCCCAAGGACCAGAAGTGGCAATTTGAAAACTCTCAAGGGGATAAAATAGAACTGGTATCATTTAACAGTAAATTCATATTAAAGATGACTGAAACAGGTTGAAATCTTAAAGGAAATGAAAAAAGACAAAACAGCAGAAATCAAACATTTTTGTCTCTACCGGGAAATCCTTATATTTTGGGTAATAATACACACTTGCAGATTTTAGGTTCATTCTACTAATCACCTGTGTAATGAGGGTCTGGAGGGAGAATTTGCCAAAGAAGAACACTCCTTAAATCCTATACTATCCTCACAGCATTTCCAAAGTTTCCTGACCTTGACTCCCTTCACAGTCCATTTGAACCTTGTATGCCAGGGGCTTCTGTTTCAAGTTCCTGGCCCTCCTCCTCCTGGCCAATGAAAAGCGCCTTTCTCTTCTCTTACTGACAAGAGCTGCCAGACCAGTTACCAGCCTGTTCTTTACAAATCAGTAAACTGGAAGATCTCATCTACTGTACTTCCAAATCCTACAACATTCAGTCCTTCTCCCTTTTTTGCATATCAGAAAATGAGGAGAAAGTTAAGTAAATAAGTACACTTTATGTTTCCTCATAAAGGAGCAATGAACTTCTATTGTTTCTCAGTGAGGATCTGTCAGAACTGGAGGGAGAACTCTGACAGGAATTCACTTCCTCTCAGCTGATAGCCTCTCTCCCTCAGGCTCCTTTCCCTTATTCAGACCCAGCTCTCTCCTTCTCTCCCCTGCCTCCCTCCTTCTTCACTCCACCGCACCCCACCTCAAAGTAGTTTGTAGCTTCCTGAATAGTCACAAGAATTTCTAGAACTATTATACGTAGATATTTTCACCTCAAATCTAAACCAAAGCTATTTTTAAAACATGGCTTTATATTGTACAGAAAACCAGGGACAAGAATTCCAAAATACAATGTGATCTTTTCTAGGAAAAAACAAAAGATTGAATTTCTAGGTCATCACGGAAGTAGATATACTTTCTTGAGCAATAATCTGAGGTACTTTATGAGATTCTTCCTTTCACTAAAGCAAGAAATCCTAAAATCCACCAGGATACGTGCACTGTATGTACCTTGACTTTCTTTTTAATCCTCAAGTGAAACCAAGACAGTAAAGTGTAATAAAAATGCAGATAGCCTCAGGCTTTGTGCCTTAGCAAAGAGAGAAAAAATAAGCTTCTCGACTTAATATGTCTACTGTGAATAATCAGTCACTGCATTTGGGGATCTTGCTTTATAATATTAATATATTGCAATGAACTCCATGTTTGTAGTGTGAAAAGAATAAAGGATTTTTCTTTAAAAAATTTTTTTTCTCCCCTAATTTCCAAGCCAGATACATGTAAAAGAAATGAAACTGGGGAGGGGGCAATCTCTTGATTTTTAGTAATCTATTTTCTGCATTTTACTTGAAGTTGTCAATAAAGTGTGGGCAAGGTAAGATAAGGGGCCCTAGTCTGTGCAATGATGCAGCTAACATTTGGTTTGGAGGCCTTCTCAGTTCTATTCCCAGATGTTTAACCTGTCCTCAAGTACTGGTTCTTAGCTGATAATAAATATCCCTAGGAAGATCAATGATAGCTCATAACAGGCTTCTAGTACCACAGCTGTATTTGCATTTTAAGCACAACTTTAATTAAATAATTAAGCAACCAATTACTCAAATACTTATTGAGTGCTCATAATGTACTTTGCTACAAGAGGAAGGAGAAAAATACAAATAAGAAAACAAGGAACCTATCTTTAACGAATTTATGGATTAGATATTTACAAATAGGCATAGTAAAGTAGCACAGGAAAGATTTTAATGTAGGACATACATTCTTTGACTTTGTTATCTGTGGGGAGCTCTTTGGGTCCCCACCTATTGCTGGGGAAGTGGTGTTCTTGTGATGTCACAAGAAAAGGATTTTTCTAAGACTCCCATGGGAGAATGAGTAGCATTTATTTGCATGGGATTAGACCCCTGAGTTTTCCAAGGTCCCATTTCCTTTCCTCCTGCCAAGGAAGAAGTCCAGCTGTGCCTTTAACAGAGCTAGGATTAAAATTGTTGCCCAGAGTTTCCATCCCATGTTGGAGCAGTCCAATCCAGCATCAGGCTAGATTAGTTTGTGTTCCTAGCTGCAGTCCATCAGTCCAATGCATATGGGATCTACATGGCTATGGGCCATGTGGCTATGGAGGGAACACGGGCAGGAGCAAAGCCAAAGGAAAAAGAGAGTCAAGTGCCAAGTGCCAAGAGCCAAGAGCCAAGAGCCAAGAGCGAATTCCCTTGTCTGGGAGATTATGTATCCCCCAACTTTCGTGGGTTGGCAGTGGCCCCACCCTCTCTGGCCAGTGATCTCTGTTCCGGGCTAGACTGACACACACCTTCCCTACGTCACCCTGACTTTACTGTGCATGCATCCATCTCCCCTTTGTCTAGTCCCTTCCCTCAGTAATCTGCAGGAAATGGACCAGTGGTTCCCTGGGGAGTGCAAAGTTGCAGCCTCCTGGTGAAGCTGCCAGGATGACCATACTTACAATGTCTGGCCTCCCTTTGCTTCTTTCCTATTATTAATGACTAGCTAATTACAATGGTAACAATTTGATAGCACATCACAACTACCTGGGAAGTTTTAAAAGAATACACATTCTCTTGCCCAGCTGGTGTGGCTCAGTTGGTTAAGCATTATCCAGTGCCAGGAGTTTGCCAGTTTGATTCTCGTTCAGGTCACATGCCTGGGTTGCATGCTTGATCCCCAGTATGGGGTGTGCAGGGGTCACTGGATCAATGATTTTCTATCATCATTGATATTTTTATCTCTCTCTCTCCCCCTCTCCCTTCCTCTCTCTGAAGTCAATAAAAACATATTAAAAATATACATTCTTGGCTCATCTTTAGAATTTTTGACTTAGTCCACTTGGAACTGGGCTTGAGAATTTGTACTTTTTTAAAAGTCCCCCTCCCCCGATGATTTTGACATATAGTCTGTTTTTGGAACCACTGAAGTGGAAAGGCTACTAGTTTTATGGATCAGGAAGACTTGAGTTGGAATCCCTTACTGGCTTTCTGACCTTCAGCATTTTATATAATAGTCTATGAGCCTAAGTTTCCTAATAGAAATAATAACAACAGTGACAACAGAAATAATAGATAACATTTATAGAGCATTTACTGTATTCTAAGTGCTGTTTTAAGAGCTTTATGGGTATAAAAAGTAAGCTTGATGAGAGCAGGCTCTGTGTATGTCATTTACCACTGTATCCTCAGGATCCAGATCAGTGCCTGTCTCATAGCAGGCATCCAACTAAATAATTGAAAGAATGAACAACCCTATAAGAAGTGTTTCTATTATGACCATTTTACAGATGAGAAAACTGATGCATATAGAATGGGATGTTGTCAAGGGCACGGATGAAGAGTCTACATTCTGGCACTCAGTAGGCACTCCTTTCTTTTTCCTGAGAAAACTGTGCTAAAAGTGTTCAAAGAAGCATAAATGGCTCTTAGGGTTATAGATTATCTGGATCAAATTAATGGAAGAGGTTGCTTTTAAGCTGGGCCTTCAAAGTTGGGTAAGATTTTGATGACAAAAACAGAAGAAACATTCTGTGTGGCAAGAACAGAATGAACAATTGTTTTTGGCACTAGTGAAGGCCTGGTTGTGGAGTATATACAGGGGAGAGCTGAATAAGATCAGGCTAGAAAAGTAGCTTGGAGTCAAATCATCGCAGTACTTGTCTGTCAGGTTTAAGACTAAAGACTTCATTTAGTTGTTCATGAAAAAGCATTCAAATGTTTTAAAAAATAATTGAATATTTTAACATTTTAATTTTATTTATTTTTAATATATTCACATGATAAAATTCAAGAAGAACAAAAGACAAATTTTGAAAAATGAATCCCCTTTCACCATTTTCTTTTAGCCATCCTGCTTTTCACCCAGGTGGCAACTACTACTAACATTTTATATTCTACATTAATTTTTTAAAATAAAGAAATATCACGGTCAGAGTGGTGTTGTAGGATGAACTGAAGCATGCAGAAAGTGAAGAAAGGATAAACTGCTGGAAAAAAAACAAAAACAGAGAGTTGGTATTGTGGACGAAAGGGGCCGAATGCTAACTTGACAAGCTCAGGTTCAAAGTCCCTCACATCATACATCCTGATGGTTAGCAAGATTTTTACTATGGCTTGGCCAGAAGTACTGTATTTTACTAAAAAATAAGTAAGACCTGTAAAATAGTTAACAGCATTTGCTACAAGATAAGCACTGAAGCTGTTACTTATCTGTGTTAAAAGGTGGGTGTCAGAGCAAAATAGGAGTGGGTGAATTTGGCAGACATATCTCTGGGGATAGTCCTACATCTAATTTACCTCTTTTGTAATAAACTAGAGGCCCAGTGCAGAAAATTCGTGCACTGTGAGGGGGGTTGGGGCTCAGCCCAGTCTGAGCCATCTCATAGTCCGGGATTCCTCAGCGATGTCCGCCCGCTGGTTTAGGCCTGCTCCCCTGAAATCAGGCCTAAGCTGGCAGTCGGGCATCCCTCTTGCATTCCCGGATTCCTCACTCCTTACCATCTGCCTGCTCGCTGGTCCTTACTGATCGGCTCCCTGAATCTGCCCCCTGGTAGGGAGGGACCATGGGAGGGCTCCAGGGCGTGTCTGGCCTGTCTCACTCAGTCCTGATTGGCCAGACCCCAGCAGTAAGCTAACCTACCCATCAGAGTGTCTACCCCCTGGTGGTCAGTGCATGTCATAGCGAGCAGTTGAGCAGCCTTAGCATATCATTAGCATATTACGCTTTGATTGGTTGAACAGCCAACCATATGACCGGGCACTTAGAATATTAGGCTTTTATTATATAGGATACTCTAATTGGCCAACTGGGGATAGCTAGGTAATTTCTACTCTTTAGCAAGACCTAAACAAGTCTAGAGTGGAGAGTAAAAGAAATGAGCTCAAGAATCAATGATTCCCTAAGTGTTTTCAAGTGCTATTATATACATTGTACAGCGCATTCACCTTGTGGAGGTGGCAAGGATGGAACATGAATAATTCCCACTCTCAAGAACCTTTTATCTTATGGAAGAGGGTGGCACCTGGGACAAATGAGATGCTCTTTAAATATTAGTCTCTTTGTTACCAACCAATAACAGCATTATGGATTTCTAGAAGTGAGAAAGCAATGAGGCCTGGAACAATCTGGGAGGTTTTGGGAAGGAGTGACATAGAACATCATAGACTTGGATCAGACTTAGAGTCTATGTAGCTTAGTATATCTCATGTTCATTGATGAATGTTTTTTGAACAGGCATTTCATTTTTTAAAAATATCTTTATTGTTGAAAGTATTACATATGTCCCCTTTTATTCCCTATTGACCCCGTCTAGCCCGCACCCACCCTCCACCCCAGACTTCACTACACTATTGTCTGTGTCCATGGGTTATGCATAGATGCATATAAATTCTTTGATTAATCTCTTCCCCAGCCCCATCCCTTCCCTCTGAGATTCCATAGTCTGTTCCATGCGTCTATGTCTCTGAATCAATTTTGTTCATCAGTTAATTTTGTTCATTCAATTCCACATATGAGTGAGATCAGATGATACTTGTCTTTCTCTGACTGGCTTATTTCACTTAGCATAATACTTTCCAGGTTCCTCCACACTATCTCTTAAGAGAAGAGTCTCATCCTTTGAACAGGCATTTTATATACCATTAGTGACACTATCTTAATGGATTAGAGATTCTTGAGATTCTGAATAGTATCACTTAAATACTGCTTATTTTTTCTTTCATTTTGGTAAGCAATAATTCACCATTATCTCTCCTATCTTCCAACCATTTCACATTTGTTTGCAAAGAGCTTTCAAAAATAGTGATTACAGTGGTTTGTTTTCTGGCCTTTTCCTCACTATGTCATAATTGACTTTTTAATGGTTATGTGAATATAGATAGTTGGATATGAAAGCACTGAATGGTTTTGTGTTTAGCTCAAAATAGTGGATTTTGTATGAGTAAAGAGCTGTTATCACTACCACTCCTACTTGAAAATGATTTCATTGTACTGATAAACTTTCTTCTAGACTTTCCCAAAGTAATGTTAAACCTCATACATAGAACTTTGAACAGCTAGTCCTTGATCTAGGAATACACATTTCACATCTTGGAGAAAACTTTTTTGTTGTTGTTAGTTGATCTCTTTATACCTTCAGGCATTAACCAGTCTTTTTACTTTCCTAGCAGCAGTTCTGGATCTAAATTCCCTGAAGGGTAAAGTATTTATTGGATGGTTCAAAATGTATAGTGTTAAAAGTTTGCTTTTGTTGTGTTCTATTTTTAGTAGAAATCTAAAAAAAAATGTCCTTGCATGTGATGGTATACTGCAGTAAATTTTCACTCAAATTTTGAACTTATCATTTTTCAGTCTGAGCTGTCACTGAATTAAACTTTATAATATGTAAAAGAGAAAGAATACATCAGAGTAAACTTCCAGAGTAAACAAACCTATAGTCCAGGGATAATTAAAAAGATTAGAAACAAACTAGTACTTTTGAAATAACACTTTCATAAGGCAATTTATATGCTAAATGCAGATGGTTCTTATCTACTCACCAAATCAAAGCCTATAAGGACTTGAAATACAAAAGAATATATTAGTTAATTCAAATTAATATTCGTGTTAGAAACATAATTTTCTAAAAATCCAGGATTTAGATAATTCAATGTAGTCTTTCTGTCCAAAAGTTAAATGAGTTGGATGGAATCTCAATAACAAGTATTGATAAATGCAAATGAGAACAAAAACCCCATTATTAAGAATTTATCAAAATGTCCAGCTGGTGTGGCTTGGTGTTTGAGCATCCCCCTCATGAAACAAGAGGTCCCTGGTTTGATTCCCAGTTAGGGCACATGCCTGGGTTGTAGGTTCGATCCCCAGTAGGGGACGTGCAGGAAGCAGCTGATTGATGTTTCTCTTTCATCATTGATGTTTCAATCTTTCTATCCCTCTCCCTTCCTCTCTCTCTCTCAAAAAAAATCAATAAATAATATTTTTTAAAAAGAACTTATCAAAGACAAAAGGTTTTTGTGACCTTTCTCAGTACATATGTGGCATATAAGATGTGTATCTTTATCTATAGAGCTGGGTTTCTCAGCTTTGGCACTATTGACATTTTGGCCTGGATAATTCTTTGTTGTTCTGTCCTGTGCATTAGAAAGTGTCTAGCAGCATCCCTGACCTCTATGAACTAGATGCCAGTAACACTGCCTCCCCAATTGTGACAACCAAAAATATATCCAAACATTACCATGTGTCCTGGGGGACAAAATATGCCCCTTGTTGAGAATTCCTGGTCTATATTAACCTTCAATCTCTACTTTATATAGGTGATATCAATGTTTAAGACCTGAGTTCCATTATATGACTCTAATAGAGAAGAAAAATTAACAGTCCCAAGTTATATATAGACTATCTTCAGGTCTGCACAATTCAGGACCCCTTTAATTGGCGATCTGTGCTCCAGAATTCCTCATTGGGCTGGCATAGACTTCATAAGATTGGCATTGTGATCTAATGGCTCCCCCTGCCCCATACTGCTTCTGCCTCTTTTCTTCACAGGTGCTATTTTATTTTATTTTTTAATTTTTTTAATTGATTAAGGTATTACATCACACGTGTTATTCTTAAATAAATCTGTCTTGGCATCTGCTTCCTAGAGGACCTAACCCGCAACATCAACCAACCAACCAACCAACCAACCAACCAACCAATTAGAGCATTGCATTCACTTAGCTTAGATGAGCACACAACTCCATTTGGGCCATTGGGAGTAGCTCTCTCTTTTCTGCTAGGGATGTTGAGGATGTCAAGAGATTAACAAGTGGACCTGCAGCAGTGTGCCTGCCTGAAAATGGCCATCACCATCCTGTTTTTTTCTTGACTAATTTGAGTTGCGTTTTCTGTCACAGCCAACAGTCTAACCTAACATACTTTATAATAAAGGGGAAACTACAGAAACATTTAAGAAATTAACACTGAGCCTAGAAGTTGTTTAAATAAACGCATTACAGTAACTATTAAAAGCTAGGCATACAAGTTGCTAAAGGATTACAAAGCATCCTGCCTTCTTAAATTTAAAGACACTTCATTAAAAGGAGGGTGGGGGAGAATTATATCTATTACAGGCATACCTCATTTAATTGGGTTTCGCTTTATTGAGTTTCACTTTATTGTGCTTCACAGATGTTGATTTTTTTTTTACATATAGTAGGCAAGACCTTCCACTAGCAAAAGATTATGATTTGCTTTATTGTGATACTTGCTTTATCGTGGTGGTCTGGAATCAAACCAGCAAAATCTCTGAGGTGTGCCTGTATGTTATAATGCTTTTACCAACTACTGTATTCATTGTCTGAAGATTTTCTCCAATCTTATCATGGAGAAATAGCAGATACAGAATACTAGATAGTAACTGCCATAAGGGCGTCAATGTTAGCTTCTAGTATTTCTTATCATGCGACTTTATGCAAACTTGGGTGAACTCCTACCCAACACATGCCACTCCTTCCTATTTCCCATTCCTTGTTGCTAATATTAGGAACAGAGAATATTTACAAGTGTATAATATTTCATTTAAACCAAGCATGTCAAACTCGAGTCCCATGGGCCACATGTGGCCCACAATGAATATTTCTGCAGCCCAGCCAATATAACGATATGTAAGGAACATTTTAATAGAAATTTCATAACTTAATTTTTACAATATTCTGTTATACATAATTATTAATAATGAACTACAATGTTTGCTAGTGACTGATGACTGTAATTGTGTTGCATTCATATTTCCCTTACGCACCTTACGCGCAGGCGCATCATTTATCTCCACTAATACTAGCGGCAAATATTTTAGCAGCCAAATTGCCACATCATTAGTCTTGGACTGACTTGTTTGGTGTGCGCAACAGGAAATATTTTGCTTTCGGAGAACAAGAAAAATAGGTTTATTTGCGTTACGCTTATTAATTTGTGCAGTTATTCAGTGTCTGGTAAGTTAATATTCAAGAAAAATATTAATTTTTATTGAAATGTTCTATTATTTTATGTTAACGATGACTCATTTATTTTAGCCCTTTGTATTCAGTATGTCTCTATCCAAATAAACCTACGTTTCTGTGAAAATTGAAGCTTTTGTTTTTTTGCGCCCACATAAACCTCAACCTTGTTTATTTGGTCCCTGTTAGCCTTTGAGTTTGACATGCTTGATTTACACCAATCTCTCATACTTAGACTATTTCAACAACAAGTGTGCATTTACGACTGTGAAGTATGTCCATTTCAGTGTTTTTAAAGAAAGATTTGTTTCAAAACTCAGAGCCATATTTCTCCAAGTTTTTTATTTATTTAGTAAATTTATTTAAAAAAAATATTTTTATTGATTTCAGAGAGGAAGGGAGAGGGAGAGAGAGTTAGAAACATTAATGATGAGAGATAATCATTGATTGGCTGCCTCTTGCATACCCCCCATTGGGGATCGAGGCCTCAACCTGGGCATGTGCCCTAACTGGGAATTGAACTGTGACCTTCTGGTTCATAGGTCCATGCCCAACCATTGAGCCATGCAGGCTGGGCTCTTCACGTTTTTTAAAAGATTCGTTTGCAAAAAGCAGTATTGGCTGGAGCTGCTGGGGATCATTAGTGGGAGCTGGATCTTCAATGCAGTTTCTGAGTTTAGGAAGAGGTACTTGGACACTTTAGCTAAGCTGCTGAACACCTGGGATTTGGTCATTTTAAAAGGTATTAGTTTTCCGTTTGTTTAGATTCCACATATAAGTGATATATAGTATTTGTCTTTCTCTGTCTGACATCTCAATCAGCATCATGTTCTCAAGGTCCATCCATGTTGTCGCAAGTGCAGGATTTCTTTCTCATGACTGAATAACATCCCATAAGAGGATGCGGGAATGGGAGGGTGTTGTTTAAGGGGACACGTATGCATCTAGTAGATAAATATGTTCTCTCCTCATGTACAACATAGTGGTTACAAACAACAAAACTGTATTATAAACATTAAACTTGTTAAGAGACAAGATTTTAATTGTTCTCACCACTAGAAGGAAAGATCACATGATGTGCTAGAGTTGGTACCGGATGCTACTATGGCAATCACATTGAAATATATATTTTTATTTATTTAGACCTTAAACTTACACAATGTTGTATATCAAATATAACTCAATAAAAAGGAAAAAGAGGGTGTTCGTTGTTGACAGATCCTAATGGATATACTCAATGTCTTTAAAAAAATACCCTTTTAAGAGATTTCTATTAGGGACTCCCTATTAAAATGAGGGCTTGTGCAGTTGCTTTTTTTACTCTTTCTAGGAGAAGGTGCCTCACATTTTCTAACATTGTTTCCACCAATAATTGTCTGCCATGACACCAACAGAGTCCTCGCCTCTTGGCTGGAGAGCTTGGCGTCTTGGTCACCTCTTCTGTTGTGTTAGAGACTGCAGTGACACACGTGGGTGAATGAGGCCACCCACATCACTTGTCTGGGTCTCAATCAAGGAGGAACACATGCCCAGTTTCTCTCAGATTGGGAAAGTACTGGAAAAAAAAAAGCTATGCAGCAGAAATGCCACCCAGGTGTGCGGGGATTTGCTATTATCTAGCAGTTGCACAACAATACGTGTATGTTTCACATCCCTTTACAGTTACTAATTACTGGCAGTCACTCTGTTAAGAAAAAAATGTACAGGATTCTAGATGGATTTTGAACATAGAGATTCCTCAATGTGACTTTCCCCCCCCAAATGCCTGTGACCAATAGGCTTTCCGAATCTGATTTTAATTGCAAAAGGACCAAGTCTGGGCTTCTGTGTTTCTTTAGGTGATAATCATATCACTTTAAAAGCTGGTCTGGGTCCTGGATTTCGAAGGCTATGTTCCACTGATGATACAAACTGCAGGGACTGGAACAGAATCATCTGAGCAGAGGAAGGGAGAACAGTGGTTTCTCTGAGACCCCAGAATGTGGCTCTGAACCACTGTGGAACTCATTGGAAGGGGATTAGGAGAATATCACTGGGCAGATAGCCATTCTGTTATTCTTAAGGCTACCCCATCCCCCTCATATAAAGTAGAGAACAAAGTAGAAGGGGAAGTCTGGAGTTGGCAGAAGTGAAAGGATCTCAAAATGGCTTAAACATTTTTAGGGACTCCCACTTTGTCTTGCTAAAGACAATGAAATTCAGTTTGCTGTTCACTCATTCCCCTTAGAAGCCTCTCACCTTCATTTTAACTGTTTGCTTTTAATCTGTATAACAATCATCACACTTCCCCTTCAATGTCCTTTTGCAATGTTTTGGTTTTTTTTTTTGCATTTCAATGTATTCTTATCTCTCCTTGATTATTTTTCTTCTATTCTAAGACACTTTTCTCCTCTCTTAATGCTTTATTTAATGTTTCCCATTCTGTTACAGCATAACTGCCACCTTTCAGTATCTCTATCTCTAAATTAGGGGGTCTTGCTTCCTTTTCTATGCAGCATCCTCTCTTCAGCATGATGGCTTCACTTTTCTCTATTGTACTCTCTTTTGTGATTGGCCAATAGTAAAATGAAACTTACTAGAATCCAATTCTAAAAGCACTTTAGAAGGATGGAACCTTATCATTTACTCCCTGAATCACTATCATCAGTATAGTTGGCGCGGAACGGTATTCCATTCTGGGGCTCATTGGGTAAGTATGAGTTCAACCTGACAGACATAAAATAACTGGGGGGGGGGGGGGAATTTTTGTTCCTCTCCTCTCATATCGCTCAGAACTTTATGACTGACCTTGCTTCTTTATTTCTAATTATGCCCTGTGGAAAATTAACATATTTTCCATTTATATAGTACAGTGCTTCAGATTTTCCTGAGCCTTTTCTGAAAAGCAGTATAATTTCATTTTCATTTTTCAGGCAATACAATTTAACTTTGGAAATTAAAATACAAGGAAGGATTCCACATTTCTGGAGAACCTAGTATTTTCTGTCTTCCAGAAGACTAAAATTGGATCTCATTTTAATGACTCTCCCTGCAACATAAGTTCCATGTAATGAGAATGTTTCCATGTTCCTGCTGACAGACCACTTACTACTATTTGCTGATGTGGGTCTGATGACTTCTGACAATCAATAATAATAATCACATAAACAGGAACATTTATTGAGTGCTTGCTTTGTGCCAGACACTGTGAAAAGTGCTTTAAAATGATTATTTTAATTTGATCGTTCCAATAACCCCATGAGTTAAGAATACAAATGTTCTGCCCAGCTCGTGTGGCTCAGTGGTTGAGCATCAACCTATGAACCAGGAGGTCATGATTCGATTCTCAGTCAGGGCACATGCCCAGGTTGCAGGCTCGATCCCTGGCAGGAGGCAGCCAATCAATGAGTCTCTCTCATCATTGATGTTTCTATCTCTTTCTCCCTCTTCCTTCCTCTCTGAAATCAATAAAATTATATTTTAAAAAAAAGAATACAAATGTTCTGGCATATCAGAATTGTTCACATATGATGGTTGGTTTAATATGGATTGTAAGAGTTCCTATAGCACTTACTGCACTTTTTCTCCAAACCACTCCAATGACACAAAGCCTGTCCTGCTTTGAATTCTTGTATTATTTTTTCTTATATGAAGGATTTAAAAAACAAACAGGTCTTCTAGTGACATTGAGAAGAAAGATTGACATTGCTGATGCCCTGATCTACTTTGGGGTTTGTAGCAAATGCCTCTGAAGCTTATATTACATCTCATCAGCCCACCTCTGATTCTAGGGCCAGCAGCAGTGGACAGTGTGGTTCAAGTTCAACCTCATCCTGTAGAGCTAGCATCCCACCTCAAAAGTGAGCCCTGAGTTTTCTTGTTTCTTGCCTCAGGGTTTTTCCTCAGTGCTGTGGGTGCTTGCCCCTGGGTAGACAAGCATAGCCACAGGGGTGTTAATGCTTTGGCAGCCACCGTCAAGCAATGGGGAACAGAGGCAGGGGAATACTTGCTCTGGTTTTCTGCATTTCGGGCTCTAGCTACCTATATTCAGCTGTATTTTATTCAGTACACTTTTTACAAGTCCCAAAGGATAGTTTACCTTTGTTGTCTCATTCTTCTTGATCTCTTACTCCTGCTTCTTATAATCACATCCTAAATAAACTTCCTACATCAAAGTGCTTGTCTGAAATCTTAACCTTAAGACACCAGGTCTTGAGACAGGCTCATTTCCATTTAACATGGACACCTGAAGAATGCAGATGTGAACAGTATTAAAAACATAATCGCCCTAGCCCAGGGGTGGGCAAACTTTTTGACTCGAGGGCCACAATGGGTTCTTAAACTGAACTGGAGGGCCAGAACAAAAGCATGGATGGAGTGTTTGTGTGAACTAATATAAATTCAAAGTAAACATCATTACATAAAAGGGTAGGGTCTTTTTTTTTTTTTTTTTTTTTTTTTTTAGTTTTATTCATTTCAAATGGGCCGGATCCGGCCCTCGGGCCTTAGTTTGCCCATGGCTGCCCTAGCCAGTTTTGCTCAGTGGGTAGAGCGTCAGCCTGTGGACCAAAGGGTCCCAGGTTAGATTCCGGTCAAGGACACGTACCTTGGTTGCAGGTTCCTCCCCAGCCCAGGGCCTGGTTGGGTTGTGTGCAGGAGGCAACCAACCGATGTGTTTCTCTTACATCGATGTTTCTCTCTGTCTTTCCCTCTCTCTTCCACTCTCCCTAAAAATCAATGGAAAAATATCCTCTGGTGAGGATTAACAACAACAACAAAATGAGTGAAAAAACCCCACATAATCTATGATGTTGACAATGGGAAGTTTACTTCAGCCATAATTGAAGACCCTGTTAGTCAATTAATATTCATGGTGAGTGGGGCACTGTGTTTGGTGCCGCTGCTGAAGCTGGAGATTTAATCCAGAGTCTGGTGAAAGGCTTGCTGGTGCTTCTGCTTTAGGGCAGCAGGAAACAATAGAAAGACTTTAAAATAAGGAGAGTTACCTCATCAGATCTGCATTTTAAGATGATTAATATAGTGGCACTGTGGAGAATTGATTAGGAAGCCAGACAAAAATCAGGGAGAAAAAATAGAAGGCTGTGTAGCATTTGAGGCAAAAGATGCTAGAGGTAGGGGAGATCTAAAGAAGGGAATAGATTTGAGAGATGGCTTGGGGATAGAGTTGATGAGATTTGGCAATATATCCTATGTCAGATGTAAAGATAAGGGTGGATTCTGGGAAAGTGACTTGGGCAATTGAGTTTCTGGGTTGGAAAACTGGGGGAAGGGGAATGTAACAAGAATTAGGAAAAGGAAACTGTTGAGGATGGGTTAGGAGAAGTGGGGGATAATGATGAGTTCTGTTTGGGACATGTTAAATCTGAGGTGTCTGGAACATACTGACTGCTGTGTCCAGGAAGCATGAAAGGTGGCAGGGTCTGAAGCTAAGAGATACAGAGTGGGAGAGTATGTGGTGATCCTATTAAAGAACAACAAGAGGATGTGTCATGATAGATATGTTCTATATATTGACTGTATCAATGTTAATATCCTGGTTGTGACATTGAACTATAGTTTTGTAAGACGTATCATTGGGAGAAACTGGGTAAAAGGTACACAGGCTCTCTCTATTATTTCTTATCATGCTAACTGAACCTACAATTATCTCAAAATCAGAATTTAATTTAAAAAGTAGTGTTGCAATCTGGTGGTTTTCTGTAATATATCAGGGACAGAATTTTCATAGGATTAGTAATACTGTATATTAATTATAAGGTTCTGTAACTAGCTCTTTTCAAGAATCTACAAGCTTAGATTTACTTTGGAAGCCATAAAATTCAGGACGCTTCTACAGTGAACAATTTCTTGGCAACAAGAGTAAAGAACTCAGAATTATTTTTCGTAAAAAAAAATCCATACAGTTTTTAAGGAATTTATAAGCAAATGGGGAAATAGACATGGCTATGTGAAATTGAATAGTGTCTCTTAGAAGGTTAAGACCACAGTTTTTAGGGTAGTTAGTTAAAAGGCTCTCCAGAGGAGGCTGAGTTTGAGTTGGGTCTGCAATCACATCTGAATTGAGGGAATCTTTCCAGCACTTAGCAAAATAGCAGGCGAAAGTGCCAGAAGCAGCAGGTATCAAGGTTTGGAGACTTGCCTCATCAGGGGAGAGCATTTGCTTGGTTTGTTTGGGCATAGAGGGAGAGAGGAAGGGCAGTGATAATGGAGGTATTTGGACCCAATTCTAAGTGCAGTGGCAAGTCAGGTTTTTAAGCATTATGACTAAGAACTCAGACTCTGCAGTTGGCATGCCTGTTTCCACTATGCCATTCCCTAGCTGAGAGCCAATGGACAAGGCATTAAACCCATCTAAGCCCAGTTTTTGCATCTAAAAATAAATATTCTTCAGAGGTACCTTAGAAAGTGGTTGTTAGGATTAATTAACATAATGCAGGTCAAACCTTTAGCACAGTGTCTGCCTAATCGCCTCACTTGGCAACTATTAACTGTTACGAGCAAATGGTGACATAATGTTGTCTCTCTCCAAAGACTGAAAACAGCTTGGGAGCAGAAACTGTGGCTTACCTGTGACCACCTGACCCCTAGGACACTCCTGGAGTCTTACTTAATTAAATTGGGAAAAAGGAGAGTTCTTGGAAGATTAATCTGACAGGAGTGGACTAATCAGATGGAGGAAGGAGAGATCTTACGCGTGGAGACCAATTAGAAGCTTCAACAGTGATATGGCTTCTGGCTTCACTTCTTGTGACAAGAACCAGGGGAAAAGGTTGCTGCTAGCAAGAATCGTAAGGAATAGCGAAATCATGAAAGATGCACTGAAAGATAGATATAATTTTTGGACTTTGATTCCATTTTAACTATGAATAGATTCCAAGTTTAGCTTGATTGTGGATAATGGGTCTGTTTTGGAGAGAAACCACAGTGTAGTAAAAAGAACATGGGTTCAGGATCTGTCTCTCATGTTGTTTACATGACCTTAAGAAAGCTATTTGTTCTTTCAGCATTTATAGTAGATACTATGGTGCTCCATAAAAACCTCTTCTTCGGTATCATTGCACCCAAGCTCCAGCTGCTAACCTCAAGGAACTGCCTCCCACAAGGTTACATCCCTTCCCTGAGGAGGGAGGACTATGGCTAATGACTGGCTGAAGCAGGGATACAAAGTATCAGTTTATTTGACTCATTTGGGACAACTTTGAAAGGCCAAAATAACTGTGGTTTCCTGCAGGCTCCGACTACAGCCTTAATTGCAACTGCATTGTGGATCTGCTTTCTCCTCTGCCTAATCCTGCCCCCTCACTTTCCTTTTTTTAGAAGGTTAAACCAGGATTGCCTTCATATTTTGCATTCAATATTACTCTGTATTAGTTTCAGGTGTACAGCACAGTGGATAGACAAACCATATACTTTATAAAGTCTTCCCCCTGATATTTCTAGTACCCACCTGGCACCATACATAGTATTACAATATTATTGACTACATTACCTATGCTGTACTTTACTTCCCCATGACTATTTTGTAACTGCCAATCTGTACTTCTCAATCCCTTCACCTTTTTCTCCCAGTCCCCCAAACCTCCCTTCCTCTGGCAACCACCAGTCTGTTCTCTATATCTCTGAGTCTGTTTCTGTTTTGTTTGTCCATTTATTTTGTTCTTTACATTCCACATATAATGAAATAACATGGCATTTGTCTTTCTCTGATTGACTTATTTCACTTAGCATAATATCCTCTAGGTCCATCCATCCTGTCACAAATGGTAAGATTCCATTCATTTTTATGGCCGAGTAATATTCTGTTGTGTATATGTGTCACTGATTTTTTTTTATCCATTTGTCTATTGATGCTGCCCCCTCAATTCTTAGAGGTGCAAAGCCTGAGCACACCCCACAGTACCACAATAATCCTTCTGCAAGCAACTCTTCAACTATTTCTGAGCCCAGTCTTAGAAAGTGTCCTTTATTTCGAATCTGTAAAATGAAAGTGGTACTGCAGCCAAAGACAGTTGTGGTAAGAATGACATGAGATCATGTTCTTGGCTCAAAATTATGTTCATGAAATGATGGCTAATGTATGAACCTTGAAGACATTATGGTAAGTGAAATAAGCAAATCACAAAAAGGCAAAAACTGTATGATTCTACATATACAAGGTACCTAGAGTAGTCAAACTCATAGAGACAGAAAGTAGAATTGGCAGTTGTCAGGGATTGGAGACGGGAGGGAAATGGAAAATTGTATAATGGGCACAAAATGTCAGTTTTGCAGGACAAAAAAGTTCTGAAGATCCACAGTGATGAGCAGTATGAATAAGCTTAACACTACTGAATTGTACATTTAAAAATGGTTAAGACGGTGAATTTTGTGTCATGCAGATTTTTCACCACAATAAAAAAAAATTATGGCTACCATATCATTATTTCTAGTTAACTGACTTTAACCCACAAGCAGCGTACCTTTTCTGGCTTCCCCTCTATCCTCCCATCTCCTTGGGACCTATAGTTCCAAACATGACTAAAACTCCCTGCCCCAGCTGGTACCCTGGATACAGTGTCTCCATAATTAGATTTTTTCACCAATGGCTCTAATCTCCAGGTGTCTCTGTAGACTCAACTCTATAGTGTCTTGAAATCACCCTGGGCTAGGCTCTGAAGAACTCCATAGAGTAGCCATGGGCAAACTACGGCCTGCGGGCAGGATCCAGCCCATTTGAAATGAATAAAACTAAAAAAAAAAAAAAAAAGACCGTACCCTTTTATGTAATGATGTTTACTTTGAATTTATATTAGTTCACACAAACACTCCATCCATGCTTTTGTTCCGGCCCTCCGGTCCAGTTTAAGAACCCATTGTGGCCCTAGAGTCAAAAAGTTTGCCCACCCCTGCCATAGAGCCACTAGCACTATCGAGCCTCCTTCTTCAAATGAAACAAACACTTTAAAATCATCAACGTAACTTTTAGAAAAGTACATCCAATTGCACCATGATTTAAAAGAAACCACACTGTCAGTGCCAGGTTGTGGAAAGGAAGGGGCTAAGATCAGGAGTCTGATGAAGCCGGCAGATATAATGATGTGGTTAGAAATCCTGATGGACTTTGATGCAGATTTTCTGCTCAGGGGTGAGTGCCATCACTATTTGTTAATCCTCACCTGAGGATATTTTTCTATTGATTTTTAGAAAGAGTGGAAGGGAGAGAGAGAGAGAAATACCGATGTGAGAGAGACACATTGATTGGTTGCCTTCACACATGCCCCGACCAGGGCTGGGGATAGAGCCTGCAACCGAGGTACATGCCCTTGACTGGAATAGAACCCTTTACCCTTCAGTCCACAGGCAGATGCTCTTCCCACTGAGCCAAACCGGCTAGGGTGTGCTATCACTATTTGTACAGATAGCAGAGTCAAGGTCAGAAAATACAGAGGAGGGGCCATCAGGCTAAAGTGAAGAAATTTATAGCCTGGTAGATTGTGTTATTCGAAGTTCAAATTGATCAGCAGGACATAGTATATACACAGGGTCAAGGTATGGGCAGGGGTCAGCATCAAGAAATTTATGCCTAGTAAAAATGGAGAGCAAATGTCTGAGCATGGGCTGGAGTTTGGGATGAAGTGGCTGCATAAGGAAATAGACACAATACAAAACAGTAGGGGGTTGAAAATACCAATGAAGGGTTTGGAACTAAAGGGATGGTGCCCAGGATGGATCCCAAACCAGTGGCTGTCTCTTTTGCTCTAGTTTTAAGCAGCTTCCTAGTGAGGGTAGATGAGGGCCTACAATTCTGGGCTTCTCCCTAGAGTCAGGCAGGGTTCTGCGGTTTGAACAACTACAGTTGAGAGCTTGGTCCCCTGAAAAACCCTTGTGGTTCTAACTCAGCAAAATGCATTGAATCTGACAGGTCAGCATTTACCACCTCTGGTGCGAATGCATGAGAAAAACAAACTGTCCCATTTGCAAACATAGTGCATATATGGGGTTAGGGGTTGATCTGCTTGTTATATAAAATGTTTCTTAGAATTTAAGTTAAAATATTGAAAGTCTGGCACTAAATTTCTACTTTCTACTTGTTTTCGATTTTGATACCTGGATTCTTGTTTTAAAGAAAGACACGGTAGTGAAAGTAGGATGGGGAGGAACTGAATGCCTCCAAATATCTGAAGGGCTGCCATTGTCAAGAGAGTTTAATTTACTGTGTGTAGAGCCAAAGCACACTTATAGACCAAAAGGTGGAGTTATGGGAAGATCTATTTCAGCTAATGATTAGGGGGTTTGTGAACGGACTGGCCTGCCTTGCAAAGTAAGGGGTTCTCCATCACTTCAGGCAAAGGCTTTTCTAGCAAAGATGTTGCAGAACCACTTCCGTGCTCGGAATGGAATTAGACTGGATCTTGAAAGTCCATTTTCAACCTAAGATTCTGTTACTAAAACTTGCTAAAATGTGATTATTATTAGCTTTAATAAGTTAACTAGTAGAGGTAATCTAACATAATGGTTAAGATGCCAGAACATCTGTTTTTTCCCCCAAAAACTATTTATTGATTGATTTTTAAAGAGAGAGAGAGAGGAAGGAAAGGAGGAAGAGGGGGAGAGAGAGATACCAATTTGTTGTTCTGCTTATTTATGCATTCATTGGACCAGAAATCGAACCCACAACCTTGGCATATCAGGATGATGTCTAACTAGCTGAGCTACTTGGCCAGAGCCAGAATACCAGGTTTTAAATCTTGGCTGCTTACTAGCTGTGTGACTGTGGGCAAACTACTTAATCTCAATATACTTTAATCTTATTTTTAATCCTGGAATTAAATATTACCTACCTACAGGATTCATGTAACAATTAGATTAGTAACTATATGTAAAGTATGTAAATAGGGCTTGCTATGTAGTACATAGTATTACTTCTGTTGCTGCTACCACCACCACCATCACCACCACCACCACCACTACAACAACAACAACAACAACTACCAGTACTACTACTTTAGGTTCCTAAGTATCAATTCTAGCTTCTTGGTTGTGACTTTTTATTCTGATTACCAGAGAAAAGAATAGGATGTATGGAAATAAATTCATGATGAAGTACTTATTCTTGAAAAACCCTGAAATGTAGGATCCTGCTTCCTAGACATGTTGTTTTTCTTTTTTTAAACAAATATTTTTTTATTGATTTCAGAGAGGAAGGGAGAGAGAGGGAGAGGGAGAGGGAGAGAAACATCAATGATGGGAAAGAACCATTGATCGGTTGCCTCCTGCACACCCCACACTGGGAATCAAGCTCACAACCTGGGCATCAAACTGTGACCATAGAATAATGCTCAACCACTGAACGAGGCCAGCCAGGCACATTGTTGTTTTTCAAGGGAATTATAGCTATAGGACAAGTCTAAATTGTGTTTCTTAATTCTGAGTCTACTATGCTACTGCTGAAATAATATTAACAATGTTAAGCGCCCAGCCGGTTTTGTCTTCCAGACAGGGCACTTAATGTGTTAAAGAGAGAATCCATGAGTCAACCTGGCAATATCTATTGTTTCCTCTCCCTGTATAAGTGAAACCATGGCCTGTTGCCTTTTTTAGTCTATAACCTGGAAAGCTCTGCTCTCATGGACATAGAAAAGGGCACATTTTACCATTCACTACAGAGAAGACCCTGTTTCTGAAAAGCAAAGTCCAGCTGCAATTTAACTCAGAGCTAAGAAACCTTTGACCCAGTGATTATGGGCCCACTTTTGTGTTGTATCTGTAAGGAAAAAAGTGTTCTTTCAGTGGTGTTTGCAGGATATCTGTATTGGAAAAACTGATAAAAACACAGAGGACTCAAAATAATTTTCAAGAAGTCTTTTCTTAAAATGACAAACTTCAAAAGTCCCTTAAGAACACACAGGTCTCAATGAGAAGAAAAAGCAGCTGATAAAACATAAGGCTTTCCAAACAGTGCCCATTTCTCCTTAAAATTCCTACATGAAGGCTCACAGGTGTAGTGTATAGTTTGTTGGAAGCACAAACAAATCTATCTCAAGAGAGTTAATTCACCTCAAGACCAATTTCTCCTCTGTTCATACATCCACTATTCATTTAGAAGCCCTGTTCAGATGAAGCACAGAGCCATTTTAATGGCAGAAGGGAGGAATGGCCAGGGAGTTATCATCAGTCATTTATGCCTGCACTGCTAACAACAGAATCCATAATGCTAGTGCTATGAAGAGCACCTTCGCATCCTAGTTAGGATGTCTGTGGTTGTCATATTAGAGAGGCAGGCCAGGACAGTGTGGCTCAATTGGTTGAGCACCATCCCATGCACCAAGAGGTTGCCAGTTCAATTCTGGCATGAAGTGTAGGCCTGGTCCCCAGTAGGAGGCATGCAGGAGACAGCCACTTGATGTTTCTCATCGATGTTTCTCTCTCTCTCTCTCTCTCTCTCTCTCTCTCTCTCTCTCTCTCTCTCTTTCTCTCCCTCTCCCTTCCTCTCTCTCTCTCAAGTCAACAAAACATATTTTTAAAAAGGAAAGAAAGACAAAGAATTTTGGGAAAACATTTTGTTTCAGGAAATGTTTGAGTCAAATATCTACAGGGTTCTGCAACCATCACTGTTCATGAACATGGACATATGTATGAATTTGTGTTGACTTACGAAAGTACTTATTGTTGCTTTTCTTTTTTCTTAATTTTATTTTTCCAGTTGCTGTTAACATTCAATAATATTTTGTATTAGTTTCAGGTGTACAGCTTACTGGTTAGACAATCATATACTTTACAAAGTGTTACCCCTGATATTTTAAGTACCTACCTGGTACCCTACATAGTATCATTGCTTTTCATACTAAGAGGTGTTGTTGAGGTTGGTTTTTCTGTCTGTGTGAGGCTGAAAAATTTAGGATATTTTTAGGTTTTTTGGAGGAAGGAAATGCCTTCCTCTGGGTTCTGTGTTACTGTAATCATGACACCTTTAATGCTTTATTTCACTTAATTTATTTATATGACAGGAAGGTTTACCTCTGATAATCCTATGATTCCTGGGGACAGGAGTCTAAACCATCTCTGTATTTTTAGAAAATCACATAATGTTTGGTACATAATGGACGCTTAATATTGTTTACTAAATATCTTTACAATGGATGCATGGTTTCTTAGACTTCTGGTCTACCTGATCACAAAGAACCAATTTGTCTTTGATTCCAGTCTATAAACTAGTTGTGTTGTCACAATGGCTTCCAGCTGTCTTTACTAGTAGTTCTGCAGCATTTTTATAGGTTTCATTCTAGACACATATACTGAAGTGCATTGAGCTGCTTCCGTAAGGCAGTTCTATGTTCAGATCCACTTATGGTTGACATCTCACCTCACCTAACATCATCACCTTGGGAATACTGCTCGTCTCTGCATAATAGCTTGGTTCTGGAGTTGAGTACAATGATTAGGACTAGCAGACTTGGGGACTCTCCACGGGCAGTATTACTGGTGAGGCAGAGTCCTTGGTTGACATAAAGTACATTTGTGGATTTGATGCTTACAAATCCAGCTGTGACACCCATGACAAGTTCAAGTCTTATACTCTGTAGAAAGCTAAAAATGGATATTGTTTCATCAATATTTGGTATGGTCTGAAATTCACAGACATGCTTTCTGTCAGTTTTTCAAAGACACATTGACCTTAAAGGGAGCTTAATTTTAAGAGGGATTCAGGAGAGGTGCATTCTAATCCAGATATCACATTAACTAGCTGCATCATCTTAGCCTCCTTTGACCTGTATGTGAGAATGTTAGACTGGATATCCTCCTGATTCCTCACTTAATTCTTTTAAATGTTATATAATCAACTTAGCCCTGCCTCAGGGACTTTTCGTGTGCATTTCTGTCTGGAATACAATTCCTCATGAACTTTCAGGCTTACCTCCATTTTAGGTCTCTGCTCAAATGTCATCTCCTCAGAGGAACCTTCCCTGATCACCTTATGTAAAATGACAACTTCTTTCATGTACAGCTCTCTTAATCTCTTCCCTGCTTTACTTTTTTCATCACATAATCAACTATATGAAATTGTATTACATACTAATTGTATAGTTATCTGTCTTCCCTTGCTGCTTTATTCTTAATACTAAAACAGTGCTTAATACGCATATCATAGGCTCTCAATAAACATTAATTGAATGACTACATAAATATTTGAACTCCTAGCTAAAATGCCTTTAGGGTTTCATAGGTATAATCTAGTTTAGCACACTGTCTTAGTTCATTTGGACTGCTATAGCAAAATACCACAGACTGGGTAGCTTATAAGCAACAGAAATTTACTTCTCACAGTTCTGGAAGCTAAGAAGCCAAGATAAAGATGCTGACAAATTCAGTGTCTAGTGAGGGCTATTTCTTGCTATCACCTCATATATCAGAAGGGGGTAAAGAAGCTCTCTTTTTTAAGAGCACACTAATCCTGTTCATGAGGGCTCCATCCTAATAACCTAATCATTTTCCAAAGCCCCACTTCCAAATGACATCATGCTGGGAGTAGGATTTCAACATTTGAATTTGGAAAGGGGGCACAAACTTTCAGTCTATAGCACATACCAAGTTGGAAATAATATAATCATTAGATCACTGAGGCTACCCAGCCCAATCTTTCATTTGAAGACAGGAAAACTAAAGGCCAGAATGGTTAAGTGACTTGCCCAATGTCACTGAGCTAAGTATTAGTAGTTTTTATTACCATTTGACTCCTGTGTCCAGTTGACTCCTGTATACATTACTTCTGGGGGGTTAAAACAACATAATGTACACTACCAAATATATTAATGAATTTCAAAGGAAAAAACAACAACTTCACAGCAGAGAAACCCCACAGATAACATGACCAGCAATAAAAATGGACATCATGCACCTATTGCTATGATGCACTGGAAAGAAGGCATCAGCTTTGTCTTATTATTCCCCCAAATCCCTAACCTCAATGTAACTATTAGAAAATATCTGACAGTCCAAAACTGTGGGACATTATACAAAATAACTGACCAGTATTTTTCAAAAATGCCAAGTCCATGAAAGACAAGAAAGGCTAAGGAACAGATTTGAGGTGACATTACTATTAAATGCAATGTGGGATTCTGGATTGCATTTGGGCATAGAAAATGACACTAGTAAAAATAGTGGTGAAATATGAATAAAGCCCATAATTTTTAGTGTTGTACCAAAGTTAATTTCTTGGTTTTTATAATTAGGCTATAGTTATATAATATGTTAACATTAGAAAAAAAAACATTAGGGGAAGCTGGGTAAATTGTGTATGGGAACTCTACTAATGTTGCAACTTTTCTGTAAGTCTGAAATTATTTTTAAAAAAGTTAAAACAAACACAAAAAAACAACATAAGGTGTGTTGACACTGGAAAAATGCATATGCCCATCTCAAAGAACCTATAATGCATACCGTGGGCAAACTACGGCCCGCGGGCCGGATCCGGCCCATTTAAAATGAATAAAACTAAAAAAAAAAAAGACCGTACCCTTTTATGTAATGATGTTTACTTTGAATTTATATTAGTTCACACAAACACTCCATCCATGCTTTTGTTCCGGCCCTCTGGTCCAGTTTAAGAACCCATTGTGGCCCTCGAGTCAAAAAGTTTGCCCACCCCTGATTAGACAATTCTAGAATGATGTTTTAGGACTTTAGATAGTACTTGGTATTTGACTTTAAAGAATTTCCCAATGGTTAAAACAACTAACAGGTACAGAAAATGGTTGCCCCAATGCACTTCAGAAGAATTCAAGAGACTGAGAAGATCACTACACAACATTCATTTCCTTTAATAAAAACACATGAAAGATCAGAATTCCAGAATCCTAGTAGGAAATTAGTTTGCCTGCCCAGGAAGTGTCTTCAAGGGGTTTTATGACAATTTCATTTTGAGTCTCTCCATATTGAAACTTGAGCTGTCCCAACTGACTTATTCATTGTCACCAGGGAAATGTAGCTGATTCAAGTAACAGGCATATTTTTAATTTAAACCATTTTATCCAACTGTACTAAGTGATTTAACAAGAGACTTATACTTGTTAGAATATAATTCCTTATAAATAACAGGAGTTTCCTTAGTTTAGGAATGGCAGACAAATATAATGTCCTCATACCATTATTTTACAATTTAATACCTATTGTAGATGCAAATAATCAGTCGATGACACTGTTTTCTAGCCATTTTGAATCTGCTTCATGTTCTTTCACAATAGAGTACTCCAGGCAGCTGATACTAGTTGATAAGAGTTTACACATGAGATGAACAATATTTACCATTCTAGATACAGTGTAATAAGAAATGAGTTAAAATGTAAAATCCAGATTATAATTTCAGCTTTTCCATTTGTTAGCTCTGTGATTTCAGTGAGTTTTAAAAAATCATTTTAACACAATACAATATACAGATGATGCATTATAGAATTGTATACCCAAAACCTATATAATTTTATTAACCTATGTCACCCCAATAAATTCAGTACAAAGAAATAAAAATTAAAGAAATCATTTCTGTGCCTTCATTTCCTTATCTGTAAAATGGGAATCCTAGTACATGTCTACCTCACATGGTTACGATGAGGGTCAAATAGAGTAGCACATGTAAAGATGATTTGTAAGGCATAAAATTATATAAATGAGAGGCTATCTTATTAGGATAGTCAACAAATTTAACCATAGAAATGCATTTCTCCAACTCACTTTAATAATCTTCTGTTTTCCTACCATCCATTCAATCTTCAAACTCTTAATTCTTACTCCTCTGTCTGACAGAATGGGGGCTAGAGTGTGAGTGATTCCTTATTCAGCTAACATATCCTGGGGCTGGCAAGCATGAGCTCTAGTGCTGTTCTAGAGCAAGGACTATGGCAGCAGAGCCAGTGAAATATTCCTTACCTGATTTGTTCAAATCTGAGATAATTCACAAATAGATGTACATGATTTTAGAAATGACTGCTTTATGATGAAGCATCAGTAGATAACTCCAGATAATTTGGGAGAAAACGGGACCCTTAACTGGACTGCAGTAAAGTTGTTATTTAAAATGATAATAAATCCTAGACCCCAAGCCATCCATCACTCACACATTTATTCATGCCTATGGCTTTGGAAAGATCATATTCTTCCAATTTTGTTCTTCCTTTTCCTCTCCCACTTCTGACTTCATTTTCTTGGAGTTCATCAATTTGGTCCTAGGCCCTCTACCTTTTTCTCTTTACAAGCGAGATAATTTTCACTCTCAATACTCTAAATTCCACCTGCATCTTCCTCATTTACACCTCTAGTCTGGTCTCTCTTCTGAGCTACAACCATGTTCAATTTCTCCACTTGTCCACTTGGATGTCTCAAACTGAGCATGTCTAAAACTGAACTCTTGAACTTCCCCAAACCTGCTCCTTTCTTAATATTTATTACCTCAGTAGACACTACAACAAATTGTTCAAACAAAAGACATGGGGATTATCCTTAATCCCTTATGACTGACATTTAATCCATTATTAAGCTATGTGGATTTTACCTCCAAAATACATCTTAAATCTCTTCAATTCTATTTCCAAAGCCACTATCTTAGTCCCAGCCACCATTTTCATTCATCAAGACAACTGCAAGTTCCTCTTAACTGGTCTCCTTGACTCCATTCTTGCTACCTTCAATACCTCCTCTAGAAAGAAGGTACATCATATCACATGATGTTTTACAGGTACATCAGCTCAGGTGTATTTTGCAAGTATGTTAGATCATATGACTTTCGTACTTACCCATAAAATAAACCCTCCAGTCTTGTCCTGTACCACTGCACTTTGGTCATTACCTTCCAGACACACTTGCCTACTAAGCCTCGTAAACACTATTCATTCCCTTCATCTTCGTGTGACTCACTTGACCTTCACGCCTCAGCTTAAATATCTCCTTTTCAGCCCTGACTGGTTTGGCTCAGTGGATAGAGCATCGGCCTGTGGATTGAAGGGTCCCAGGTTTGATTCCGGTCAAGGGCATGTACCTTGGTTGCAGGCACATCCCCAGTAGGGGGTGTGCAGGAGGCAGCTGATCGATGTTCTCTCTCATCGATGTTTCTAACTCTCTATCCCTCTCCCTTCCTCTCTGTAAAAAATCAATAACATATATTTTTAAAAAAATCTCCTTTTCAGATAAGCCTTCCTAAACCATTAAAAAGTTGCCACTATTATTCTCTCAAATTAGTCTATTCCTAGCCTTCATAATATTTCTCACTATTTGTAATTATATAATAACATTAATATTTGTATTGACCATCTTACCTATCAGATTGCAAGTTTCTTGAGGCATTCAGAAACATTTCTTATCTCCTACTTTGTGCCAGGCAATGTACTAGGTGCTGGAACTATAAAAAATATATAAGTAAAGTTCCCCAAACTAAAGCTACACATTTAGTAAGAAAGACCAAGTTTACAAATAGAGTGGCAAACACTGTTGGTTGCCTCATCAACAGCTATTCCACTCCCACTTTTTCCCTAGGGAGTCTATCTATCTATCTATTTATTTTTATTAAATGTATTGGGGTGACATTGATCAACATGAACATATAGGTTTCAGGTGTGGGTTTCAATGTTACAAGATCTGTCTATTGCACTATGTGCCCACCAAAATCAAATTTTCTCCCGTCACCATATATTAGGACCCCCTTTTCCCCGTACCTCCTTCACTCTGGGAACCACCACACTGCTGTTTGAAAAAATAAAACGTTTAAAAATGCCAGATAGTCAATTACTTTGTTTCATTTGTAGGTAGATATAGCCATGTGATCCAGTTCTGTACGAAGATATGTTGAGAAGTCAGTTGGGGCTTCTGAAATGTGAAGAGAGCTGCCACTCTCACCTTTCTTTTTCTTTTTAATTGATCTTTATTGTTGAAAGTATTACATAGGTCCCCTTTTGGTCCCCATTAACCCCTTCTAGTCCACACCCACCCCCCACCCCAGGCCTCCATCACACTATTTGTCTGAGTCCATGGGTTATGCATATATGCATTTAAGTTCTTTGGTTGATCGCTTCCCACCACACCTACTCTCTCGCACCTTCCCTCTGAGATTCGACAGTCTATTCCAGTGGTTCTCAACCTGTGGGTTGCGACCCCTTTGGGGGTCGAATGATCCTTTCACGGGGTCACGTAAGACCATCGAAAAACACATATATAATTACATATTGTTTTTGTGATTAATCACTACGCTTTAATTATGTTCAATTTGTAACAATGAAAATACACCCTGCATATCAGATATTTACATTATGATTCATAACAGTAGCAAAATTACAGTTATGAAGTAGCAACGAAAATAATTTTATGGTTGGGGGTCACCACAACATGAGGAACTGTATTTAAGGGTCGCGGCATTAGGAAGGTTGAGAACCATTGGTCTATTCCATGCTTCTATGTCTCTGGATCTATTTGCTTATCAGTTTATTTTGTTAATTAGATTCCACATATGAGTGAGATTATGTAATATTTATCTTTCTCTGACTGGCTTATTTCACATAGCATAATACTCTCAGGTCCCTCCATGCTGTCTCAAAGGGTAAAAGATGAGAATTTCATTTTTATAGCTGCATAGTATTATGCAGTATTCCATAGTGTAAATGTACCACAGCTTTTTATTCACTCATCTACTGATGGGCACTTGAGCTATTTCCAAATATTAGCTATAGTAAACAGCTCTGCTATGAACATAGAGGTGCATATATTCTTTTTGATTGGTACTTCCAGAGTCTTAGGATATATTGCTAGAAGTGGGATCACTGGGTCAAATGGCAGTTCCATATTTAATTTTTTGAAGCAACTCCACACTGTTTTCCATAGTGGCTGCACCAGTCTGTATCCCCACCAGCAGTGCACAGGGTTTCTTTTTCTCCACATCCATGCCAGCACTTGCACTATTTACAATAGCTAAGATTCTGCTCTTTCTGGTATATCTATAATGCAAATGTTGTTACGTTTCATGTTGTCCCAAAGCTCCCTTAAACTCTCCTCCTGCTTTTTAATTTTTTTCCATTTGCTGCTCTGAATGGGTGGTTGTTTCTACCTTGTCTTTTTAAAAAATATATTTTTGGTTTGATTTCAGAGAAGAAGGAAGAAGGAGAGAGAGATAGAAACATCAATGATGAGAGAGAATCATTGATCAGCTGCCTCCTGCATGCCCCCTATTGGGGATCGAGTCCACAACCTGGGCATGTGGCCTTGACTGGAATCAAACCTGGGACCTTTCAGTCCACAGGCTGACACTCTATCCATTGAGCAAAACCATCTAGGGCTCTACCTTGTCTTCTAACTCACTGGTTTGGTCTTCAGCTTCTTCTAATCCACTATTGAAACCTTCCAGTGTGTTCCTTATTGGCTATGTCATTCTTTATTTATTCTTGATTCTTATCCATGTTGGTGTATTTCTCATTCACCGCCTTATAATTCTCATTAAGTTGCTTGTAGTTCTCACTGAATTGTTTGAGCATCCTTATAACCATTACTCTGAATTCTTTATCTGACAAATTACTTGCCTCCATTTTATTTAGTTCCTTTTCTGGTGATTCATCCTTTTCTTTCCTTTGGGGATTGTTTCTTTGTCTCCCCATTTTTGCTGTCTCATTGTATTTATTTCTCTGTCTTAGATCAAACTGCTATGCCCAGCATTTTTGGAGGTGGTCCTATATAGCCAGTGTTTTGTGGGACCCAGTGGTGCAGTCTCTCAGAACTCCTGGGCTGGGTGTTCTATGAAAGCCCTCTATTTGAGTTATTTGGGTTCTCCTGTTGTCATTGGGTCTTGAATGTTATTGTCCCATTCATGGATGGAGTCTCCTCACAGGTTGTCTGACTAACCTCATCGTGCAAGCTGTTGTGGATGTTCTGCTTGCTGTTCCAGGTGATCCACTGATCTACCGATCCACCACTTGTGTCTGTCTCCACAGACCTTGGCCACAAGCAGGAGGGATTAATCTGCCCTCTAAAGTAGGCTTGTTAGTCACATGGGGCTCAGAGCTGGTTTAGCAAAGTTCTCCTGGTTCCCTGGACTTCACCTCTGCCTGCCTTTGCCTGTCAGCCAGCTGTCAATCTTAATTACTCAAAAGTCTGTTTCTGACAGGGCTTTAGGAGGGGGAGGTCCTGTTTAACTGTCAGAGAATATGGTGGGTGTGTTTTCCTGCCCCACTTGATTATTGATGTCCTGTTTGTGGGATCTCCCCTCCGACTTGCTTCCAATGAGGTTGGGGCTCACTGGATTTTGCTCTGATGTTGTTGAATCTGGTCCCTTGATATATCTATCTTAGGTCTCCTGGAAGCTGCTCTAGTGCAGGTGAATGTGAGTCGCTGTCTCTTTCTGGTCCTGGGCAACCAGATTGATGTCCGAGAGGTTGAAGCCCCTAATAGTCCAGTGGTCAGGGACTCCTTAGCCCAGAGGCTTGTTCTGTCTTGAGTCTCATGCCTTGTTTGTCCCTGTTCTGAGTTGTACTCCTTTCCCCTACAGATCTGGTCCCTCAGGTGTCAGCTGCAGATGCTCAGGGTCAGCAGAGGTGCACACACAATTACTCTGTGCGCACACAGCGATTCAATGTGTGGTGGGGTCTCTTGCGAGTTCCTGCTGGCGTGCAGCTCACTGCCTATGTCCAGGGTGGTGCGCTCCTAGCTGCCACTACTCCCCCCTTCAAGATGGTGTGGTTTCTGAGCCAGAGCCATGCCCACCTGGGGAGTGCCTGTAGCGGTAGCAGGGGCTCTTTGTCCTAGAGAGCCTGATCTGCCAGCCCCTGAGACTCCTGCGAGACCTAACTGTCCCTCACTCACACACACCCCCACAATGCACATCTGCACATTCTCTTCTCACTCTCTCACTCCCTTATTCACTCACAGTCTCTCCCTCACTCCCCTCCTGCCAGCTGCCATGTTCGAGAGCCTCTAAATACTGGCAGTCATTTTATGACCATGAGCTGCAAGCCCAAGGACCAAAGTCAAAGGCTGAAGTAGCTGAATTGAAAGATGGAAAGAAACTGGGTCCTTAATGATACTATGGGGCTACTGAACCAACTCTGAAAATATTTCTCCTAAATTCTTATTATAGGAGAAAAATTAACATCTATTATTTTTTTCATTACATATTTTGTTACTAGAAGTTAAAAGCCTACAAACTGATGAAAGTGTTCCTGCTGTTACAATAACATGGCCAGTAAAAGTCTCCCCAAACTAGATACCCTTGACCCTGGGGTCAATATGGAGTCTCTTAACCCCACATCAGGGTCCTCTAGGAATCTTTTTTTTTTTTAAATATATTTTATTGATTTTTTACAGAGAGGAAGGGAGAGAGATGGAGAGTTAGAAACATCGATGAGAGAGAATCACCGATCAGCTGCCTCCCGCACATCTCCCACTGGGGATATGCCCGCAACCCAGGTACATGCCCCTGAACGGAATCGAACCTGGGACCTCTCAGTCTGCAGGCCGACGCTCTATCCACTAAGCCAAACCGGTTTCGGCTAGGAATCTTTATTATGACGGAAGTGTGAATTGTGTGTGCTGGAGAAAAAGGACAAAAAAAATCAGTCCTCAATTGAAACTTGAAAACTAAACTATAAGATGGCTGTATGTAATAATCCACTATTAGGCTCCCAAAATCTAGGTTTCATGGTTTAGTGATGTTTTCATTATTTCAAAGACTCAAACTTCGTTTCCTCAGAGGCTTCATAAAAGCCTCCATAGAAACAGATAGAGAATGAAAGTCACACAAAGAATAGAAAAGGAAAATGTGCAGTGAACTCCTCATTAACGAAAGGTGTAAAAGGTGAGTGGAAATGTTAAGAAATTATAAAAATGTTAGCAAAGTCTTCTGCAAGGAAGAGGTCTATGAGCTAAAATATTGATAACAAGGTGACCCCTCTTTCAGCCATATCCTATTGTCATTGCCCTATAACACTTATTTGAAATTTTAATGTGGGAAAGCAAGTGCATTCCCTCAAAAAATTAGATGGCATTTAAAATCAATGTATCTATATGATTCTATTTCAAATATTCTTTCTAAATCAAATAAAATATTCTTTCTTAAACATCAAATCTTCACTTTTACAAAAAATTAAATGTTCCATAGGATGGCATGGTGAGCAAAGCATTCACTTATCAAAAGGATACATATTATTATTATTATTACCAACAAGTACAATTTACTGAATACTGATTATACACCAGGTACTCAACTATGTAATTTACATACATTATCTCATCTAAGTCTCAGACAACTCGGAGTGAGTGCTATTATTATTCCCATTGAACAGATGAAGAAATCAAAGCACAGAGAAAAAGTAATTTGTGAATAAGCTGTGGAGTTTCAATTTAAGCCCAACACAAATGACTCCCAAGTTTCAGAAGTAGCTTAAAAATAGAAAGAAACCAATGAATAAAGTAGGGTCCCTATCTGGCTATAAAGGGGTCCTCCAACTTACATATGCTAAGCACTGTACTGTTATCCAAATTACTCTTGACACAGAGGCTTATGAGTAGATGATGCATACAAAGAAATTGAGGTTTTAAGATAAATCCAGCTAGTTATGGCAGAGCCAGAGCTTGAACTTCCTCTTCAAAAAAAAATCTAAGGCTATACTAGTGTTTGCTAATTCTTGCTATTGGTAATATTAGAATGCTATTTTATATGCTATATGGTATCCACTTTAAGAAGATAAGATTATCACATTTGCATGCAACTTAAGAAAGAGGAAGTTATTTGAAAAAAAGCTTGATATATGAAGATGATGATATAAGAATCTCATTGTGCTCTGGCTGGTTTGGCTCAGTGGATAGAGTGTCGGCTTGCGGAGGACTCAAGGGTTGGTCCCAGGTTCAATTCCGGTCAAGAGCACATGCCTGGGTTGCGGGCTTGATCCCCACCAGGGGGCATGCAGGAGGCAGCCGATCAATGATTCTCTCTCATCATTGATGTTTCTGTCTCTCTGAAATCAATAAAATATATATTAAAAAAAGAATCTCTGTGTGACTAGAGCACTGATGAAAAGGTTTATGTGCACCTAATCTGCCCTTTAGGCTTGATATCTCTTTGGAGAAAAAAGATTCTGGTTAGCAGGATATCTAACATTCTTGTACAATTGATAGCATTTAAAATTCATTTATCAGATAATAAATTCAGGTGTTTAAAGTATTTTAAATTTAAAAACCCGGGATAAATAAGACATTTCTTAAATGAGTACATTTTTTCTCAAAAATTAAATTCGTGTCCCTTTTCTTCACTTTAAATTACAGAATTTTGATGACCTCAAAAGGATCACAGTAAATGCCTATGATTTAGTGTTTTGTCATTAAATAAGAGAAGAAGAGCAACAGAGAGAAAAGGAGACAGAGAGCACAAGTGCACACCTCATCATGGTGAAGGGAACATATGTAATTTCTGCACACCCAGTATTTTATCCTTCTGCCAACGGATGGTCTTTCTTTCCTTTGGAGATTTCCTCCCCCATGTCCCTTGCAGTTCTAATAGAGCTGTCAATCATAGTGCCCCTTTGCCTTCTTCAATTCCCCCAAGGGATGGGCTCAAGGGCCCAAACTAGACTATTAACCCTCTGCCACCAAGGAGGCTGACAGAGGAGAAAATGATACAAGGTTGGAAAGAGTTTGGAGCTGAGTATTGAACAGACAATTAAGAACAAAATGCATATACATTGTGATGGTAATTAATGCCACCTAATTGTACACTCAAAAATGGTTAAAATTTTATGTTGTATATATGTTATCACAATAAAAAAGTTTGTCCCCCTCCAAAAAAATAATAAAATAAAAACAAGAGACATGTGTTCTTGCTAATTCATATCCTGTTCTAAGACCTAGTTCATAATCACTTCATTTCTATGAATGCCTTTTAAATAAATAGGCCCAGGCCCCAGCCCCTTTGTTTTCCCTGACTTGAGTTAGCCAGTTAGTTGCTGATGTTTGCAACCAAAGACTGGCAGGCACTTGCTGGTTAACTACCTCAATTCCCACCTAGCCATCTTTCCATTGCCATCGACGTGTGACACAGTTACAAAGACATATAAGTGGAAGTATTCTGGGGAAGGTTTCTGGAAAATCTTGGCTTCATGATAAAATGCTGATCTACCCTTTTTGCCCTGTGGGAAGGGTGGCTGGCGGTGCAGCAGCCATCTTGTGATCATGAGATGACAGGCACAAAGAAAAGCCAGTAGGAACTGTGAAGATGGCAATCCTGACACTGTTGAGCCTATAGCACCTCATTTCCAGGTATCTTAATATTGGAGACAAATAGAGCTCTCTTCATTTAAGCCACTATAGATAGTTTTGATGTTTCTTGAAGCCCCTGTAATCTTAACTGATACAAACTCCAGATAATAAAATGGGGCTATGAAAAAAAAATACACAAAACATTCTAAACATTGAAAATTTAAGGGAATTGGGTTTAGGAGGAAAAGAAGAGATAACCAGATGAAGTGAGGCATATCTCTTAGTATCTGACCTCTGTCCTTTTCCTATTGTTGTTGTTTAGTCTTGGATTGCAGTGAACGTTGGAGTTGATGCTAATGACAATGTGAAGGGCATTGCCCCTGATATAAGGCATGCTCTTATAAAGGGCTCTTGGCTTCCAAAGATGGGGATTGTATGTGCGTACATATATATGTGTGCACTTGCACTGAGGAGGATAAAGATTAACTTCACCCAGAAGTCAATTCTACTTAGACAAAGGAAATCCCCGGGGTTTTTGTCTGTCCATAATGTGGTATTAAAAGAAAATGCTATTCTGTCAGTGCCTTTTTCGTTTGCTTCCAATCCTGGATTGCAGGCAAGACTCACAAATTCTCCTCAGAGATTGAGAAAGGTCAATAAAAGAAATGTTGTTTTCCTCCTTTCATTAACTGATTCAATAACTCATGGCTATACCTAGAGCTGCACATGCATTTCTAAAGAAAATCATTCAAGGGTTGCATGATTTCCTGAGGTGACCTCCAGGATGCTGAAAAGTTAGAAAATGCCAAGTCTAACGTAACCAATAAAATAAGGCATCCGTGGTAGGCACTTTGACAGTTTTGGGGTGAGTTACAATTCAGCCAAGGGGTACAGTCCCTGGGAGAAGCAGGTAATGCATGTTTATGTGGATCCCTCTTGATGGAAGGCTTCCTGAGAGAATAAACTAGATTTAGGGCTTATCCTATGAAAATTGTTATTTCCCCCCAGTTAACTCACTTGCATAATTTCAGGCCTTCAGCTCTGATGAGGCTACTTTATTTGCAAATGTAGACTAAGTTAATGACTGTTTTCTCTAGCTAAGGGCAGTTGACTAGAATTAGGAGGTCACTGGCTATTAGCATTTGATCTCCTTGCTGATGCTAGAAAGATGAGTTAAGGGTGTGTGGGCTCCATCACTCATATTTTAATTTAGTCTCATTAGATGAGAGACTCCAATGTGTCTCAGGGATGACTCAAAATTTCAGATGGGAGATGCCTGCCTTTGCCCTGAGTCCAGTACTTTGCACAGTGGGCAAACCCACTGATAAAACAATTGTCAGGGGAATGTGTTTTCAATTCCCAATCTCAGGAAGAATGAGATCAGGCATGAGTGATCATTTATGGTGATTGAATTGCTTTTTGACAAGGAAGCCTCGCTCACTTGTGGACTTTATGGACGTGCTCTCAAAAATGGGCCAGTTAATCTCTTTAACTGTTGCATCTTTCCTAGATTCCATTGTCTCTGTCGTAAACGCTGTAAAGTTGAAAAATGTAGTTTAAGCAAAATGCAAATGTGATTCTGTTTTAGGAGGAGGCAGTAGCTCTCTGCAAAAGCCTTGGATGGAGAGAAAGAGAGAGAACAGGATAGCTCTTTTAGAATCATAACATAGGAAATATGCAAAATCATGAGGCTGACATGGGGGAGTGGCAAGGATAATTAGTGAGAAGTCCCCAAGGGAAATGTGTAATCTGGGGAAACGCATAGGAACAACCATGTCCAGCTACCCATCCTACCTGAGCAAAATTTCCTTCTCTCATTTCAGGCTCAGGAATCTGGGGTTTATTTTCTGAATGCAGAAAGAAGGCCCCCATGTGATGGCAGTTGCCATAACAAATGTATGAACAAAGTAATGGGTAAACACATAAAAATGAGCAATTGACTTTGCCTAAGGGAGAGGCAAAAGCCTCCATAGAAACATTTTGTAATTTGAGTTATATACTGAGAATAATGAAAAATATAGCTAATATTGAGTACTTATCATACAGTGAACATAGTATATACAGTGAACATAGTATGTACTGTACTATACACATGAGAGTTATATGTTTTATGTCCCTTAAACTTTACTGCACCCATATGAGAAAAGTACTGTTGTATTATTATCCCCATTTTAATGATGAGGAAACTGAGTCATAGAATATAATTTGCTTGAGGTCACAAAGCTGGTAAGTGACAAAAGTGGAATCTGAACCCAGAGCTAGGGAGCTAAGCCACTAAAAGTTATTGCCTCAGATAAATGAAGGAAGAATAGAAATTTCCAGGTTCAGAATGACTGTCCAGGTATAGGAAGAGTATGTGCAAAGGCGTGAAGCAGCAGAAAGAAATGGTGAGAGGATCAGAGGTCGAAGAGCAGACAAGGGGTGGGGGTGCAAGGGAGGAAGGAATGTAATATGGGGTTAGATAGGTGGATTGAAGCCACACCTTGACAGATTGTAGATACTGACCTTGAGAGGAAGAACAGTTATAGCTACAGAAGATTTCTTTTTTTAACATGGGGGTGGGTACCAGGATTAGATCTGTGGTTTAGCAAAATAACTAGTAATAATGATAAGGATAGACAGGAGTATCGGGGCAGGGAGCCTAATCAATAAAAGGTCTAATAATAACCACAGAGAGATGGGTAGAGGGTTAAAGAGGAAGATCTGGATTTGAGTGAATTTTTCAAAAGTGAAAGTCAATTAACAGGATTTGATGACTAAGTAAAAATGGAAGGTGATGGAGAAGAAGAATCAAATATGACCCCAAATTTCCTAATGTGACATCATTAGTAGAAAATATAAAGTGCAAATGTAAATGCAAAATGAAAACCAGGCTTGATTGTGATATGGTATGTAGGGAACAATATAATTTCCATTGGTCAGGACATAACTGGAATATTATGATCAGTTCTGGATAGCTCATATTGAAAGGGACCATTGCTATTTCTTTCAGAGAAAGGCCAAGAGGAATGTATAACTCTACAGCAGTTATTATGAGGAATAACATAGGGACTGGAGGATTCAATTCAATTGCATAATTTTACAAAAGCCTTTTTTAAGAGCATACACTCTGAACTCAAGTCTCAACACTGTGGTATATAACAATGATGGAAGAACCTAGCTTTTCTTAGCTTTACAACTTAGCAGAACAATAAGCAAACAAAAAACACACCAAGTTGTTCATATTAGCACAAAAATGCATAGCCCATGGACATGGGAAATAGACCGGTAAAGACCTGGGGGTGGGTGGGTAGGGCCTGGAAAGATGGGGATAAAGGGGGGTAAATGGGAGACATCTGTAATAAAATTAACAATTAAATATACATAAAAAAGAGGATACTTGGAAAGGATGATTTGACAACAAATATTTGAAGACATAGAAAAGTGACAATTCTCTTTGGCTCTAGTGGGCAGCAATGGATCAATACATAGAAATTTCAGGAAAGTCAATCTCCATTTAATATAAATACTTTGAAACAGTCAGAGCTGTTCTCTGAGAAAGGTGATTTTTATCCTGAATAACTGCACTTAAACTGGTTTTTAGAAGATAGGGATTTTAGAGAGAGGAGTCCTGCCTCAGGAGCAAGATGAATGATTCCTAAACTCTTTTCAATTCTAAAATTAAGTGGCAGAAGCATGGTGCAGATCATACTACCTGAAAACAAGGGATCTGATTTCAGGTATTAGAAGTCATGATTTTTCTGGCCATCAGTTTCCATCTTTATAATATGAATTTAGATTAGTTATTTCTAAGGTTTCCTGTTGCTTTAAAAACCTCAATGATTTTAATAAGGATTGCTTGATATTGTTGGAAATATTGGATGCCAGAGTGTGGAATGTTTATTTAATATTATAAGAAAAGAAAAAAACTTTGCTCCAAAAATTTAAAATCAGAGACCATTAGAGCTGTACTTACAAAATATCTGGCAAGCATGAGTAGACATAATAATGTCAGTTAACATTTATTGAATACTAATTCAGCAACTGTGCTAAGGACTTTATGTAAATGACCCCATTGAAATCTCATAACAACTCTATAACATAGATACTATTCACAAGGAAACCAAGACTGGGAGAGGTTGAGTAATTTGCTCAAGGTCATATAGCTTGTAGGTGGTAGAAATGCCCTGGCAGTCTGAGTCTAGAACAGAGATTGACAAACTTTTCTGTGAAGGATGAGAAAGTAAATAGGTTTTAAAGGTTACATAGGTCCCCATCACATGTTTTTTTTTTTTTTCTTTTTCAAAAAAGTAAAAAACTATAGGTTTCCAGGCATAAAAAAACCCAGGCTCCATGTTGAATTTGAACTGAGACCTGTAGTTTGCAGATCCCTGTCTTGCTTTATTAATATGATGCGCTATTGCTTCCCTCAAAATAACACTTATTGAGAACTTATTTTGAATCAGGAACTTTGCTAGATACTTCTCATGTGCTATTTCATACAATCCTTATAAACAGCCTATGGGCTCATGTTATACCATAATTTTATAGATGAGAAAATAGGTGTAGAGAATTTCAGTAGCACATTCATAGTTACAAGGCTGGTGAGTACTAGAGCTGTGTGGATCCAGACCCAGTGCTTTTGTTCACTGTAGTAGAGCCTGAGTAGCATGAACAGGGACTGGGGAAGTCAGGGACTAGAGTGAGAAGACTAATGCATGAGTTAGCAATAGCCTGAACAATTAGGGTATGGTGTAAAAGACAGAATAGCTTCATAATTAGATGGGCTTACCAACTCATTGGCAACCAGAACAGATGGATTGGTGGGATATTACCCTAAGGACTGAGCTTGGATGACTCAGGGAACAGAAATAAGGAAGTGAGGGCTGGTTTAAGGGAATAAACAGACAGGATTATAAAGCATTACAGTAGCAGCAAGAACCCACAGAGCCTTGGCTGTGTAACTAGTTATGCTACTACAGGCTTCATTTTCCTAAAGTATAAAATAAGGGTATTGAATTAGATGAACCCTAAGTTTCCTTCTAGTAATAACATTTTGAGTCAATGAGGAGCAAGAGGAAAGTTGTAGGATACTGACAAGAGAAAGAACCTAAAATAGGCTTCTTAGGAGAAAAATGTCAGAAAAAGAATGGAACTGAAGGATGCTAAAAAGTATATTGTAGAATCAGAAAACCGGAGTAGACCAATAATAAATGATGAAATTGAAGCAGTAATTAAAAAACTCCCAGCAAACAAAAGTCCTGGACCAGATGGGTTTATAGGAGAATTTTACCAAACATTCAAAGAAGAACTAACACCTACCTGCCTCAAACTATTTCAAAAAATTCAAGAGGAAGGAACACTTCCAAGCTTTTTTTTATGAAGCCAGCATCATTCCAAATTCCAAAACCAGATAAAGACACTACAAAGAAAGGAAATTACAGGCTACTATCTCTGATGAACACAGATGTTAAAATCCTCAAGAAAATATTAGCAAATTGGATCCATCAATACATTAAAAAGATCATACACCATGATCAAGTGGGATTTATTCAGGGATGCAAGGCTGGTACAATATTCCCAAATCAATAAATGTGATACATCACATAAACCATTGAGAGATAAAAATCACATGATCATATCAATAGATGCATAAAAAGCATTCAATAAATCCAGCACCCTTTTTTGGTAAAAACTCTTGGGAAAGTGGGAATAGAAGGATCATACCTCAACATAATAAAGACCATATATGGCAAACCTACAGCCAACAGAATACTCAATGGGCAAAAACTAAAAACATTTCCTTTAAGAACAGGAACAAGACAAGGATGTCCACTTTCACCACTCTTATTCAACACTAGAGGCCCAGTGCACAAAATTTGTGCATGGGTAGAGTCCTTAGTGGCTGCCGGCTGCTGGCCAGGGCCTTCTTTCATTCTGTGCCACCCCCTGGTGGTCAGTGCACATCATAGTGAGCAATCAAACTCCTGATCTTTCAAACTTCTAGGGAAACTTTGCATATTAGGCTTTTATATATATAGATAGTACTGGAAGTCCTAGCCACAGTAATCAGATAAGAAGAAGAGATAAAAAGCATCCAAATTGGAAAGGAGGAAGTAAAACTCTCATTATTTGCAGATGACATGATATTGTACATCAAGCATGTCAAACTTGTGGCCCACAATGAATGTTTTTGTGGCCCAGCCAATATAATGGTATGTATGAAACATTTTATAAAAATTTTGTAACTTAATTTTTACACTATCTTGTTATATATAATTATTAATAACAAGCTACAATGTTTGCTAATGACTGATTACTATAGTCGTGTTGTATTCATTTCCCTTACGCACCTTACACGCAGGCACACCATTTCTCTCCACTAATACTAGCAGCAAATATTTTAGCAGCCAATTGCCACGTCATTAGTCTTGGAGTGCTTTGTTTGGTGTGTGCAACAGGATATATTTCGCTTTCGAAACATGAAAAATAGGTTTATTTGCATTACGCTTATAATTTGTGCAGTTATTCAGTGTTTGGTAAGTTAATGTTCAAGAAAAAAATTAATTTTTATTAAAATGTTTTATTATTTTATGTTAATGATTACTTATGTATTTCAGCCCTTTGTATTCAGCATGTCTCTATTGAAATAAATCTACATTTCTATGAAAATTGAAGCTCTTGGTTTTTTTGCAGCCCACATAAACTTAAACCTTGTTTATTTGGCCCATGTTAGCCTTTGAGTTTGATATGCTTGTTGTACATAGAAAACCCTATAAACACCTCTAGGAAACTATTATATTTAATAAATGAATTTGGCAAGGTAGCAGGATACAAAATCAACATCCAGAAATCAATGGCATTTTTATACACCAATAATGAACTCTCTGAAATCGAAAAAAAATCCCATTTACCATTGCAACAGCAAAAAAATAAGATACTTAGGAATAAACTTGCCAAGGAAGTAAAGAACTGTACTTGGAAAACTATAGAACATTAAAAAAAAAATAATGGATGGACCTGAAGAATATTATGCTAAATGAAATAAGCCAATCTGAGAAAGACAAATATTACATGATTTCACTTACTTGTGGAATCTAATGAACAAAATGAATTGACCAATAAAATAAGACCAAAGCATGGAGGTAAGGAACAGACTGACATACCTTGATGTGGGATTGGGGGGACAAGAAGAAAGAAACTAAAGAACTTATATATTTATAAGCCTAGTCCATGGACACGGGCAATAGGGTGGTGAAGAGCTGGGGGTATGTGTAGAGTTTGGGAAGATGGGGGTAAATGGGAGCCATCTGTAATACTATCAACAGTAAAAAATACACCTTAAAAAGAAATAAATAAAAAATAAAATTCTGAATCATAAAAAAAGTATATTGTGATTCATCTGTCAAGTTCCTCTCGGCAAGTAAAGATCAAAAAGGATGCTTGGTTTGCAAGATAAAGTAAATTAGTGTCCATCATCAGAGGGCTGAATGACCCTTCAGTGGGTTCACAGAGAAATCAGAAAATGTGTGGGAGAAAACTAGTGGGGAAAAATGACTAATGTGATACTGTGATAATTTCTGATGCCAAAGAATAAGGAAAAAGGGAAATAAAGAAAAATGCAGAAGTATGAGGGCCAGAATTGAAGAGAATATGAATGAACAGGTCACTATGATTATATAGGCTGCATATGTAGGCAGGAAAAGAGGGTATCAATGACCCATCAAACTACCTAGTAAAATTTGAGAGGAAAATGAACATCGATATCCTTGGGGGGAAAAAAAAAACAGAAGAGTTTGTTTTACGATTGTAAAAAAAAAAAAAAAAGTTTGTAAAGCTTTTACATTAAGCACAGGAGTGAATGTTTCAGAGCAATTGAAACCAGACTTATGAGAAACACAGCAGTTTTATAATCTGCATCTTTTATAAAGTGTCAGAGAATGAGAACCTTGTTATATTAATATGCTTTGTTTATATGGTGCCCAAACTGAACTTGACATGAGGGAAAAACATTATTTCTGATGATAGCATGTAGTATCCAGATGTGTTCCCAGATTACATGATTCTTTTAAAGATCTCTAAGGCAAAGATATAGCTGTTAAATCTGTTCTGAAATAATACCAATAATATTAAAAAAATGAATCCTAGTTTTATATACATGAATAAAAACTATTTGAATTCATTCAAGAAACAAATACTCCAAGTTGGATATCAGGGAGCTTCCTTTCAATTATCATTTATTCAGAAAAAATAAGTGCTATGTTTCCTTTTTTAATTTAAATTCTTTATTGTTTAAATTATTACATATGTCTCCCTTTTCCCCATTGACCTCTCGCCAGCCGCTCCCACTTCCCAGCACATGCCCTCAGCCTCCTACTGTCTGTGTCCACTGGTTATGCTTATATGCATGCATACAAGTCCTTTGGTTGATCTCTTCACCCGCCCACCCCCAGGTGCTATGTTTTAATACTGGATTCGAAAAGGAAAATAAGATTTTTAGAAAAATACAAATCAAAGGCACTTCTAAGAAAATAGGGAGGTATTAAAATGATATAAATTAAATATAACTCTATTTGTAAGTTATAAAACACTATGAATGAGATTCTATCCTTTCATTTCTAAAATTCTATTTTGGAATGATTGCCTGTGTTCACTACCTAAAATAGATTTTTCTTTGATTTGTCGATGTTCTTATGAAAATGAAAATATATAAAAGAAGTTTTGCATAGAATTAATTAGACAAGGATAAATATTTACCCAAAAGACTTTGGGGATGGAGGAGACTGGTTGTTTCAGAGATCATACAATTAACATATTTTAGACTGATTTAAACATTTTTTATGATAAATAATATATCACTTGATTTCTTCCCCCCTCCTTATTTTTTCTTTTATTTATTTTTTCCTTAACATAAGTATGTAGAGTGATCTCTCTCATCTCTCTCTTTCCCCTATCTATTCCTCTCTTTTGCTCTCCCCTCCCCTTCCCTCCCCTCCCCTCCCCTCCCCTTCCCTCCCCTCCCCTCCCCTCCCCTCCCCTCCCCTCCCCTCCCCTCCCTTCCCCTCCCCTTCCCTCCCTTCCCCTCTCCCCTTCTGCTTTCAAATAACTTCAAGGGATGAAATGATCAGGTGGTTATATAAAAAAGTCTAGGATCTGGAAATCGCAGAGTTGTTACCTAAGTACAGCGACACACCAATGTAATATAAAAATTAAGGCTTACCTATGTGATATTCCACTTTTTAGGCCTTATATGTGAATGAATTTGGAAGGAAAACCTTTTATACATTCTAGACTTTCTCTGTTTTCTAGGCACAATCTTCATTTGCAATGCTGACATGACAAATTGCTGTTTTCTACATTTTATTTTTGTGGGTGCATGCTGCATACCAAAATATATTTACTCTCTCTATAACCATCTACCATGTGGATGCATTTCTTTATTAGTCAATATATACTCTGTAGGTTACATTCTGCAAATTTGAATATAGACAAAATGCAATGATATCATCTAAAACATTGCACAGATGTCTTGAAGAGATTGGTAGAAATCAGTCACCAGGAAGCTGACTGTCTAAGAACTGTAAAGTGCATCTGGATGGACAAGTCAGAAAACAGGTTAAAAAAGTAGTCAAATTTGTAATTTGTGATTTTATTATGATCATGGGATGAAGTTAAAGAATAACGGTAATCAGCAATTTACATTTAAATGTAGCAAAAGGCATCATGCATATACACGGGAAGGAGATATTGATGTATAAGAAAGAAGGAAAATTCTAATGAATGATCTTCAGATGAAAAGAATCAATGAAAAATATCCAGCTGTGGTAAAATGCTTCCAAATTGCCATTTTGCAATTGATGCAAGGAATAGGTATTTTTCAGTGCAGAGAGTGAGAACAGAAAATTATTATGAAACATAGCAGGATTCTTGGCCAAACACCAAAAATACTTTTGAATAGTAAGGAAAATGGAGGGTGTGAAATAATGTCAATTAGAGAGAAATGCCTGCTCCCAGAGACGCTCAGCATTCTTTCTGGAAGAATAACTACCATGCTTAGAAACCCCAAGAATTCTGGGAAACGATGACCACAGAAACAAGACTTATTGATTGAAACTAACACTTCGGTTGTGTTTAAGAAACATGCAATGATTATAATTATATCATATGACAAGAAAAAGAATATGTACATTCAGGAGTGATATTCAAAATGTTGTATATAATCATTAGTATGGGATGGATACAGGTCAATCAGGCAGGAGCAATGACCATGCAGAACAGAATGAGAAGGTTTCAAATAAAAAGGTAGGAGAGTGCTATATGTACTGGTTGAATATCTGCCTGAGAACAATGACTGATAAATTCATAGGACAATTTTCATTGCATATTTCTGCTCATACCCTTGCTCTTGTATTAGAATTTTAATTTCCAGAAAAGTCAAAAGCATTAGAAATAATTAAAAAAATCTCAACTTTTATAGAATTACCTTAACATTTACTGACAATCACCTATAATTGCCAAGAAATAAGAGATGATGTTGACTCAAATAACTAAGAAAAAGCTATAAAAATCAGAAAGTAGAAAGAGTTCTAACATTACAACAATTGTCCCAAAATGATTTGCTTAACAAAAATTTGGAACAGCAAATTATCAAGAATAATGGATGTAAATGGGTTTCCACCCATGGATTTAAATGCTCTTTTTGAAACTTTTTTTTTAAAAAAAGTTAAGAGACCACAGTGGTAAACTTTATGCTGAAAAGCAATCTGTGACAATTTCCTAAAGACTCTGCAATCATTCTATAGAAGTTCTCAAAAGTATTATTCAGAACTGAAAATTCCCATAATAAATGTCATGCTTTGAACAGTATCAAAGCAAAAACACAAGAGGGGATCGGTGAAAGACAGAGAAGTTCAATACTTAGGGAAGATTTAACAGCTAGAAATTATAAATTACTCCACTGGAAAAGGTGCATGGATTTCAACCTTCCAACTTACAAAAGATGTGAGATATACTAGTAGCTAAACCATCATCAACATGAGTTCTTGAGGCTTCAAACATATTAATACCAAATTAGAAACTAACTAAATAACATAGATTACTAGTATACCCATTTATTCAACAGATTTACTGAACATCTACTACATACAAAGCCATAGAAAATACCAGTTTGTCCAATACATATTTTTAAAAATCTAGGCTCTATTGAGGTATAATTGACACAAAAATTGTAAGACATTTAAAGTTATATTGTGGTTATTTGATATATGTATACATTATGAAAGATTCCCTTCATTTAGTTAACACATCCATCACCTCATATATCTTTGTTTTGGTGATAACATTGAAGTCTATTCTCAGCATATTTCAATGATACAATGATACAGTGTTGTCAACTATAGTCATCATTTAAAATAGGAAGAATTTGGTAAAAGGGTACAAACTTTCAGCTGTAAGATATCCAACACATATTTTAATTTTAAGAAATATAAAGTATAATTGGGGATAAAATACAAGTAGGAAAGTAAGACAAATAAAAATGAGAATCAGTTATTTCTATCTGGAAGAAGAATCATGGAAGGTTTCATGATGGAGTAGTATCTTTTCCCCTCCAGTTCTATTGAGATATAGTTGACAAATAAAAATCGTGTATATTTAACGTGTACAACTTAATATTTAATATATGGAAAGACTGTGAAATGACCACCACAATCAAGCTAATTAACATACTCATCACCTCACATAACTACCTTTTCTTAGAGTAGAATCTTGACATACAGAGTCTATGGAATTGGTGTTTTAGATGAGGTAAATAATATTTATACTAATAATGATGACAAAAATAGATAACACTATTTCTGACACTTACAATTATTTTTAATGAGTTTTATGCAATTTTAATCCTCCAAAAGCCTCATGAAGCTAATTTTTATTAACTCCATTTTACAGATGAGGAAACTGAGACATGGAAAGGATCCAAGGTCATCCTATATAATAAAAGGCTAATATGCAAATTGACTGAATAGCTGAGTGACCAGGTGCTATGACACACACTGACCACCAGAGGGCAGACACTCAACGCAGAAGCTGCCCCCTTGTGGTCAGTGCACCCACAGGGGGAGTGCTGCTCAGCCAGAAGCCAGGCTCACAGCTGGCGAGCGCAGCAGCGGTGGCAGGAGGCTCTCCCGTCTCTGCAACAGTGCTAAGGATGTCCGACTGCCGGCTTAGGAGGGCTCCCAGACTGGGAATTCCATGCACTGGGCCTCTAGTATATCTATCAAAGGGGTAGACTGGGATTAGAACTATATCTCTCTTGATTGTAGAGCCACAGTTCCTAGACTGCCTTTCCATTAACAGAGCAAAAGCAGAGGTGGGTGGTGGGTGTAATTTAGTTGGAGTGGTTTGTGAAGGACAAGGGTAGCTTGAGGCCTATTTGTTGCATTTAGGAAAGTGCGTTTAAGGCACTCGCATCCAAGTCATGTTCATCCCTAGAAGCTTTACTACACATTGTAATAAATAACATAAACACTAAAAGAATATATGACTGTAATCACAGAACTCCATAAATGTTATCATAATCAATAAAAATAATACAGTTGAACTTTGAACAACCTGGGGGTTGAGGCACAGAGCCTGACACAGTAAAAATATCTGTGTACAACTTTTGACTCCCCCCAAATATAAGTTGTCCATTTGTGTCCATTGGGTGTTGATTTCAGAATGCCCCCCAGATACCAAAATCTTTGGGTGCTCAAGTCCCCTATATTCAATGGCATACATTAATGCATACCGCCAGTCCTCTGCATCCACAAATTCCCAACTGTGGATCAAAAACAGTACATGTATGTACTAAAAAAAATCAATCCCAAAAACCCTGTGCATAAGTAAACCTGTGCAATTCAAACTTGTGCTGCTCAAGGGTCAACTGTACTTGGAAGTTCTGAAACTCTGCTGATGAAATTAAAGCTATCCTTTGAATACCATTTACATAATAGAAAAATTTTTTTTAAAGATTCAACTGTATCTTACTTATGATACTTAATCCTACTTCTTTATTATCCCTCAATGCACAACTCATCTTTTATGGTATTATTTTATTGAGTTTAAGAATAGTTTGCCATTAGTTCCATGACTGCTAGTTTTCTCTTGACTTTATTATGCACAAAACATTTAACCAAAAGATAGACCCAATAATAAGGTATTAAATTTTACGCCGAAACCGGTTTGGCTCAGTGGATAGAGCGTTGGCCTGTGGACTGAAAGGTCCCAGGTTCGATTCCGGTCAAGGGCATGTACCTGGGTTGCAGGCACATCCCCAGTGGGGGGTGTGCAGGAGGCAGCTGATCGATGTTTCTCTCTCATCGATGTTTCTAACTCTCTATCTCTCTCTCCCTTCCTCTCTGTTCAAAATCAATAAAATATATTAAAAAAATTAAAACAGCATAAAACTAGAAATAATGAAATACATACTTAAAAAAAAACACCCAACGTGGTCCAACATATTTCTCTTTAACAATAGCATAACCGCCATCCTTCATGTATGAGAGAAGCCATCACTAGGATATCAACTTTGGAATAGTTTGTCCAGGAGGGGAAATAGAGCATTAGTCCAGTCCTGCTCTTTTACCCAGCACCTTTGTTAGCAGTGAAACTATAGCGGGAAGGCTGGGGAGGGTTGGAGGGGTGGGTAAGAGATCAACCGAAGGACTTGTATGCATGCATATAAGCATAACCAATGGACACAACACACTGGGGGGTATGGGAGGCCAGGGAAAGGTCAAGGGGAGAAAAAAAAGGGGACATATATAATACTCTTTGTAATACTTTAAGCAATAAAACAATTTTAAAAAAAAGAAAGGCATTTATAAGAGGTATGGCCAGGCTTAGTAGGTAGGGTCAGAACAAAACTGCGTGGCACATAAGGATCCTACAATGACATCATGCTCATGTTATGCACTTAGTAAACAATCAGGCAGTTTTAAAAACCACAAATATTTATGGGGGCCCATTTTCTCTGTTAAGCCTCTCTCTCTACTGCAAAATGCCTCCTGAAACCTGGAGAAATAAATTATTTTTATTTATATTTATTGACTTTGGTATTGCAATGTTATCATTTTCCATCCAAGAAAAAGCGTCCAACCCATTTTTCTTTTAGTTTACTTCTTCCAGGTGATCTAATGGCTACTTCTAGATGCTAGGAGTCTCCATCCTCAAAGTGCTCACACGGTATGCAGGATGACCGCATTTTTGCCTGGGCAAATTATCTTATTTCCCCAATAAATCATATCTGGAAGCATTACTGCTTCCTCCTTTAATTTTTGCAGTATAATTGTCCTTATGCTATTATATTATACAGCCACATGAGCTCTGGAATGACACTCCTTTATTACACTGGGGGTTTCTCTTATTCTCCAGAGTGGATGGAGGTTCTTTTCATGACTTACTAGTCTTTTACGACCATTGTGGCAATTTGCCACAATAAATAAATCAACTAATAATAAATAAAAGAGGATCATTTAAAAGTGCTCAGTCCAAACTCTAAAGTGCAATGCAGAGATAAAGTATTATCAATAACTACTGAAATATTTTATACATCCTTGAATCCTAATACAACCGTGATAAAACTGGCAGGCAATCTTCCACATAGCAACAAATAAAACAGCCTCTCCCAATTAAGTAAAAGAAACTTAGGGTGGGTCCAAAGTCTCTGAGAATAAGCAGTGAAATTAAATTTCCAGATTTTTTGTACTCAATGTAGGTATTTCTTGGCACTAGATGATTTCAAGTTCTTAAAGCATTTTTAAAGTGGCATGCATCTTTAACCTTTAATGTAAAGAACATAATTATAGAAAAGCATTCAAATTATTACTGGATTCATGTAATGCTTTAGTTATGAATGTCAATCTTGCACTCTTCAATGACCCCAAAATGCATACAAACCACCCTTTTACTACAGAACTCAGCACCAGTAAGTAAACATAAATGGTTGCTGAGAAGCAGACTTTGCTACATCGTGCTTCTAGGGAGATATAGCATTGCACAGTATTTAAGGAGATGTTCATTATGTAATGGGAACTTAGTGCTTAGAACAGCCTCACAGGGAGACACAGCAGAGCTAGATGTAAAATTTTTCTCCATTTCACAACACAGAAGTTTAATTTTTGCAGTATAATTGTCCTTATACTATTATATTTTTACATGTTGGATAAGAGTTACCACAAATGCTAGATTGTTTATCTTGGCCTTTTGCCATCTTTCTTTTGCTCTGCTTCCTTCTCTCATATTTGGAATGGTACAAAGGAAGAAGTGGACAGTATGACCTTTTTCAGATTTTGACCTACATTATGTTGTGAGAGTTAGAGCAATAGGGGCCACACAAGAGTATTAATCATTTTATAAATGTTTCTATGTAAGTGTATAGGTGCTTTAAGTGCAAAATGAGAAACACAGGATTGGGGGGGGGTGCTTCATTGACTTACATGAATTCATTCTTGCTCACTTATAATACTCATTCACCTCCCTGTAGTCATGAAACTTCTCTACTTACAACCTCCCACAGACAGCAATAAAGCCCGCGGGCACAGCAGAAACATGGCAATGAAGAATGCCACCAACAGAGGACATTTGCACTTATTTTAGTCTAGGAGACCATTATGTTTTAAGTCTGTGGTATGTTCTGTGTGCATCTTTTTGTAATGTTTCATAAACATTATTAACACTTCTGTGTTCAAAAGTAAAAAATAATCAGTGCTGCATTGAGAAAAGACATACAATTATTACGGCAATGAAATAGAAACTGAAATTTTGTAGAAAGATGTACATTGTACACTTGTGTGGGTAATTTTGGACATAGAAGTAAGTGAACATCCAAATAGCCCTTGAGAACCAATTCTGTGTGTAGATAGAAGAGATTCTTTATTGTCTATAAACTGTATGATCATATACTCCTAGGAGTCCATAGGATCTTTTTTTAAAAGGTATTTTTATTGATTTCAGAGAGGAAGGGAGAGGGAGAGAGAGAAACATCAATGATAAGAGAGAATCATTGATTGGCTGCCTCCTGCATGCCCCCTACTGGGGATTTAGCCCACAACCCTGGCATGTGCCCTGACTGGGAATGAATCTGTGACCACCTGGTTCGTCGTAGTTCGATGCTCAATCACTGAGCCATGCCAGCTAGGCCAGATCTTAAAGTTTAACTTGTTTATCTAGAGTAATTCTCTCTAAAACATTCTAGTGGCAATGATGGCTGATTGCCTTTGATGTTTTCTCCTCTTCTCACAGCAGTATAATAACATGGTTTTCAGTTTGGTACATGGATGCCTAAAGTAAAGAATATATTTCTTAGCCTCCCATGCAGGCAGATATAATGTAATAAAATTCTGTTCAAGGAATTGTAAGTGGATACTTTATGGCAGTTCCTGAGACCTTTCCTTAAAAACCCTGATGGCACATAACCCTTGTGCCTTCTGCCTTCATCTTGCTGGGGGTTGGAGCTCAGATATGATGACTGGAGTTGGAACAGACATATCAGGCCATGTAGTGACAGTGAGAATTGAGGCCAGCGTGGCAGAACAACAAGTTAAAGAGGGACTGAGGATGTGAAGCAGAACAGCCTGATGAGCCCTGACCTATCTAGACTTGTACACGAGAGAGAAATACATTTTTATATTGTTTAAGCTATTGTTATAGTGCATCTCTATCAGTTGTGACTAAGCACCATGTATAATCCTATTATCTGATAAACCAGACTAAAAAATGATGGGAATTTGTGAAGCAGTCCATGCCACCTAATGACAACTGTTATACTCACTCAGGATTCCCTTCCACAATCTTATTTAGGTGTACTATGTCCTTTACCTGTCCTCCCCAAATGCATGAAGAAACTGTCCTGTATTTGCAAATTATTTTCTTACTGAGTTGTCTATATTCTTTCCAATATTTCTCATACAACCATCTCTATACCCTTCATAGTCTTTGTTGCCCTGCTATGGATATATTCTGACCTGTTGGTGCCTGCTAAGTGTGGTACTCATAAATCAGAATGACACCACAGATGAGATTTAACCAGTGAGTACTATACTGAAACCTTTGTTAATTCCATTAATGCAATCTAATACCGTATTGCCTTTTACAGCACACCATACTAGATCATACTGGAGATTAACACTGAGTTTGTGGTTACCTAAAATTGCAATCTGTTTCTCATATTGTTAAAAATAAGACAAGCTCCAAATGGAGTCACTTATGCTAAGGCCCAAATCACCAAAACGAGACTTAATTACAGTTTCAGCTCTTCCAGAAATAGAATCTTATACCAGCCAATCAGCAATCACCTAATCAGCAATAGTTAGGTCATCTGTCTGATAGGCCCCTGCCATCCCCTAAAAGAAAGTGACCTTGTAATAGCCAATCTGGGTTTTGCCTGGAATAACTTCCTTGTTCCGGCTCCCTTCTGCCTATAAAAGTTTTTCATTTTGTACAGCTCCTTAGAGCTCCTTTATATTTATTTGCTAGATTGGATGCTGCCCAATTCATGAATTGTTGAATAAAGCCAGTTAAATCTATAAATTTACTCAGTTAAAATGTGTTCTTTAACAATATGAATTGCCATGAAGTCCCATATTCCTTAGGCTATGTTTGTCCAGAGGATTTAAAAAATCTGAACAGCAGGACATCTTACTTGCTCTTGCTAAATTTTATTTTTAAAAATTTGGGTCTAAAATCCTATTCTGTTGTAATTTTACTTTTAATTTTGACTATGATCTTTCAGTGTGTTAAACTACCATTCCCATCTTTGTGTCATTTGCTAATGACTGCACACTCTATGCTCTTACCTTGATCATTGATAAAAATCTGGGTTGAAGTATAGGTAGGGCAGTTGCATATGGTCATGCAGGTTGTATAATGCACAAATTTTAGGGAGCACCATTTAATGTAGATGTGATGAGGAGTTGTGCAATGCAGTAGAACCAAATCCAGTCTGTGTTGAACACCACTGAAAACCTCGGAGATTGACACTTTAAGACAATATTCCTCCTTAGGCATGGTTATTGAAACACCCCCAAATCTACTTAACTGCATTTCTCTAAATGTAGTTCCTCATGCAATTTAAGACGATATTGTGAGGATCCATGTCAAATACATTGCTAAAATTCAGATACACTGCTGCAGCATAACTGCTAAAAAGGGAAAACTTTATAAAATGCCTCTAGTAACTATGAAATTCTAAAATAAAGGAAAATAAATATTGGTTCAAAGTTTCAAATTTTAATTTCTCTAGATGTATAGCTCCTTAAATAAAAGTGGCAAGCCAAATTTATGTTTTGAAGAACTTGAAACAATAGGGGAAAAATTCAACAAAGTGCCAAGTGGAAGACATCTAGCTAAATAATAAAAAAGTAGTTATACTGATGCTATGTTATTTAAAATCCTTTTCCCTCAAAGAGTGATAAATGGTAAGGACTATCCCAATATATTTTCAATTAAATGACTAAATTAATGTAGAGACATTTAATTAAAGTTCCACTCGTTTTTCCAAATGCTGTTAATTATACTGCTATCTAAAATTAAATCTCTCCCCAAACCCTTTTACATTTCTTCTGCTCATCTGATACAGATATAATTAAAATGCTGCGAATTCACCTAAATGCATCCAAATATTTTAAAAGAAAATATGAAAAACTGGAGTTCAGTAACTATTTAAGAAGCTGCTATTTTAATGGGATTTCCACAATCTTTGGGGAAAACCAATAGATGTTAAGTATGCGTGTATACCTCCCCTCACCCCCCCCCACACACAGTACACACACAAAACCTGTCTCAAAATTCCTCTGAAAATAAATTTCTCTCTTTATATCTGAGGCATTGTAGTGAATACCAGAGACAAATATAACTTCAAAGGTTTTCTAACAGCAAAAGATAATTTTTTTAAAGACTCTGGGTAATTAATTTCAGGAACAAGGTGTACTCTAGCTATAACAGTTCTATGTTACCATTTTCCAAACAATAAAAATTCCCTAATGGCATCTCTTAAAGCTACTCTTTAATAGAAATAATTCAGAATTCAGGCTTCCTGGTTTTGTAGCCAGACTCCTAGCTGGAAAAGAGCCAACTCAGACAATCCTAGCTGGGTTCCCCATGCAATTAATTCCCCAGCAACAGAACCAAGGTTTACTCTAACTCCCAAACTTATTTTATTATGCATATGCAAGATGGAGACACTCTGATTAAAATTGGCCCGCCAACATCCATTTCTCTAACTTCCTTTCTCTCAGAATCTTATTTGATCTGATAGTTGTCATTTTAATTGCTCTGCAGTGGATAGTATTCAGCCATCTGAAACCTACTCATTCTCTATGTACCCATAATCTGTGCCCCAGACCCATTAAGGTTCATTATGCAAATGTTTCTTTAGGAAATAAGGACTCCTTTGGAGTCAAGAGGTGAGTCAGGTGCAGGCTGGAGTCTTTTGAAAGTGACTGATCTCTTCCCACAAATTCCTTTTATGTCTAATCAAGAGATTGGCAAGTTGGGAGAACACTTTTTCTAATTTACCATCAGACCCAAAATCTGGGTCTCCAAATTGTGACTGAGGAAAAGTCCCTTGTATAGATACATTTTGTTTACCAATGGCCTTCTTATTCCAGGTTTTGCTTTGCATAGACAAGCCTCCTCCGATTCCTTTACTGCAGGGGTTCTCAAACTGACTGCAGGACTTTGTAATGGCCTGGGAGCTGTAACAAATACAGGCCCTTGGAGCCCACTCCCTGAGGCTGACTTGGTCTGGGTGCATCGGGATTTTTCTAAGCTGCCTAGGTGATGCTGAGGTGCAGCCTGTGCTTCAGGCCTGCCTGGATGATAAAACAACTTACTAATAAAGGTTTATTGACTGATCACTTAAAGGGGTTATTACATTTCAAAGGGATGTTTTGCATGCTTAAAGGACCACTAGTAGATTTTAACTTAAATGGTGATGCTACACACTAGCCAGTTTGGCTCAGTGGATAGAGTGTCAGCCTGCGGACTGAAGGGTCCCAAGTTTGATTCCGGTCAAGGGCACATGCCTGGGTTGCGGGCTGGACCCCCAGCAGGAGGCGTGCAAGTGGCAGCCAATCAATGATCCTCTCTTATCATTGATGTTTCTCTCTTCCATCTCCCTCTTCTCTGAAATCAATAAAAAATGGTGATGTTACAATGTCTATAACTAATTTAAAATATATCAACATAGATAGTATGATATTTTGACAACTGGCTACCTTAATCAATAATTCATACCCCAGAAGAGTAGAGCCATCATTTTATGAGAAAGGGCAAAGTGGAAAAACTGTTATTACTGTATATTTCTATGAACGTTGGAGGTTTTGTAGTGCACATAATAAATGTCACAAATGTATGTGTGCTGTGGAAAATACTGGCCTGTAATGAAAGTTCCTTATGGGCTCTGAAGGGAAGCAGAAGATGTCCCTCCCAAATTTGCCTCTTTGGCATAGGATTTTCTTGATCTGGTTATTTTTAAGAAACAGCAACCACTGAAGTACTGAAAACAGTAGAAGTTACCCCTTTGTAACAGGCATTTATATTTGTAAAGGAAATCTCCATTTCTAATGGTATCTCTCTCTACCATAAAGAGAAGAATGTCTAAATCTCTAGAAATTCTTAACATGGAGAAGGTAAGGACATAAATCTGCATAACAACCTTATCCTTGTTTAATGTGCTTTTCCTGGTCACCTCCATAACAATCCCATCCTTCAACATCTTCCTTTGTTCTTAGTGAGAGATAATATTTAAGATAGTAACTTGGGCTATTTCAGAGCTACTCAGTTTTCTTGGGTCTCTCCCATGTACACAGAAGTATACATGTTATTATTTTTTATGTTGATTTGTCTTTTATTATGTGTGTGTGTGTGTGTGTGTGTGTGTGTGTGTGTGTGTGTGTGTGTGTGTATGGGGTCTCAGCCAAGAACCTAGAAGGGTAGAGGGAAAATTATTTTTCTTCTCCTACAGAATGCTTTTATCTGAGGTTGTGATGAGGCAAACATGCTTTATGCACCTGCAACTTTTCTGTGGTTCTCCATTATATACCAAAAAAATCCCTAAGAGTTGCCTGTGACCAAAATAATTTTAGGTCAGTTCACAGCAGGCGGGATTTGAGTCACTATGCCAGTATAGAGTGGTAAATGGATAAATATTTTGGGTCAGGGTAAAACTATCAAATACCTGTAGGTGGTTTTCTAATGTTTCTATTTATTAGAGTGGACTCAGCAAGAATAGAGACTAAAATAAGATATTTTAAGCTTTCAACTAATACTCTGTTTTTAGCTAGTATCCACTTATTCAAAGACACAGTGAGGGGAAACAGAAGTCCATATTATAGCACAGGCTTTTAAATTTCTCAATATGAAGAGCCAGGACTTGCCTTGTTCTTCTCCAGGGCTCTTTCAGTTAGCTTGTATTCCAGAAATGTTAATTTGTTCCAATCAACATTAGAAAATAATGGAGCAAAACAGTTACCTAAATTTCAAAGTCCAAATCTGAGATTTACCAAACCCTGTGATTGTGGCGTCCCATACAGTGCTTTAAAATCCACAAAAAAACCACACAACTATCACCAAAGCCTTGTCTTAATTTTTATTATCTATGTAACTGTGGAACCAGCCTTTCTGGATGGTGCCCACAAGTAATTGAGTTGTAACTTCAAAACCAAGAATACAATATTATTAGATCATTTAATCCAGTCTCCTGACCTAAACCTAATGCCCATTGTAAGAAAAGCATTAGTATATTAGGACCAGCAGAGTATGGGTTAAAAATAATGAGTGTTTACTCTTGTTGGAGCATAAACATATCAGTATTTTTAGATTTGTGTTAGATCACTAAAAATATTAAATTGAACTTGAAGGATTTAAAGGCTAGAAATCAATCTATCCTTTGCTCTCCCAGTACTGTTCATGCCTCTTTTTCTTTGTTTTAAATCTTTATTGTTGAGATTATTACAGATGTCCCTCTTTTTCCCCCCATAGCTCCCCACCATCCGGTTCCCACCCCAGCCCAGGCCCTTGCCACCCTATTGTCTGTGTCCATAGGTACTGCATACATGCATATAAGATCTTTGTCTAATCTCTCCTCACACCCCCCATGCCCCCTTCCCTCTGAGAATCATCAGTCTGTTCCATCTCCATGCCCCTGATTCTATTCCATTCACCCGTTTATTCTGTTCATCAGATTTTTATTCATTTAATTTTTAGATTCACTTGTTGATAGATATGTATTTGTTGTAAATAATGTAGATATGCCATTTCATGGAACATGTACATCTTTGGAATGTAGGAGGAAACTGGAGATCCCAGAGAAAACCCACGCAAACATGGGGAGAACATGCAAGCTCCACACAGACAGTGGCCCCAACTGGGGATTGATTATTTTTTTCTCATCAACCTTATAACAAAATGATGTTATTTGAGGTTTTACATATACTAATCACAATACAGGGCAACTAGATTTATGAATAACAGGGAATTATAGGAAGGGAGAGGTGTGTTTTCAATTTCACAGAAGGCATCTATGTAACTGTTCCAGGGCTACGTGTCTCCATGTGTACCAATAGTAAGAACTTCCTTCAGTGCTTTACTGGTTAAAAAATAAAGGCTCCTATACTTTTTCCCCCTAATTTTGTGAATTGTGGTAAAATACACATAACAAAAAATTTGTCATCCTAGCCACTTTATGTGTAGTTCAGTGGTATTAAAAGCATTAACAGTGTTATGCAACCATTATCTTCATCCATCTCCATAACTCCTTTCATCTTATAAGACTGAAACTCTTTGCCCACTGAACAAAACTCTCCCTAGACCCCGGCAACCACCATTCTACTTTCTGTCTCAAGTGGAATCATATATTATTTGTCTTTTTGTGACGAGTTATTTCATTTAGCATAGTTTCATCCATGTTGTAGCATGTGTTATTATTTCCTTCCTGTTTAAATGGCTAACAACAACAACAAAAACACCAGAAAATAACAAGTGTTGGTGAAGATGTGGAAATATTGAAACTCTTGTGCACTGTATTATGGTGGGATTTAAAATGGTACAGTGGTTGTGGAAAACAGTATAGCAGATCTTCAAAAAAAATAAACATAGAATTACTATTTCATCAAGCAATTCTATTTATGGGTATATACCCAAAAGAATTAAAAGCAGGGTCTTGAGGACATACTAGTATTTGTACCCTCATGTTTATTAAATGACTGCCAGGTGAGGTTTATGTCATAATGTTCTCAAGTAAGAAGTTGATCCAAAGCAAAACTCCCACCTGACATCAAAGAGAAGTCCATTTTTGGATCACCATGTAGGAATTCAACTTTAAAAAAGAATTGGCAAAGAAATGCACATGGTATTCAATTTTGTTCATCATGTTCCAGCAAAGCAAGGAATCCCTAGGCCACTTAGTAACAAAGGCCTGGGCCATGGTGGTGCCTACAATTCTAATTTCTGTTAATTAGTGGTCACATATAACATATGACATATAACGAAGTCAAGTTGTAGGTTGCTGATATACACCTCTTTAGTGCCATGTAACTGATGCCATTAGGAATTTATGGCCGTGGCCTTGCCCTGCAGACATGCATATTTATCCAAGGCACACACTTTAGCTTTCATAAGAGTCCTGTCTAGTTGGAGCCATCAACTGACTTATCTTTCTTATCCTAACTTGAAATCAGTGCCCTGTTTCCAACCAGTACTTTCTGAAATTCAAAGATTCAAACCAAGTTTCATCTCCTCTGCCATTCCTCATGTCAAAACTCAGACCACTGTGCAACATTAAAGCTTGAATACTGGAACTCTGTTAATGATGTGAAATAGGTGAGTAGGTGGCAGGTCTTATTATTCTGACTGTGCAATGGAGAAACTTCATTCATGGTAAAGAGCAGAGCTGAGTTCCTATTTGAGGTTGTCTTTCAGTTCTCCTCCCCTTGAAGAGATCATGAAAAATGCCCAGCTATATTCATGTGATATTTACTTTTTCCCCCAAGAGGTTCTTTGGGTAAATACATAAGTATATTTTATAAAGCCACAAAACAATAGAGGGTAAAATAAGCTTTGGAATGAAGTAAGCAAATAAGAGACATAAAAACTAAATGTCGCATTTCTAGTTCATAATTTCTAGAAAAATTTATTTAAACTTGATTATCTTTTATGGGTGAGTTTTATTAATGTAAAAGATCACAAAATAATGAAAATAATCATCTACATTTTTAAAATCCATATTTCTATTAATTATCATAAGGAGATTTTAGTGTGTCCAGATAAACTGATTCAAGTACAACTAATCTAAAGATCTCATATGAAAATGACCCTCAAAATGAATTACTTTTTCAAAAGTGAAAAATATATGTAAATAAGAATGTTTGGCTTCAGGTAAACAGCATACATTTTTAAAAAATATGTTTTTATTTATTTTTAGAGAGGGAATGTTGGGGGCAGAAAGAAAATATTGGGGACTAGACTAGCTATTAGTTGTAAGAAATAAAATAAGAAATATTAATCATGCTCTGTTAACCTTGTTTTGTTCTGATTAAAGAAAGCACATTTTAACCTGCTGGGAGTTGCATGCCCCTAGAACAGTGGTTCTCAACCTTCCTAATGCCGCGACCCTTTAATACAGGTCCTCATGTTGTGGTGACCCCCAATTTCATTGTTACAAATTGTACATAATTAAAGCGTAGTGATTAATCACAAAAACAATATGTAATTATATATGTGTTTTCCGATGGTCTTAGGTGACCCCTGTGAAAGGGTTGTTCAACCCCAAAAGGGGTCGTGACCCACAGGTTGAGAACCGCTGCCCTAGGAGATGGAGTCAACCTTGTCCCCGGGAGTCAACCTTGGACCTAAGAGTCAACCTTGGAATACGGTCCGTCCCAATTCAAAAACTGCCTAATATCATGAAAAGATTAACAACCTTGTTGCCCAAATAATGGAATCCTGCCCTAGTCTCCTCACCCTAGCCCACCTTGCCTATTTTCCCATGCCTGTGATTTCTGTTTCCCCATGTAATATCTGTCCTACCCAATATAAGCAGTTGGCTTATAGAGGGCTGCAGAGCAGATTTTTGTGGATGACCTGCTGCTCTCCCATATTGTTGGCAGTATTGGAATAAACGCTCATATATGATTCAACCCTGTCTCTGCTGAATTGGCTCAAGTAGTGACAGGCAGCCCAGACCCATTGGTTCTGGTTTCAAGAGGAAGGGAGTGGGACAGAGAGACAGAAACATCAATGAGAGAGAAACATTGATTGGCTGCCTCGTGCATGCCCCACACTGGGAATCGAGCTTGCAATCCAGGCATGTGCCCTGACTGGGAATTGAACCAGCAAACTCCTGATTCCGGAGTTGACCCTCAATCACTGAACCATGCTGGCCCAGCAACAGCATACATTTTTGAACAGGATACATCTTTGTTTTCCTTAAGGAAAAAACATGATGTAGCAAAGTGTTGTATTGGGTTTGAGTTCTGATCTTGCTTTTCATAAATGAGAACAAATTGTCTAAGTCGTCTTAAAGACTACGGATCTGTACAATCGATTGGATTGTTAATCTTGTCATTGACCTTGGGAAACACATAGCTAGTGTGGACTAAAAAGGGGCCACACACCAAACTGACAAACTCAGGGGAGGCCTGTTTGGCAGTCTAATAAACTCAGAGATTAAAAGTAATCATAAAGGTTACTTATGGTCTCAACATAAAAATCCCTAACTAAAAGCAGGTCACAGAGGGTAGTCATGTCCTAGGCCTATAGCTTCCTTGACAAAAGTCAATCTTTACCTTTACTGGGCCTGTTTATTATTCTTTGAATTAAAGAAAAATACCTTTGGAATGTCAAGGCCACAACACACAAGAGGAGGACCACATAGTCCCTCATTGTTACTGTTACTGTGTTAATTGTTGACTGTTAACCATTTTGTACCAATATATGTAAAATATGTCTATTCTTTTCACTTTTTATCCAATCCCAGAGATTGCCCCTGCTTTGCTTTCTCCTGCCTCCTTAATCTATCACCAGTGAATTTCATGTAAACCCCTTACCTCTCCTCCTTTGATTATAATGTATAAAATAAGGCGCAAAACTGCCATTCTCTGGAGCATTTTCTCAATCCTTTCAAATTTTACTTCCTGGCAATTGTTCTCAGTTTGGCTCAAATAAACTCATAAAAATTCTTACAGGTTTGGATGATTCTTACGTTGACACTACTATAGTGTTAATCTCCTACTCTCCATTTAATTCAAATTTAAGACATTAAAATAAATGAGCACACAAAAATAAAGCTGTAACAACACAGAAAAATAAACCGTTGTGGAGATGGGGTAAGCATTAAAAAATGCTTAAAATGTTATATTGCCCTTATGCCTAAATTTTAAGCTAATGTTGATAGCCAATGGCTAAATGGTAAAATAAATTAGTTTATTGCCACTCTCAGTTTGTATCACTTTTACCTGTTCTTGTGTCTTGCCTTTTTAAGGTACAAATTAAAATTTTAGAAAAATAGAAGAGCTCAGAATGACATACACGACCACACTTTTCCTTTCACCAGTTACTTTGAAGTATGAGTCAACAATATCACCTGTTTCTGACACTCAGACTGTTACCCTCATAGTGAAATAAACAGTTTAAACTTTGTCAAAAATTGAAACTAGTTAAGAGAAAACAAAAACATGGCTCCAAAATCTAAATTGTCATTAATTGAGAATCATCTACATCTTGCTAGGTGGCTATAAAGGTATTTAGCGTTGTTAATCATGTACATCTTGGCTTCACTAAGCAATGCAATTTTACATTTGCTTATATGGTTGTTTGAGTTATGTCTGATTCCTCCTTCAGACTGAAAGCTCCATGAAGGGAGAAATCCTGACTGTTTTTGATCATCATGTAATCCTCATTATCAAACAAAATGCTAGACATGTACTGGGGCTTCAATAAAGTAGGTAATTAATTATTGAATTTGTGGATAAATAAGTGAACTAGATATGTAGTAGTAGGTCAATAAAATAGGTAATAAATAATTGAATTCATGGAAGAATATGTGAATAACATACATAGAAATTGCCAGAGTGGGAAGAAGGGGACGGTGGAATTTTAATTTTAGTTGAACTCATGCAAGGCAAACAAGAACTTGTTATTTCTGATACCGATGTAATTAACCTGTTTATTCATAACAGGAAAGGAGCATAGGGAAAGCCAATTATTATAGGCATGCCATTTGTGCAGCTTGGCCAAGAAGCTACAGGTTGACACTCCCCAGGAAGCCACTGATGCAGACTGAGCAGGGGGAGAATAGACACATGCCCATTAAAGTCTGGGTGACAGAGGGAAGGTAATTGCCTTTTGGTCATAACTGGGACAGGGATCTTCCGCCAGAGTGGGCAGGGCCATTGCAAGTGAGAGAAGATTTTGAATATTTAATCCCCTAAATTCACTCTCTTGGTTCTCTTGTTGCAAGAGGCAGGCTCTCTTGGCTCCCCAGCATTTGCCCACATGGCCCACAGCAATGTGAACCCCCACACGCAATGGACTAATGGACTGCAACTAACTAAGGCTAAATTGGACCCGATTCCAACACAGAAAGGAAACTCTGGACACTGGATTTGCTTCTAGCTTTATCGAATCCCCAGCTGCTCTTGTTCCAGGACTGGATTAAAGGAAACGGGACTTTGGAAACCCAGAGGTGGAATTCCACAAAAATGAAAATCACTCATCCTCCTGTGCGAATCTCAGAAAATTCTTTTTCTCAAGATATTGTAAGGACCCCCCCCCCCCACCCCAGCACTACTTCCACTGATAATGTTTTTATTGTGTAGAATCTACAGACTACTGGGCTGTTATGAGACTTCTTTTAAGCTTAAAGATAGGTCAAGGCTACAAGTGGCAATTCCTGGACAAAGCAGGTAACTGTTTTATTTTTTGGCATTGCTTTTTTTGATGACACACAAACACATATATTAACACAGGTAGGACCCTTTCTGCAAGGGTATATGCATTTTTCTAGGAAAGGTCAAATTAAAATGAATACACTGCTTGATATCATGTTATCATCTACCTTCCATTTTCCACAAGGTTATATTCCACTTGCTTAGATTTTAACCATTTTAAAATTTGTGACCTTGATGTCCTCTGAAATGTACAGATTTTATAGCTTAGATTTCTTTTAATATATATTTTTTATTGATTTCAGAGAGGAAGGGAGAGGGGGAGAGAGATAGAAACATCAAAGATGAGAGAGAGTCATTGATCAGTTGCTTTCTACACACCCGCTACTGGGGAGCGAGCCTGCAACCTGGCATGTGCCCTGACCAGGAATGGAACCATGACCTCCTGGTTCATAGTTTGACACTCAACCAATGAGCCACTTCGGCCAGGCTATAGGTTAAATTTTAAGAGACACTATTATCTGACAGGGTAATGACAGTTTTATTTGCACTGATGATTGTATTTGCTGTGATACTTAAATAATAATCTAAATTAAATGATAATTTTTTGAGAGGATGTCAGGAAAGGAGAAAGAAAAGAACAAAAATACATAGAACATTTAACTTGGTTTAAAAACACAACACATTGCAGCTTCCCATGGTTTCTCATTATATTTTGGGGAAAAATCCCTTAGCAATTCATCTTCCTCTGGGCACATGAATGACATTTTACTGTGATGTGATTATAAGAAACAAAATCCCTTGGAGATGCTGCCTTAAAATATTTCTCTTTATAATGTTCTAAGCTCGACAAACCTTAGTAGAAAACAGAATACTCTTAATTATGAATAAATTAACTAAATTAGTAACATGAGATGGATATGCAATTAAGGGATTGTTAATTGAAACTGGAAACACAGCTGTATACAGCTTAGAGATGAATCATACCAGTAATGACGCAGATGTTTATAAAATGTGATTATCTTTAGTGGAGACAGCACTGCATCTCCCAAGCCCATTCTTACATTGTGCCACTGAAATGTTTTTTAAACCCATGAACACCAGGAATCAGGATCTCAGGGATGGCAAATTAGGCTCCCTGGATATTGGAATTAGTGTTGTCTGAATGTCAGCAATTTGATTCACCAGCTTTCAAAGAATGCAGATATGGAGCCAACAACAAACATCTGTTAGTTGCAGGGTCTTCAAAAACAACAACCAAGAGGTGCTGGCAAACCAGTCCCATTGCTGTGCGGGGATGTGAGAAACCTCTAGAGCAGTGGTTCTCAACCTTCCTAATGCTGCGACCCTTTAATACAGTTCCTCATGTTGTGGTGACCCCCAACCATAAAATTATTTTCGTTGCTACTTCATAACTGTAATTTTGCTACTGTTATGAATCATAATGTAAGTATCTGATATGCAGGATGTATTTTCATTGTTACAAATTGAACATAATTAAAGCATCGTGATTAATCACAAAAACAATATGTAATTATAAATGTGTTTCCCGATGGTCTTAGGCGACCCCTGTGAAAGGGTCGTTTGACCCGCAAAGGGGTCGCGACCCACAGGTTGGCGACCCACAGGTTGAGAACCGCTGCTCTAGAGAATGCAGCCCTTGGGTGCTGTGCCTGATTATTTATGCACCAATGGTAAATGCACCCTCTGCCGGCGGAGGCTCTAAAACATCTTTTGCTATTTTCCAGGCAATCGACCCAAAAGAAAAAACATTTTCCCAACTAAAGAAAGCAGTGGGAAAATGCCCTCATTAAACTTGATGTATGTTTAAGTGCATTGAAATTATCAGTGATTCTGCAGCACTTTGGGAGTTTCAATTTTTTGCCTAGCACACACATTTTTTGTCCCATGTACAATTCCCACCTGTCCCGGGGAAGGGAAATGTCTTTGTGGATCGGAATTTTAATGGATTTGCATGGTCTTGGCACAGACTTCTCTTGGACAAGGTCAGGGAGAGGGGCTAGATACTATGACCTAACCAGAACTTAACAATTACTGAGTGGGTTGCTCAGTGAAATAGACACAGTCTTTGAAATCCAGCTTCTGTGGCATTAAAACAACAACTCTGTCAGGTTGGATGGGGCTAATAAATGTGGCAAACAGCAGTTTCGCTATGAGAAGTGCAAACTTACCACTGTAAGTTGTAGTAAAAGAAAAGTAATAAATAGTTTTGGATATTGACAAGCAGGAAATATATCTGTCACCTTAGCTTAGCTCCTCTTTCAAAGTTAACAGTTTTCTTACCAAAAGCTAGTTCTTGAAAGGAAACAAAAATAAAACAGGAGTTAGTCTCCATTAGTCAGTTCCTCTTACTATCAAAAGAATGCAGGAAACTTAGGAAAATTTTCTTATAATTCAGGGGAGACCTTTTTATGCATTCTTTAATGAAGCAAGGCCCACAAAAACAACTCAATTTTCCACTTTACAATGGCTGTGGGCATTGGGGGCACAGTTGAGTTATGTGTTTGTTAAAAATATACACTTTCAGCCTGACCAGCGTGGCTCAGTGGTTGAGCATCTACCTATGAACTAGGATGTCATGGTTCGATTCCCCTGGGTTGTGGGGGGCATGAAGGAGGCAGCCAATCGAGGATTCTCTCTCTTCATTGATGTTTCTATCTCCCTCTCCCTTCCTCTCTGAAACCAATAAAAATGTATTAAAAATACACTTTCGGGAACAAATGAGGAGGAAAATGCAAACATATAAAAAGACACACTATTATACATTGTTTTCTCTCTAGGTTGGATACCTATAAATGTGGAATTTGTGAAATTTGGTCAGGAAGATTTTTGTATCCTATGTGCTAATCTCCAAAAGCACAGGCTTTGCCTATAACTTCAATATTGATTTGCTGTTATAAGGTTCCAACTTGTTTAAATTTCATTACCTGAAGGGACAGCTTGAAATTCCATATACAGGTATAATAAAAGCAAGATGATCACATGTATACATTGAGCTTTGAAAGGGCACTTTCCCCCCAGTATGTGGAGCCAAATTCTTCATGAGTCTATTAGTCTGTTGCAAATGGTGATCACAAAGCTAATAACATATATTCTTTACTAGCATTTGTAATGATATTTTCAGCCCTGAACCTACTTATAATTACACTAGTATCAGAACCTATGCACAACATTCCCATCTATTTGCCAACCTAGCAGCTATTTGCTTATTTATTTTATTTTGTTTTTCTTTATTGATTAAGGTATTACATATGTGTCCTTATCCCTCCATATTCACTTCTTATTCCTTGGTAAAGAATCTCAATTATGACCAGATATTGGGCATCAATGGACCCAGTGATAGGGGAAGGATGAAAATATATTCTAAACTAATTACAGTAATCCCATTCTTTGTAGCTGGTGACTGGTTTAAAGGCGAACAGGAAGACCCAGTTCTGGATGACATATAAGGGAAATCTGCAAGGGAGCTTCTGAGAAATTCTTCTTCAACACACACACACACACACACACACACACACACACACACGCAATTGTTGCTGTATCTTATTTCCTTCTTGCCTTTGATATTGTTGTCTGAAGATACGTTCCTTGGTGTAGTGGGAAACCATCTTGGGATCATGAGGAGAGAGCCAAGAAATCCCCAGAGAAGCTGAACTGGAGTCTTAATATAGTTCAGCTAATGAATTAACCAGCCCCAGATCTGATGGCCTTCAGACTTCCGGTTGTGTTAGTCCAATGGTTATTAACACGTGGTTCCTGACCACAGTAATATCAGCATTACCTGGAAACTTACTATACCAGATACAGGTATAACAAAAGAATCTCAGACTTTACTTACTCCTGACCTACTGAATCAGAAACCCGGGTGGAACCCATCAGCCTGTATTTTAACAAGCTCTTCAGGTGATTCTAATGCATGCTGAACTTTGGGAACCACTGTGTTAGATTATTAGATGTCTCCATTATTTAAAGTAGCATTTTCAAAACTTGCCTGATTCCACTGGGGTTCATGTTAAACACATAGATTCCCAAACTTACTGAATCAGACTTGCCAGTGAAGGAGCTTAGGAATTCATAATTTAATCAAGTGCCCCTGGTGATTCTTATGACCAGAAAAGTTTGGGAAAAACAAATATAAGGTCCTTTAAGTCAGGTATTCTGCTGTTGAAAGCATTCTAACCAACATACCATCTGCAATCCCTGTGCTGCTGAACCAGCTCTTGCCTTGGAGAGTATATTACGAAGTCCTAGTTTGGAGAGCAGTTGACTTCAAGTGTAGTTTACCTTTCTAAGATGTTGGTTTCTTAATTGTCAACTTGAATTCTTGGATCTTTTATATTCACAACCTGTTTACCCTAACTCCCCATGGCAGCTCAGCTCCAGCTGGAATTCCTCACCTCTTATACATTCTTGACCCCTGCTATCTAGTGGCCCCATCAACCCCACCAGGGTTTGGGAACCCCTCTGAAGTAATTACAGGAGTAATCATGCATTCCTTAACTCTTAGGCTACATTCTCAGAAGCCAGATTCCTACCTGCTGAACTTGAACTGCTGATGCCCATGAGACTGGCATGAAAGCAGCAGCAATTAGTCTGTGAAAAACTAAACATATATTTCAAAGTCTGAAGAAGAGATTTCTGCTCATCCAAAGAGAAAAAATCTAGTGCTCAAAAATATTTAACATTAAATGATCTGAAATCATCAATGTTATTTCAGGTTGAATGATGATTTCCATTAAAAATGTTCTGTCTCCGTTTGCTTGGGCCAAATAGGCTAAAAATGTAAAAGTCATCTTAGTGTAATACAGTTTCTTTATGCGTGACAGATGTAAAAAGTCAAAAGGAGATTTGAGTAAAACATTTAATTATGTCTCCTCTCCCAGAATTACAGGTAGTTTGTTTGTTTAGATATTATTTATTTCACCGTTAGCTACCCCACTTACCATACACCCCAAACTTCATTCATTCCAGATTTCTAACTACATTGGGTTATGTCATATTTCCCCAGACCTTAGCTAAGCTTTTTAAAAAATGCTCTCTCTTCTTCCTGAAAAACCCTTCCATTTTTTTCTCTACCTTTTTTGAAACCCTACTTATTGCTCAAGTCTAAGCTCAAATGTCATCCCAGGAGCAAAATTAATTACTAACTGTTCTGCATGTTAATATCACCCTTCCTCAAATCTCTAGTGGGAACCTTAAGGTACTGTTTGTAGTTCATGCATCAATCATTCTTGAAGGGGGTTTGCGTCATGAACATCTTTGTCCCTTGTGCCAAATAGTGTGTCTAGCATAATGTAGTCACTTAAAAGATATTGAACAGAATTTCAGGCAAAAGTGATTTCCAGACACAAGTATTAACAAAATAGTGATTTAAATTTCCTTCTTGTTTTGCCAATTTTGTATAGTAATTAGTGGCTCAGTGCATGGATTCATGCACCGGTGGGGTCCCTCTGCGTGGCCTGTGGGGGTTGGCCGAAACTGGCAGTCCAATGCTGCCTGCCGCTCTTGCCTGCCACTCCTGCCTGTTGCTCCCACTCATCCCAGCCCCGCTGGGCCTGCCGCTGCTGGTAGCACTGCTGTGGAGGCCGGAGAGGCTCATGCCGCTGCAGCTGCGCTTGCTAGCAGTGAGCCTGGTGGCGTCTGGCACCCGTTGGTCAGCTGCATGGTGCTCCCGCTGTGGGAGTGCACTGACCACCAGGGGGCAGCTCCTGCATTGAGCGTCTGTACCCTGGTGATCAGTGTGTGTCATAGTGACTGGCCGACCAGTCATTTGGTCGTTCGGTCACTTAGGGTTTTATATATATATAGATTCTTTGCAAGCAGGAGGGTAATAAATAATGTATGGTTTTTGCTATGTGGTGAGGGTCCTAGAGTCAGTCTGAGAAATTCAGGTAATTGTGGCAAATTAGTGGAATGGGCAGTATACCTCATAGGGACGCAAGAAATCTCAAGGTATAACTACTTCTGAAGTTACATATTTGGAAGTGTATTCCAGTCATCTTTAAGAGATTGGTGGCTCTCCAGACATCTATTGCAGGGAAACCAAGGAGGTCTCTTGGGAGAAGGCCTAAATAAAGAATACTATATAATAAAAACCCAATATGCAAATTGAGCAAAAGGCGGAACAACTGGTGGAATGACTGGTTGCTATGATGCACACTGACCACCAGGGGGCAGATGCTCAACACAGGAGCTGCCCCCAGCCCGTAGGCCCCAGGCCATCCAAAGCAGGTAGGTGCCAGTAGGGGCCCCCTGATTGCCCCACTGGTCGCCCTGTAGAGGGAGGTGACCGGTGGTGGCAAGGGGGTGGGGCTGGCTGGCAAGCAGGCTGGCGCTGCCCCCCATTTGCCCCACTGGTCGCTTCCAAGGCAGGTGCCAGCGAGGGCCCCGGATCACCCTGTTGGTCACCCCACAGATCAGCCCTGATCACTGGCCAGGCCTAGGGACCCTACCCATGCATGAATTTCATGCACCAGGCCTCTAGTGTATTATAAACTACATGCTTTATTCAGTAGGAAAGCCTCAATCAGCAAGAAGAGTAGTTTTGTGAATGTCATGGTGTATGGCACTTGAATTCATCATCTGGGTCAGTCATGTCTGAGTCCTATGGCTGCATATTAGAATGGACTGAAAGACCACATGCCAAATGGAATTCTTTCTGCTGCAGGTCATAGAAAACCCAGCACAAAATGGCTTGAATAGTCAAGGAGTGTGGAGGCAAGGCTGCCCCAGGATTGGGTAATTCAGAAGCACAATGGCATCCCAGGACTCAGGTTCTTCCTATCTTTTCACTATGCCATTCTTATGTGAACCCACCAAGCATTTACCAAATGCCTGCTCAAGCTCTGGTTAATTCTTTTGTCCATCCATCCATCCATCCATCCATCCATCCATCCATCCATCTAACAAATATTTACTGTTCTATGAACTGTTCTTAGGTGTTTTGGATACAGTAGCAAATAAAACAGACAAGATCCCTGGCTTTGTGAAGATTTCTGTCTCATGGTGGGAGACAGACAATAAAAAGATATTAAATATGCTAATTCTGTATCATGTTATGAGTGTTATGGAAAGAAGAAGAAACAAACAAACAGGTCAGATGTTCCTACTGCTGCATTACATACCACCTTAGAACTTGGTGGCTTAAAAAATGTATCACTATTGTTCCTGGTTCTGTGAGTTGGCTCTGCTCAGCTGGATGTTTTTGGTTTGGAGTCTTTCATGTGTTTGCAGTTAGATGGCAGCTGGAGCTGGAGTGATCTGAGGGCCCCACTGGATGGATATCCCAGATGATTTTTTTGCTCACATATCAGGTGCCTCACATGGGGTGGCTGTAACACCTGGGGGCTGACCCAGCTTCTCTGTCTTTTCTTTTTTTTTTAAAAAAATATTTTTATTGATTTCAGAGAGGAAGGGAGAGGGAGAGAGAGAAACATCAATGATGAGAGAGAATTATTGATCAGCTGCCTCCTGCTTGCCCCACACTGGGGATTGAGCCTGCAATCTGAGCATATGCCCTGACTGGGAATCAAACAGTGAACTCCTGGTTCATAGATCAACTCTTAACCACTGAACCACGCTGGCGGGGTAAATCTCTGTCTTTTCATGCAGCTTTTCCATGTGGCTAGTTTATAGTTTCTCACAGTTTTTTGGCTTTAAAGCAGACAGACTTCTTTTAGAGCAGCTCACTTCCCCCACTGTAAATGTTGCAAGTGACCAAGACAGAAGCTGCAAGATTTCTTCTGATCTAGACTTGGATCTTACAGTGTCACTTCTGCAACCTTCAATGTGTGTTATACAGAGCCATCCTTGATTCAGTGTGGGAGGGTACTATACAAGGTGTACTGGAGGCATGATCCATGGTGGTGGTGGTGGTGGTGGTGGTGGTGGTGGTGGTGGTGGTGGGGCATCTTTGTAAAATAACTACCATAACATGGTAAAGGGAATTGAATTGAGATGGCTGGGAAGGATGAGGTAGAGAAGTTGCTGTTTAAATAGGGTTGTTAATTTTCAAGGAGGTTTCTTTAAGAAGTTGAGATTAGAGCAAGACTTGAAGAAAGTGACAGAGTTACTCATTAGATATCTGGGGGAAGAGCATTCCAGGTAAAGGGAAAAAGTAGGCACAGTGTCCAGGGGAAAAGGAATCTTAGTTTAGTTCCATGGGTGAAGAAAACCTTTTTTGGATGTTCCCCTAGTAGACTTCTCTTTGTATTGTATTGCCTTAGATTGTGTGAAATGCCCTTGCCCAATCCTTGGCAAGGAGACAGGGACCACCAGATCACCATGAAATAGTTCTCAGTACTATCATTATTTATTCCCTAGGGCTAAGGCCTTTCTCGATGTGCATGGTCACCTAGAGGAGGGTGGATTCTGAACAAGTCAGTTATCTGCCAGCAAAGGAAAGGGGAGCATGTGCACAGAGTAGAGGGAGTCGTTTTGGGGAATGGGAAATAACAGCGCACCCTGGAGATTAAACAATACTCTTGGTGCCCATGTAACAGAAGACAAGGCACAACATGTCCAATTTCCTAGAGACAATTCCTGACTGCCAGCAGAGAACTCTCATGCTTGGTGTAGGAACCGGAAAGGATGGAAAGGAAGCTGCAGTAACAAGTATCAGCATCTAATTTGCTCAGCAGGAAAGGGACCACTACATGTGGAGAACGAGAGAGTTGAACAGAGTATACTCAGCAGACAGGTAGCATTCAGAAAGAGAAAAGGTGACTATGAAAGGAAAAGTCTCTGTATGGCACAGAAATAGAATGAGATACTAGTACATGATGAATGGCGGACTTAGTTCAAAGAGGCTCATGTTAGAATTCTCAAGTGCAGCGCCATAGCTGTAGCCCTATGGATTCCATTATTGCCTCTAAAGTTTAAGTGTCTATTGGGAAAGCTATGCCTGAGAATTAAAGGTCCTGACTTGTTTGCAGCAATTTAAAATCTTTTTTATATTTCCTAAGGGCCATGTTTGAGTTTTCTGTGTTACAAAAAGAAAGTACATTAATAGGCAGTTCAGTAAATATTTATTGATGGAAACAGAAGTAGACAAAGTCAAAATGAGATAACAAAGAAATGAAAACGCTAATTCAGAGGGAAGGAAAGCCAAAAGTGGGGTGGAAAAATCTGAAGTTCACAACTATGCTCTCATAGTTTTTTCCTGCCAGTATAAGCAGCTGTTGTTAGAAACTATTGCATAAACCTAGAAATCTGTTCAGTTTTAACAAAGGGATGCAGATATGATTATAATTGAATATAATTGAACAGAAGAAAAATTAAAACCATTTCATGGCAAATATAGAAGAGCAAGAGTTACCACATCTAATCTTTGAAAACACCCTTTCTTTTTTAAGGATGTATAATACTATGCCAGGTAAAATATCAATAGATTCTAGAAAACAACAGAGCCACCTCTCTGCTTTTTATTTTTATTTTTTTATTTTTTATTTATTTATTTTTTTTACAACCCAACAGGGCAGGGCAGAAAGGATTAAAATCTTTTTATAAAGGAAGGACAAATGTATGAGAAAAGACACTGTATAGTCAAGTTCAGAAAAGTGAAAAAGTTTAGAGAAGTTTCATAGAAACAATGTGTAGTTCTAATAATAAAACTTACATTTTATAGCATTCAGTAGTTTCTGAAGGGCTTTTACAGTCTTTATTTCATTGTTTCACATGAACCTTACAAGACTGGTGGGAGTTAGATAAATGAGTACTTTAAAAAATCTTTTAGGCTATAGAATATTTAGACTGAAGTATGCCTTTTGTAGAATAAAACTAAAGAGTGTGTGAGAAGAATATAGAGCAAGTTTTTGGTTCTGGTTCCATTATTAACTAGCTGTGTGAACTATGATACATCATGTGATGTCTTTGTAAAACTAAGTGTTGGACTTCTGGACTTTAAGAACTAAAATCCTCTGAGTTGATGGGTAGTAACAACTTAAATAGGCCATCTTTCCTAAAATAAAGCTTATGCATGCTAGCACATTGATCATTAAGTGACACAGTATTAAAATAATTAAATCAAACCTTTTAAAGGATGATTGCTTAATTGTAAACTTAAAAATTAAAATATTCAGTGATTCAAAGTAGATATTTTTAAAGCAATGAAACACATTGACATATTCATCTGTTTTAAAAGTAGATTTAGCAGCTGTACTATTGGCTAATTCATTCTTGGAGCTCCTTGCTACATAGCCTTTGGCTTTAGTCCTTGACCAGATTCTTTAGGTACAGACTAATGCTTCAGGCTTAATCAACTTGGTTGCAAAGGCAAGCTCCTAAAATACAAATTGGCAAAAATATGATGGAAATAGTACGAGGCAATTGCTGCTATTGTGAAAGTAAAACAAAGTATGTGCAATGTCAGTTAAGTGTCTAACAGGAACTCTTTCTGGTGGATTTCACGCTAGCAACTAAATTACCTGTTTACCTCCAAAATTCTTTGCATATGTCTCCAAATCAAAAAGAAAAAATAGTGCTTTCAAAGCTATTTTATGACCTCCACTATTGAGCAAGATGGAGTAATAAGAACCCAATTTTCTTTTTATCTTGAAGTAACCAAAACATGGACAAAATGTATGTCTGCAGGCCGATGCTCTGTCCACTGAGCCAATCTGGCTAGGGCTCATATTCTTCATTTGTCAAATTAGGATAAAAATTGTATCTACCTCATAGGGTGGTAGTGAGGCTTAAAAGTGTTAGTACGTGTAAAAGTCTTAGCAAAGTGAATGGCATGCAAGTAAGTGCTAGATAAGTGATGGATAATAATTTCAGTAATGCATAATACTCATTAAAATCAATTCTTCCCAAATCTATATTGTGCAACTACCTTAGTCCAAAAATGTATGGCTCTGTGTAAAATAACTGTATTTCAAATATTATAATCATTTTCTCATTTATTATATTTTCTATCTACATATTTTCTATCAACCTTTGGAATAGATATATTAAGGGGAGAATTTATATAATAATGATAATTATTTTAAGGACATTATAGAATTTTTGAGAATTAAGAAATATTAAGATAAACTATAGTAATTAAAATTCACTCCGTGGTTTTGACCTTTAAAGATGGCATTTCTGAATTTCATAAGCTAGTTTGCAGTCCTACTTACAAGAGTTGGCTTTCATATTCAACTTTGCATATGGCCTGAAAAGGGGTTATTTCCAGAGAATGTGCAGGGAGGAGGAGCACGAGTCCTTCTGGGGGAAATGTGAGAACAGCAGCTCTTTGAATGCCGTGCATGACGTAGCATGGGAAATGTGAGCAGCTGCTGGCGGAGTGTTTCACACGCAGCGGGACAGTGGGAAAAGCAAAGAAGAAAACAAGCAAGGCAAACAAATGCAGAAGAAAGGGTGGGGCGGGGTCAGGCTGCTGCCAAGGAGAGAGGTCAGCCTGGAGCCAGAGGAACACTTAAAAGAACAAAGGATAAAGCAGCTAGAAATGTGAGGGAAGGCCAAAGGTCAGTTGAATAAGGGAGAAGGAAAAGAAAACATGAGCACTTAAACATGAGCAATTAAAAGTATGGCAATTTTAAGTACTCATATGCATATTTCTAAAAAGGAATTAGAGAGATCAAGAGACTAAAAGAGATACATACATATATAAAATTGCTGTTGAAACATATTTAACAGGAACATATTACATTTTTAAAAACAATAATAAAACACTTATCTGGATTACCATAGTTGCTAGTTTCAGAACTAGCAAAAATAATTCCTGATTAAAACCAGTCAGAAATTAAACTGCATAAAGATCAACAATCCGGCCACTGAACAAATACTTCATAATGATTTTGTTCCCTTTATAAAATCTCTGAAAAAAGTAATATAACTTTCATTCTCTTCAACTAATAAATATTTCTTTGACTCCAACTAGCTTCATTCTCATTTTGTACCTCCATATATTTGTTGTGGTCACACTCCCTACAGCATTAATTTTTCTTCCTATAGTCTCACACATCCTGATGCCTTTTAAAAAAAATAGAGAATGCCCTTGAAAACTAAACTATTCTTCTTTGGGGTGAGGGGGACAGACACTGGAACATTTGGGTCACGTTACTTTCAAGGTTACCTAGGCAATTTCAGTATCATTCCTTTTGAACGAAGTGCAATTATCTGTAAAAACATTAAAAACCACACTGACTGAGGAAAATGTCCCTATGCTTGACAGGACACTATGACCCCAGTGTGTTCTAAGGGCTGTACCTATCCTGGGCATTTAGATTTACACATTTCTTTAAATCTTTAAAGGGCTTTGTTCACTTCCTGTTTTATTTTTTTAAACAGAGCTGAGGTTAAGCATAAATGATTGTTCTCTCTTTACTGAAAAGATGTTTTTCTAGAACTTAATTATCCTTCTATCACAGGTCATTCTATTCCTAATATCAACAAATCTTTCTGTGACCTAACCTTTTCTAAAACAAACACATTCTTCATTCCTCTTTGTTCTTTTCATTTCCCTTACCTTCAGCTTTTTTAAAACCCCTGCCAGTGGGCACACTAAACTAGATGTTATAGTTGAAATCTTTTTATAAGAGCTACCTACTAGTACAGTTAGGAAGTGTTAGAGTACTTTTTCCTACATTACTGCAATATTTTTGAATAGTGACTATCAATCCCTTCAAGTATGTGGATTCCATCTTAACATTCCAAGATTTAGAGAATCTCAACATGATAGAAATACTACTTAATATCTGCTAATTGAGAAAAAGTGATCAACTGATAAAAATTGGTATGAGTTTAGTAACACAAGTGCATTTACTTGTTTATGAAAAATAGTGTTATATGGGCAAGGCAGTTTTGTAATCAACCTAGAGACAATGTCTGATGCAAAAACATATTTGTAGACCTCCCTATAAAACTCTATGATTCAAGTTTGGGAACTAATTTTGTGTGTGTGGTCACATATCAACAGTATTCCCTGAGAGTTTGATGGAAATACAGACTCATGGACTTCATGTAATATCATCTAATACTGAATCTTGGGGGTGTTTTAAGAAGCTCTGCAGCTGAGCTTATCCATGCTAAGTTTATATATATATATATATATATATATATATATATATATATATATATATATATATATATATATTTATTTATTGATTTGAGAGAGGAAGGGAGAGGGAGAGAGAGATAGAAACATCAGTGATGAGAGAGAATCATCGATGGGCTGCCCCCTGCACGCCTCACACTGGGGATCAAGCCCACAACCCAGGCATGTGCTCTGATAGAGAATTGAACTGTGACCTCCTGGTTCATAGGTTGATGCTCAAACGCTGAGCCACATTGGTTGGGCCATGATAGGTTTTGAGAACTATGTTCTTGACCAGGAATATCCAATAGAAATGTAATGCAAGCTACATACATCATTTTAGATTTTCTAGTAGACACATTAAAAAAGTAAAAACAAACACTGTCAGTTGTTTTACTTGAAGCAACAGGCCCATTTTGTTCACTTGCAAAAAAATATCAAGTTTGAAAAAAATCATAAGAAAGAAATGGGTGAAATTAATTACATTGATATATTTTACTTAACTAAATATATAAAATATTATCATTTCAACATGTAAATAATATAAAATATTAATGAAATATTTTACATTCTTTTTATACAAAGTCTTTGAAACGATGTGTATTTATACTTACAATACATTTCAATTTGGACTGGCTACATTTAAGGGTTCAATATCCACATGTAGCTACTATACTGGACAGCATAATTCTAGACCATGTGACTTGGAATACAATAACTATAAACCCATATTTACATTACATTATATTTATCCATATTGGCATCTATAGATTTATAGTTATAAATACACTTAGCAGCAAATTGTGTTACTAGGAATTTATTAAAAGTTTCCCTCCACCATCTTTCTGCCTCACATACAAGTTAAGTGCTTGGGTCTCCATGTTCTCTTAGCAATGTAACACTCTTGTAATACAGGCAGCCAATCAGTGATTCTCTCTTGTCATTGATGTTTCTATCTCTCTCCCTCTCCCTTCCTCTCTGAAATCAATAAAAACATATTTAAAAATAAGTCTTCCAGGTGATGCTGATGCTCACTAACATTTGAGAACTACTGATGGAGGAAAACGGATTTCCTTTGAGAATGTCCTCAGATTCATCATTTTCTCCTGAGTTCTGGGATCGAACCACAAGCATAATCATTTTTTATTTTATTAAATAAAAAGTAAAAGAAAGACATGCTAAGAAGATAACCGGAGAACCAACCCTTAGCAAAACTGAAGCAAAGGAAACTGGATATCTTCTCCTCACCCTCGGTTAATAATAGGTCCACCTTATTTGTAAGAGCAGATGACACAGCCCACCTAAGGCTCCCTGACTAGAAGGGAACTCATAATGCAAAATAAGTGGTGCAGGATCCTTAGAGAAAAAAAAAAGAGTGTGAGGAAAATGTTCAAAATCTGTCAACACATTTAAAGGATCAAATCCTGTGCTCAATGATGATGAGAAGAAACACACTCACATATAGCTATAAGCCTGCTTCAAAAACCTATCCCACCAAAGTAAAGATCAGAAGATGCTCTGTTGGAATTTTAATTTTTTAATTAAAAATCTTGTTTAGTTTTAAAAATTGAAACAGACTCATAGATACAGAAAATACACTGATGGTTTCCAAAGGGGAGGGAGATTAGGGGCTGGGTGAAAAAGGTGAAGGGATTGAGAAGTACAGATTGGTAGTTACAACGTAGGTATGGGAATGTAAAGTACAGCACAGGAAATATAGTCAATGACCTATAGATATAAAAGGCCAAGCAACCAGCCGACCAGCTGACCAGCTGGTAGCTATGACGTGCACTGACCACCAGGGGGCAGATGCTCAACGCAGGAGCTACCAAGCAACAGCAACTTTGCAGGGTGCCCTCTCATACTCCAGGACCCCTTGGGGGAAGTCAGACTGCCAGTTTCGGTCTGATTCCCACAGGCCAGGCCAAGGGATCCCACCTGCTGGAGGGACCCTGCTTACTCCGCAGGCACCCTTCCAGCCCCAGTGCCGCCCCAGGTGTGGCTGGTGGGAGAGGGACCACCGGAGGTTGGCTCCAGGGTGTGTCTGGCCCATCTTGCCCAGTCCCGCCCTTCTGGTCACCTTCTAATTAATTTACTTTCAATGTGCACAAATCTATGCACTGGGCCTCTAGTATTGTAATAACTATGTATGGTGCCAGGTGGGTACTGAAAATATCATATACTTATGTAAAGTATATGATCATCTAACCACTATGCTGTATACCTGAAACTAATACAAAATAATATGGAATGCAAACAGTAATTGAAAAAATATTTAAAAACCTCATTTAGTTTTTATAAATGAAGCCATGCAAATATTTATATTGGCCAGCTAAATATGATCCCATGTACTTCCGTGAATCTTACTAATCTGATTATATAGACAAAGTTCCCAATAAAAAAATTATTGCCCAGCCAGTGTGGCTCAGTGGTTGAGTGTCACCTATGAACTAGGAGGTCATGGCTTGATTCCCTATCAGGGCACATGCCTGGATTGTGGGCTCGATCCTCAGTGTGGGGCATTCAGGAGGCAGCTGATCAATGATTCTCTCTCATTATTGATGATTATATATCTCTCTCCCACTCCCTTCCTCTCTGAAATCAACAAAAATATATTAAAAATTATTGAAGAATTTGTAAACCAGAGGTTTTTGAAAGGTCCTACTTTTATAGTATTAGTGTTATAACAGCCTTTTTTGTTTGTTTATAAGATGGAGGAAGGGAGAGAGGGAAGGCCATTATGGAAGTAATAAAAGAAAATCCACGTGTAAAATTTTGCTTAAGATAGTGTAAACAATAAAGGGAGTTTTGGTAATATGTCCTTGAATCAGATAGGATGATTACAATGTCTGCTTGGTACACAGTAGATGCTCAATCAGCACTGATTGAATAAAAGAAGAAGGAAAGAATAAAAGGAGGAATGAAATGTGCAGAAGATGAGGGTCTAGATTCCTGTGACAGAAATTATCACAGATACATGAAGATGGAGTATACAGGGTGGGCAAAAGTAGGTTTACAGTTGTTCATATAAAAATGTAATAATTACAAAATAATACAAGAATAAACTCACAAATGTAAACGTACTTTTGCCATACTCCATATAACTGTCTGTATGACTTTGGAAGAATCTTAGGAAACCTTTAAAAACATACATAATTCATGATCCTGTTCTTAAACATATTTGAAGAATGTCATATCTGAAAATGTCTTCATATTCAATGTTTTTCAAGTGATGATATTCCATACAGTCCTACAGTCAATAAAGCATGTATTCTTTATATTAAAGTGCATTTGCAGCCTTGTTGCTATTTGTGGGTTTACTTGTGGTGCAGAGAAATGGTTAGACCAGTGATGGTGAACCTATGACATGCATGTCAGAAGTGGCACACGAACTCATTTTTTTGGTTGATTTTTCTTTGTTAAATGGCATTTAAATATATAAAATCAATATCAAAAATATAAATCTTTGTTTTACTATGATTGCAAATATCAAAAATTTTCTATATGTGACACGGCACCAGAGTTAAGTTAGGGTTTTTCAAAATGCTGACATGCTGAGCTCGAAAGGTTCGCCATCACTGGGTTAGACTATTCCCTAGCAATACTTCCCTAGATTAGAACCTTCCCTATAGTACTTGGTGAATAAAGATCTGCCTACACCACTAAATATGTGTGCATTGCTTCAAAATTACAAAGTTTTATAATTGGTTTAATTTCCTCATTTGCTTTTTTTAAAATATATGAATTTTTATTATTGACAGTATTACAGATGGCCCTCACTTTCCCCCCTTTTTGCTCCCCTCCACCCAGTCCCTGCCCTACCCCTGGCCTTCATCACACTATTTCAGTGTAGATGGACTATGCATATCCTATCTAATAAAAGAGAAACATGGTAATTAGCCGTACCTCCGCTACCCTTCCCATTGGCTAATCAGGGCAATATGCAAATTAACTGCCAGCCAAGATGACGGCCGGCAGCCAGGCAGCTTGAAGCGAACATGAGGCTTGCTTGCTTCAGTGATGGAGGAAGCCAACGTTCCCTGCCTGCCGCTGCTGGCCTCTGAGCTTGCAGTTTGAAACACTGTTACAAATATAGAAGCTAAACAAACTCCAGAAACCTGCTTTCAGCCAGCCGGGATCTCAGAGCTGGAGTTGAAACAGTGTTTCGATTATAGAATCCAAACAAACCAGATACCTACTTTCAGCAGCTGAGGCCTCAGAGCTGGAGCCAAGCCTCAGAGCTAAAGCTGGCCCAGAATAAAAGAAAAAAAGATAAAAAGGAGCGGTTGGGAGCTTCAGTCACCCTCCAGCCTGAAAACAGCCCTCAGCCCCTCACCCAGACTGGCCAGGCACCCCAGTGGGGACCCCCACCCTGAAGGGTGAGTGGCTAGCTGCAAACAGCCATCATCCTCTCACCCAGGCTGGCCAGGCACTCGAGCGGGACCCCCACTCTGATCCAGGACACCCTTCAGGGCAAACCAGCCGGCCCCCACCCGTGCACCAGGCCTCTATCCTATATAGTAAAAGGGTAATATGCCTCCCAGCACCGGGATCAGTGGAGCTGCGAGGCCTCCCAGCACGGGGAACAGCGTGACAGGGGGCAGCGCCCAAACCCCCTGATCTCCCTGCGGCTCTGTACGTGACAGGGGGCGGGGCCACAACCTCCCTATCCGCCCTGCTCTGTTCATGACAGGGGAAGGCGCCCAAACCCCCTGATCAGCCCTGCTCTGTGCCTGATGGGGGGAGCTCCCCAACCCCCTGATCTCCCTGCGGCTCTGTGTGTGACAGGGTGCGGCGCCCCAACTCCCTGATTGGCCCTGCTCTGTGTGTGACAGGGTGCCACACCCCAACCCCCTGATCCGCCCTGCTCTGTGTGTGACAGGGGGCGGTGCCCCAACTCCTCTATCGGCCCTACTCTGAGTGACAGGGGGGAGCTCCCCAACCCCCTGATCGACTCTGCTCTGTGCGTGACAGGGTACAGAGCCCCAACCCCCCTGATGGGCCCTGCTCTGTGAGTGACAGGGGGCAGCGCCCCAACCCCCTGATTGGCCCTGCTCTGTGCATGACAGGGTGTGGCGCCGCAACCTCCCCATTGACCCTGCCTTGAGTGTGACAGAGGGTGGTGCCCCAACCCCCCAATCGGCCCTACCCTGAGCGTGACTGGGGGTGGCATCACAACCTCCTGATCTGCCCTGCTCTGTGCATGACAGGGGGCGGTGCCCCAACTCCCCAATCGGCCTTGCTCTGAGCCCGACCAGGGGCTGCACCTAGGGATTGGGCCTGCCCTCTGCCACCTGGGAGCAGGCCTAAGCCAGCAGGTCGTTATCTCCTGAGGGGTCCCAGACTGCGAGAGGGCAGAGGCCTGGCGGAGGGACTCCCCCTTCCCCCTGAGTGCACAAATTTTTGTGCACCGGGCCTCTAGTATGCATATAAGTTCTTTAGTTAATCTCTTCCCACCCCTCCACCCCCACTATCCCTCTGAGATCTGGTTTTGATACTCATTTCTATTGGATCAAATATTAGGATTGGTTCTGCTTTAAGAGCTAATTCATCAAAATTACTTTTGGTTGATTTTACTACACTTGCTGAGTTCTAGAGACAACAAGGAGAAATATAATGCTATATGGTTTTATATTCAAAACTGCAGGTATGATCTTAAGGGGTACACTGAACTGGGCTCATTAATCCATTGGTTTGTAAAAGGAAGATTTCAAAGTTAATATCCCTGAGAATCATTTAAAAAGAGGGGAAGCATGAAAGAAGTGAAATATTTCATACCTGTGTGGCCCAAAAGAGCTTTAAGGTATGACTTTGCTAAGTCCAAACTTAACAGGACTTTGAGAAGAAGAAAGAAAAAGGGATGGATGTTGCAGTTCAGAAGGGCTGCTTTATGTCTTGAATGATACATGCTGTGTGTCAGTAATTGTGTCACTTAATGTTTCTAAGTCTCAATTTTCTTATTTGTACACTAGTAACCTGGTGCATGAAATTCGTGCACGGAGGGGGGATTCCCTCAGCCCAGCCTGAACCCTCTCCAATTGGGGACCCCTTGGGGATGTCCCAGGGATCGGGCCTATATCGGCAGTCAGACATCCCTCTCGCAATCTGGGACTACTGACTCCTAACTGCTCACCTGCCTGCCTGCCTGGTTGCCCCTAACTGCCTCTGCCTGCCTGCCTGATCACTCCTAACTGCCCTCCCCTGGGGGCCTGGTTTCCCCCAATTGCCCTCCCCAGTAGGCCTGATCTTGCCCACAACTGCCCTCCTCTGCTGGCCAATTTGGTTCTGATTGGTCAGTTTCAATGCCTGTCAGCATCAAAAGCTTTGCCTGCTAGGCAGCCATTGGCTCCCCACAGCACCCAGATTTGGTTCTGATTGGTCAGTTTCTATGCCAATCAGCGTTAAAAGCTCTGCCTCCTAGGTAGCCATTGGCTCCCCACAGCACCCAGATTTAGTTCTGATTGGTCAGTTTCTATGCCAGTCAGTGTCAAAAGCCCCACCTCCTAGACAGCCATTGGTTCTTCACAGCACCCACATTAGGTTCTGATTGGTTGGTTCCTATGCCAATGAACATCAAAAACTCCGCCTCCTAAGCAGCCATTGGTTCTTCACAGCACCCACATATGGTTCTGATTGGTCAATTTCTATGTCAGTCAGCATTAAAAGCTCCGCCTCCTAGACAGCCATTGGTTCTTCACCACAACCACCTTTGGTTCTGATTGGTCAGTTCCTATGCCAATCAGCGTTAAAAGCTCTGCCTCCTAGGTAGCCATTGGCTCCCCACAGCACCCACATTAGGTTCTGATTGGTCAGTTTCTATGCCAGTCAGTGTCAAAAGCCCCACCTCCTAGACAGCCATTGGTTCTTCACAGCACCCACATTAGGTTCTGATTGGTTGGTTCCTATGCCAATGAACATCAAAAACTCCGCCTTCTAAGCAGCCATTGGTTCTTCACAGCACCCACATATGGTTCTGATTGGTCAATTTCTATGCCAGTCAGCGTTAAAAGCTCCACCTCCTAGACAACCATTGGTTCTTCACCACAACCACCTTTGGTTCTGATTGGTCAGTTCCTATGCCAGTCAGTGCCAAAAGCCCCGCCTCCTAGATAACCATTGGTTCTTCACAGCACCCACATTAGGTTCTGATTGGTTGGTTCCTATGCCAATCAACACCAAAAGCTCCGCCTCCTAGAAAGCTATTGGCTCATCCAGCAACCACCTTTGGTTCTGATTGGTCAGTTTTTATGACAGTCAGTGTCAAAAGCCCCACCTCCTAGACAGCCATTGGTTCTTCACAGCACCCACATATGGTTCTGATTGGTCAGTTTTTATGCCAGTCAGTGTCAAAAGCTCCGCCCCCTAGACAGCCATTGGTTCTTCACAGCACCCATATTTGGTTCTGATTGGTTGGTTCCTATGCCAGTCAGCATCTCCAGGCCTATCTCTGGGCCTGATCAGAGAGGCGGGGCTGAATAGCCACCCCCTTGGAGGCTGGGTGAGATAGAAAGGCCTGGCTGCTGGCGAATCCTGGAAACAAAGAGGGAGAGAAAGAGAGAGGCAAGTACTGACCAACAGCTGCCACTGAGGCTGCGGATCAGATCCTGCCTCTCGGTCCCCTGGGCACTCAGTGCTGGGTCGCCAGGCTGCAGCAGGGCAGTCACTGCTGGGTCGCCATGGCAACCCAGTGCTGACTGAGGGACTTCCGGGGTTGGTTGGCCTTCCCTTGTGATGGTAGTTACAACCCTGGGCTTTTATGTATTAGGATGGGACTATGATAATATGCAATAACACAGAATCATAATGTTATGAGGATTAAATTAGATAATGTACATGAAAACTCTTTGTAACTACAAGGAATGATGGTTTCCTACACCAAAAACACATTGTCTAGTAGAAACATCATACCAATGTGTCCATGGTGAGGGAGAAAATATGATTTTATTTTCACAGAGAGTTTCAAACAAAAATCAATGTCTCTATACTTACACTTGTGGATTCAAAATAAATACAGAACTCTCCTATTTCTAGATACAGATTAATTGTAATTGGCTCTTACTCTGCTGTTGATATTCATATCTACATGGTTTATCTGTTTCTTTCATTTTGACTGTAATCACATACAGCTAAAAAAAACCAACATGTTTTTCTTTTAAAATAAAAATTAATGGGTCATGTAACTAAACTCAGGATATTCATTTTTTAAAATATATTTTTATTGATTTCTGAGAGAAAGGAAGAGAGATAATGATGAGAGAATCATTGATCGGCTGCCTCCTGCACACCCCCTACTGGGGATCGAGCCCGCAACAGGGCATGTGCCCTTGACTGGAATTGAACCGGGAGCCTTCAGTCCGCAGGTCGACACTCTATCCACTGAGCCAAATCGGCTAGGGCCAGGATATTCTGATAGTAGACATAGCCTGGTAGTATTTCTTTTACTGCAAAATTTTGTGCAAATTTAAGACTCTTTCTTAGGTTTACTAGTATATCTGACTTACTGCTACTCCAAGTCTCTATTTCTTGCTTTTCTTTTTTTTTTAGTAGACAAGGAAACAAAGATGAATTTGACTTACTTTTATTGTGATTTTAGTAACTAATGTAGCACTGTAAGTGACTAAATGTTTATTTATTTTTTGAAATATACCATAATGATGGTGGGCTCAAACTCCCCTCCACAGAGGCTGGGTAATGTTTTAGTTCTCATGTACATTCTTTGAAATGTAAAGTGTTCTCAATGAGTTGCTCTTCCAGTAATGGGGAAAAAATTGTTTGATGTGAACCTCATTTCTTGCTTTGTTCACTTTCTGCACAAGGCTCATATTTATAATACAGCAGAGTGGTTAGAATTGTGGTAAAGAAATGGAATCATCTTGACTCAGTAATGTTCAAACCAAAACCTTGGATTTACCAGCTTTCCACTAACAACACTTTTAAAGCCTATCCTAAGGTCATGTTAAAAAAATAGCAACAAGTGAAATTTGCCACAATAAGAGCATATACCACAAACGAACTGAACTGTTTAACATGAAAAGGCTGCTTATATGTGGGTTTGGGGATGAGGGGTTTCAAAGTTAGAATTATAGAAGGAAAAACATCATTCTAACAACCCCCATCTGTATTATGAATAAAGGGGGCAACTCTATTGATTCTAAACTAAATTTTGTCATGTGGTATCTCCCCCAACATCAGATACAGAATCATAGGATTGAACTAGATGTGACCTTAGGCAAAATGGACTGTCTCATGTTATAAATGAGAGCATTGAAGCTGAGAGAGGTTAAATGGCTTTCCCAAGATAACATGGTCAAATAATAGCTGAGTTTCAATTTGAAGTTAGGCCTTCTGATATTCACTCCAATACTCTTTTTATTGTACCACACAGTCTCCTTTCATGTACTTCCTTATATTTATATCCAAGTCCTTATTTATTTTAAACAATGGATGAAAATCAAGCTATTAATATTTCCTCCTACTTTACATATATATAAATAGCTCAAGCTATAATGGATCCCTTAGCATAGATTAAAAAAAATTTTTTCCTATCATCATAATCTTTTGGCCTTATTTGCAAATTTAGGTGCAAGTGTTACAAATCTTGTAGTACATTCTGAAAGCAAATGTGGCATTCAGTTCTCTAAAAGAAATTTTAAGATAGAGTTCAAGAGTGCTTATATATAACAAATGTGAGCATTGCTCTGCCTTGGACATTTATCACTTTCCTTGTTTATGCTTAAAATGAAAAACATACTAAGGATGAAACTGATAATATTTTTAAAAATATATATATTTCATTGATTTCAGAGAGGAAGGGAGAGGGAGAAGGAGAGGGAAAGAGAGATAGACATATCAATGATGAGAGAGGATCATTGATTGGCTGCCTTCTGCACGCCCCCTACTGGGGATCAAGCCCACAACCCCAGGCATGTGCCCTTGACTGGAATTGAACCCAGGACCCTTCAGTCTGCACAGACACTCTATCCACTGAGCCATATAAGCTAGGGCAAAACTGATAAGATTTTAAAAGTACTTAACTACTATGGAGCAAACGTACATAGGAACTCATTGCTTAACTATATTGCCTTGCTTTAGTCAATGCCACTTATAACATTCTATCATACAAATATTTCAAGATTATTGATCACAACAAGAATTAAATGATAGGAAATCTCAGGAGGTCATGAATTTGGACTTGTTTTTATTAAAGCTTGAGCAATTCTTTAACAGGACTGTCGATCACACCCCTAAATGAACTGCCATTTGGAAAACTCATCTGGTTTTCAGTATTTTTCTTATTATAACTTTGAGAGAAAATATTTTTAAACCCAGTTGCCACTCTGTCTTCAGTAGCATACACTCTTCATCCTGTGAAATTGGAAAAAGGAAGGAAAACAGTTCTCCAATTCTGTCATTAAACCAGTTTTACAGTTTGGGGGTATAACACAGTGTCCTTCACATAGGTAACATATTGACATGTCTCCTTCACCATTAGGTTTTCTGAGTTCTTACTATGAGCCAGGTACTGTACTAACAACTCCACATGAATTAGTTCACTTAATATTACAGCAAGAATGTTAGAGATGCTTTGAATGGTTTGGCTCAGTAGATAGAGTGTCAGCCTGCGGACTCAAGGGTCCCGGGTTTGATTCCAGTCAAGAGCATGTATCTTGGTTGCGGGCACATCCCCAGTAGGGGGGTGTGCGGGGGGCAGCTGATCTATGTTTCTCTCTCATCGATGTTTCTGGCTCTCTGTCCCTCTCCCTTCCTCTCTGTGGAAGGTCAATAAAATATATTTTTTTAAAAAAAGAATGTTAGAGATGAGAAAATTAACAATCAGAAAGGTCAAGTGACTTCAAGGTAATTCAGTGACTCTGATTCCAAAACCTGTATGCTATAATAGTAATAATTATAACGGCGATAGTACCAATAGTTGGAACTTACATAGTGTTACCATGGGACTAGTACTGTTCCAAGTACTTACCATGTGTTTTGACTTACTTGTTCTAATAAACCAATATTTTAGGAACATTTATTATCCCCATTTTTTTCAGATGAAAGATTGAGGCATAGAGAGTTTAAATAACCTTGATCACACTTATATTCCCTGCAGGTTTGTGGAGGAATGCTCTTTCTTTAAAATATTTTAGGATACCTTACCTTTGACTTTTGTTTACATTAGGATTCCCAAGGGAAAGATGTTTTGAGAATCCAAGCAATAATAGTACAAAGTAATTGCATGCTAGTAATTTAGTTTTTTAAATCATGATTCAGCATTATCTTCTATGTTTATTGCAAGATATAGTAAAGCCTAACTTTAAGCCATTTATAAAAGTTAATTTTAATAGGTTTGAAAACATTTATATAGGGACTTAACAAACAATATAAAATACCCTATAGTCGCAAAATATTTTTGTGAATGTCATGTGAAAAAATTACTTTTATTGTTCCTCATAAACAAGCTTTATGTGTATATTCTCTTATTGGAACAGGGAACTGCAATGCTAATAATGCGCCTACCTGCAGGAGCTTCCATCTGGTGTTCAGGTCTTCCAGAATATTGAGGTTATATGGTGACAACTGAATGCCCAATGTGGTGAGTTGACGAGCAAGGTCATTGACGTGGCTTACATTCTCTTTAAGAGGCGCAATTTCTCCTCGAAGTGCCTGTGTGAAATAGTCAAGGGCAAATTGGAAGATGAGAATATTTAAAACAAAGAAACAGACATATGGGAACTATAAGATATTTTATTCTGTTTGGGGTGTAGTATCAGTGATATTAGCCCTATCATAGAGGTAGTATAACAATGAACATTTGTTAATGGGTAAAGAATAATATTTCTTGAGTAATTCTTAGATGTCTAATCCTGTGGTGAGCTCTGTCCACATGTAATTTGATTTTATTCCTACATAATAACCCTATGAGGTTAATACTTGGAGAATTCTCATTTTACACAGAGAAAACAAACTTAGAGAGATTAAACCTTGCCCAAGATTCCATGGGTCAAAATTGAGAAACCTGGGATACATACCCAGGTTTGCCTGTCTCCAGAGTGCTTATTATTTTTTAAAAATTTATCTTTATTGTTGAAAATATTACAGATGTACCCCTTTCTTCCCCATTGACATCCTATACCCTGCCAGGCCTTCACCACACTATTATTTTTGTCCATGGGTTATGCATATATGCATGTAAATGCTTATTCTTAACTATTATATTATATACCTCTCCAAAGAAGTTCTGGATTGGCAAAGTAATGGGAAAAATATGGTGCTGCTAGATTCTAAATTCTACTCATCTCACAACTAGATATAGATTTTTTTATAATAAAAATATATACTCAGTCATAAAATATTACATTCATACTTTGCACCAACTACATAATAAATAGATTCATTTAGAGATTAGGGTATTTTGTCAAGTTTTAAGAATGACTTCCTGGTCTTTTGGTATTTTAGTCCTTGTAGCAATGACTTAAGAAGGCTCCCATGGGGCTTCTCAGCTGTCTCTAAAGCATTAGATTGGGATTCTCTGATGCAATACATCATGACAATCTGTTGAACAGAAGAACACTATGCAGATATGGGGAGGATATTACCATGCGTCATATCTACCCTATTGAGATGACATTTATGGATCTTTAACATGATGTATGATGTCCAAATGTTCCAATGAGCAATTTCTAACGGACAAATTCCCTTACTTAGGAGAACAATTTGTGTAATATAATGTCTGTGCACAAGGATAGCATCATTTACTTGGCTATAGTGCTGTTTTAACTTGCTTGATCTGGGCATGTGTTATTTCTCTGTTTCCCTATGTTGATAAAAGACATTGTTTACACTCACCTCATCTATAACCCTCCAGTTCATTGCCATTGCAAATGGAAGAAGCCCGTATGTAATTCTAAATAAGAATGTAATTATCCTCTCAAATCTACCTGAATATCTCACCACTAAAATGTGGTACTGTGTAGAGTATAAGATTCTTATATAGTTCTTAGAAAACACAAGACACTGTGCTAATCTCTCTGCTGAACTCATAGTTTCTTTTAAAGTGGTCATTAAAAATATTAAAAGATCATGGGGTTTCTTTTGAGAAATACTCTGGAATTAGTGGTGATTGTGGCACAACCTTGTGAATATGCTAAACACTACTGAATATTACACTTTAAAAGGGTGAATTTTATGGTATGTGAATTACATATCCATAAAAATTAAAACAAAGAAAAACAAAAGACACACTTCTGACTGAACACATACATACAACAATTCTATGTGATGTATGCATCTTTATTCAACTTCATGTCAGTGGAATGTCATAGGAATCAGTCTAAAACTAAAAGTTTTTATAGGGATTGATAGTAAATATTACTTTATTTCCTTATAAGTGAATGATGCATAATAATTTTGTTTTGCATAATATAAATGTTGGGAAACAGATTTCTTAAATGACAATGGAGAAACCTAGATAAGGACAACCATTACAAAATGGAATCAGTCTCTTCTGGATAATAACGTGTTGGTAGTAACCACTAATAAATATCATATGAGTGGAAATAGTAAGTGGGAAACCAGGCATAATCTGACAATGCTGCAGATTAAACCTCTATGCTAATCACCTGCCTTCACTAGTGTGGCTCTCAGCCATTGAGTATCCATCTTAGTTAAATCATATCTAGATTTCAGCTCTCTTTGGATTACATAATCTACATGTTCAAATGTCTCTTTTTAGAACACTAGAGGCCTGATGCACGAAATTTGTGCAATAGTAGGCCTTCTTTCCCCCAGATGCCGGCAATGGCTTCCCTCCATCTGCCAGCAGGCACTCAGGACCCGGGCTTCCCTCACAGTCCCAGCTTTGTCTGGAAGGTCATCTAGAAGGACGTCTGGAAGGATGTCTGGTCAAATTAGCATATTACTCTTTTATTATTATATATTTTGATTTTCACTTTCTGCCCCAAAGTCCTGGGCACATATTTTAATCCTACATCAATGCTTTGGAGCAGTGGTTCTCAACCTTCTTAATGCTGTGACCCTTTAATATAGTTCCTCATGTTGTGGTGACCCCCAATTTCATTGTTACAAATTGAACATAATTAAAGCATAGTGATTAATCACAAAACAATGTCATTATACATGTGTTTTCCGATGGTCTTAGGTGACCCCTGTGAAAGGGTCATTCGACCCCCAAAGGGATCGCAACCCACAGGTTGAGATCTGCTGCTTTGGAGGATGAAAGGGATTAAAAAACAAATTCCAGCAATCATAATTAATCACAACACTCACTTTCCCTTCCCCTCTCCTCCCCTCCTCCTCCTCCTCCTCCTTCTTATTCCTCTCTCTCTCTCTGTCTCTCTACACCCCCACCCCTCACTATCATAGGATCTTATGGCTTCTTTTTTATACTCATACTAGAGGCCCAGTGCATGACATTTGTGTACTGGAGGGGGGATCCCTCAGCCCGGCCTGTGCCCTTTTGAAGTCCAGGGAACGGGCCTAAGCCAGCAGGTGGACTTCCCCCAAGGGGTCCTTAGCGCTGCCTCGGAGGTGGGAGAAGCTCCCGCCACCACCACTGCACTCACCAGCTCTGAGCCTGGCTTCTGGCTGAGCGGTGCTCCCCCTGTGGGAGCGCACTGACCACCAGGGGGCAGCTCCTGCATTGAGCGTCTTTCCCCTGGTGGTCAGTGTGTGTTATAGTGACTGGTTATTCTGCCATTCAGTCAGTTTGCATATTAGGGTTTTATTATATAGGCTCTGGCAATTATAATAAAAATTCTCTTAACTAATCTCCACTTAAGACTCACCAGATTAGCCAGAGTCTTTTATTCCTCTGTGAAATACACTGTCTGGGGCCTCTACCAACCTCTAAATAGAATGTTAGAAGTATCTGTTAGTATGCATGTTCGTCAGCTCTCATTAGTTGTCAGACGTGTTCTCAAATGTGTTTTTGCCAGTTAATGTTGGAATTATATGATTTAAATATTTTTCTAACCAAAGAAATATGTCTGAAATGAGTTATTATTTCTATGAAAACCAGGAAAGTTCCTTAAAAATTAAAAGAAGGACTGTTGAATTGGAGTGGACAATACTGTAAAAAATTGGAAAAATAATCTAAAAAATTTAGAAGGATTCAGCATTTAGAATAATTCTCATGTTTCCTGATGCATTCTGCCTACATTAAAGAAACTGGAAATCAAAAGTTTGCATTATCAGTGCAATTCATGGAGAACTCTAATCAGTGAATCTACACTCAAAGAAAAAAACTGTCACACAATATTAAAACATTGATGGCTATTTTAGGATGGAATAAAATGTTTTAAAAATATGTTTAATGGTTCCCTGATTTAACTGTCTTTTTCAATTAGTGGTTAACACTAGGTCCTAATTGAATTGGAATAAAGAGCATCCTATCTAATAATAGACAAACATGGTAATTGACCGTACCTTTGCTACGCTCCCATTGGCTAATCAGCACAATATGCAAATTATCCACCAACAAAGATGGCAGCTAATTTGCATAATGCAGGCAGGGTGGGACAGTGCCATCCCGCCTGCCCTGCCGCCATCCGGGCCTGCTATCTGTGACCCGGGGTGGCGGGCGTCTGTGTGCGACCTGACCCGGGGCGGCCGGGCGGTGCAGCAGTGATAGGCCAGTCCGCCTGGCCTCATCTGGGCATCCCGTGTGCGACCCGACCTGGGATTGAGCTTCCCTCCATCTGCCAGCAGGCACTCAGGACCCAGGCTTTCCTCACAGTCCCAGCTTTGTCTGGAAGGTCATTGAGGGATCGGGCCTGCCATCTGCCACCCGGGGAACGGGCCTAAGCCAGCAGGTGGTTATCTCCTGAGGGGTCCCAGACTGTGAGAGGGCACAAGTGGGGCTGAGGGACACCCCCCAATCCCCCTCCCTCTCCAGTGCACAAATTTTTGTGCACCGGGCCTCTAGTCTATTATATACTTATAAAAATAATATATTTTTATTGATTTCAGAGAGGGAGAGGGAGAGAGATAGAAACATCAATGATGAGAGAGAATCATAAATTAGTTGCCTCCTGCATGCCCCCCCCCCTTCAGGGGACTGAGTCCACAACTTAGGCATGTGCCCTGACCAGGAATTGAACCGTGACCTCCTGGTTCGTAGGTTGACACTCAACCACTGAGCCACACCAGCTGGGCTAAACTTTTACTGCTACTGTTTTACTGACATTACTACTGCTACTATGATTAATTAAGGATAACCCCCCTATAGGTCTAGTTGAATTTGAATGCCTAAATTTCTGTTAAGATAAATAGAGCCTTTGAGAGAAGTTAGTTGATAAAGAGACAACTTGGTGTAAGGTTCAGTTTGGGCAGATATTGTGATGGGCATGAACAGACTGAAGAACTTTAACCAGCAAGAAATCATTGTAAGGTCACTAAATACACAAGGATGGAGGAAAGGAGATAACTGGTGACAGAAACAAAAAGAAGATAAAAAAGGGGCAGGAGAGTGTCCAAGTCATTTTGGCATTTGACTTAGGTTCTGGGGGCAGCTCCATAGTACCTGAGGATGGCTATGGATTGTCAATGCCTAGAAGTGTACATAACAAAAACTAGAGCCCCCTCAACTCTGAATCATAGGACATTCTATATAAAGAGTGAATAGAGGTACCATGTCATTTCAATGGGTGTCACGACTTTGGGTCTGGCTATATTTCAAACCCAAATATAGTGCTGCTAATATTATACAATATAAATTAATATTTAAATTATTAAACACTAAACAAAATGCCAAAACGTATAGTTAACTCTGAGCAATATGATGTGCTATTAAGATACTACCAAAATTTCATTAGATTTTATTCTAGTTTGAAAGCAGTGAGAAAATATCGAAGGGAGCCATTATACTGTGGGTTTTCTTGGAATCACTTAAACATCTGGAATATGTTCTCCATGAAAGAGCAAACTAAGTCTAATTTTATTATGACTAGTTTCAAGCAGGCAGAATGTTCACTTCATTAAATGTTGTCTGATTATAGATATAAAAGTACTGATTTAGAATGATATATTAGTCTGCTATGTCAAGTTTTTCTTCTTTTTATGAAATTAAATTGCCTGTCAGGTCTTTGCTTATCGTTATGTAGTTAAAGATTTGTTCAAATGTGGATTTATAATTGTAGTCATTATCCACTTTGCAACAAAAGAAAGGAATGGTCTATTAACAAAGGAAGCAGTTTTGACTAGATATTCAAGGGATAATTCCACAAGGCACAGAAAAAAGTCAATGTGGAGGACTGGAAAGAGTAAGTTGATTCACTTCTATTTTGAGGGCCTCTAATTCCTCTATGAACTATGAAGTGAAGGGATCAAAATTCTGCCACCCTGAAGCTGCTTTTTTGGGGATATTTATTTAAGCTGTTTATTAAGAAACAAAAGACTCAGAAAGAACCCTTTTCTGCCCAAGAGATTCAGACAGAGAAACCTGCTACAGGATGGAGAGTTTAGGATGTCCCCTTAGCCTAATTTGCATTAAGTATGGGAAAGAAGAGGGTTTCAGGCAGGTGCCTGCTGGCTAGATACCCTTGTGTCCTGCTGCTTTTGAGTCTTCTAGCAAGGATTTGCTTGCCAGGTGTGTTCCCCTCTTCCTCAACTACCTGAAAATCACACATTCTCACTTCAGAAATGTAATACTCCATTTCCCCCCTTTTGTCCTTTGTCCAAAAATGTGTCATATATCCAATGTTGCCTCACTGTCTTGGGAATTTTCATGCTTATGTGAATTCCCCATGTGCATGTATTAATGTTTGATTTTTCTCTTGTTAATCTGTGTCTATTAATTTGATGGTTGGCCCAGACAGAAGAACTTAGAAGGTGGGAGGAAAAGTATTAATATTTTTTAGCACCCACAGAAGCAACAGAGTTGGCATAGAATTGATATGTAACCAATATTCATATTATGTAAATAGGAGTTAAGGGTAAGTGGGAACATTTGAATTAATTGTGATAGAGGCTGTGCGATGGATTTGACCTAAGAAACTAGCAAGGTTGCCAGGCATGTTGAGGGCCCATTTGGGGCCAAGGACTCACATATTTTAGCCAAACCAATCTGCCCAATTTTCTCTTTCTCTAGGTGTCCCATGCAAACATGGAGAAAACACTTGGTTCAGGGGTTTTGTCAGGTGGCTGTGGCACAAACAGGGACAAGGGAGTTTAAATTTTAGCTGGAATGTAATTGGAAAACAGACTGTGGAGTCTAAACTGGATTAGGAAGAAAGTGAAGCAAGATAAGGCTTGGAGATGGAGAGAAAATAACAGGGGTAAGTGATGGAGGTTCAAGACAATCCAAGAAAGACCATAGCAGGAGTAGCTGTACAAGCAAGCAAGAAGGAGAAGAAACTACAACGCTTGAATTAGCGCTGCCATTTTTGAGTTATAAATTGTGTGATATATATATCACACACATATCTAGTGTTATATTTATATATCAATGGTGCTACTGAAAGTCTGAAAAATTTCCCTTCTAAGCTATATTAAACATTCTTCCTGAAAACTCAACCTACTAATTTATAAAGGTCCTATTTCACTTACTAGGAATTTGAAATTAGTAGGGTCTGATGATGAAATGTTATTCTAGGGCTATATGCGCTGTCATTCTAGAGCTATATGCGCTGTGCAGAGAAATTCACATTATGAATGCTACTTAAAAAATGAAGTAGTGACTAACTGCATTTCTCTCTACAATGAAACTTTACTGAACAAATGTTTGTGGATCAAATCCATTGAAAAATAGGCTAAAAAGAGGAGGTCCTAGGAAAAGTCCCAGGATTCTTCCTGTTGTAGTAGTGAGAAGCTGAGGGGGAGGAAATGGAAATCATATCCACAAATACAGGTTTTAATACTGATACTGGGTCTCGTATATATGTCTCACAGAAGGCCTTATAGGGTCCAGGTACCCAGGATTTGGGGCAGGTACAACCCAGCTGGGTTTGCAGATTCTGCATTTTTGGATGGTTATATCATCCAGATGAGAGTGAGTGCCCATCACTGGGGCCAAGATGGTCAAAGGCTATATTCTGCTTTGCCCAGAGGATCAGAGACCTACTGGAACCTTTAAAATGCCTGGAAGGGGAGAAATAAGCTGCTCAAATGTGGTTGAACCAATAACAAAGGAATACAAGATAAGATGTAGGCAAGCTTTTCATGTTTCACTGTTGTCTGTAATTTTTGGTTCTTTATTCTGGTTGTTTCCCTGCCTGGTGTGGTGCACAGAATGTAAGTTCAGTTTTTGTCTCTGCATACCTACTGCCTCCTGCTGGGTTTCAGAGAAGCAGAATCTGAGTGCTTTTAAGAGAAGGAGAGTGAGAAAAGCAGGAGGACAGGATCAGATAGGTAAGCAAAGATGCGGCCTCTGCTGGAGACCAGCATCAGCCTGGTCCCATAGGGAGCTCTGGAGCACAAATTATACCATAGTTGGCCTGTCTTGAGACAAGGGGTTTATCCTGTTCTACCTCAATGTCATTCAGTTTTTGCCACTAGCTGCTCCCTATCAGTCTCAGAGAAGGTGTGGTGTAAATTCCCAGGCAAGGTGGCTTCCTTTTGGCTGTGAAAGGTTTCCTGGAAAAGAGTGCAACTATGAGTCTCTAGCAGCCAACACAGAGTTGCTGGGGGATGACTGCATTAGTCTAGTCAAGGAATCAGGCTGAGGCGCCCAGAGTATCCACTACATAGACTAACTTTATCCATTTCTCCAATCTCCTTTACCCTTAGACTTCAAATGTCAGGTCCTTTTTATCATCTATCTATCTATCTATCTATCTATCTATCTATCTATCTATCATCTATCTATCTATCTATCTATCTATCTATCTATCTATCTATCTATCTATCTATCCTTATAGATTTTTATTGATTTCAGAGAGGAAGGGCGAGGGAGAGAGAGATAGAAACATCAATGATGAGAATCATTGATTGGCTGCCTCCTGCATGCCCCCTACTGGGGATTGAGCCCACAACCAGGGCATGTGCCCTCGACTGGAATTGAACTCAGGGCCCTTCAGTTCGAAGGACAACGCTCTATCCACTGAGCCAAACCAGCCAGGGCTGTCAGGTCCTTTTTAAAAAAATATATTTTTATTGACCTCAAAGAGGACGGAAGAGGGAGAGAGATAAAAACATCAATGATGAAAGTGATTCATTTATTGGCTGCCTCCTGCACACCCGACACTAGGGATCGAGCCCCCAACCTTGGCATGTGCCCTGACTGAGAATAGAACCGTGACCTCCTGGTTCATAGGTCAATGTTCAACCACTGAGCCACACCGGCCCAGCAGATACTTTTATTTTTTCTTGCAAGAGGCTTATCTTATTACTGTCATTATGGGGCTATCACAGATTTTCCACAAACCTGAGATATACCATTCTTGCCATAAGATCAAGTTCTTGATTTCTGCCAAATACTGAGGGATTTTTATGTGAGTTAAAACCCAGGGTGTAGTTTGCAGATTGAATGAGTACATCAATTTGCCTTTAGTGTCACTTTTTGCCTCTGGTGGAGACATTCTCAACAATAAATTATGCCATTGAAACATGTACTATTTTTAAATAGAGATGCGGCTGCATTCCATTCCAGCATCAGTTTTTATGGTGAGAGCCTGAAGGCAAAATATTATGCTGTTTCTTTCCATTGTCTTCCTTGCATTCAGATTTCAAGGCAATTCTTGTACAGTTTCTATTTGGGCATGATCACTTTTGATGAGCAAAGTGAATAAGGACATAAATAATGAAACCGATTCAGAATTAATGACCTAGATGTAGCATAATCAGGATGACTTAGAGTAGGTTAAGTAAAAAAATACAACCACCAGATTTTAGGAAAACAATATGAACTTTGAAGGCATGACAAAATTTGGTGCTTTTATTGCCTAAGCAATTATCAGTAATTATATTTTAACTATGGTTTCCCCTCAGAGTCACCACAGTTCCAAATTTATGGCACTAAGAGAATAGCTATTAACTGTAGTATTTTTTCCCATAGAAAATGCTTATGTTTTTATGAAAAATTATCTTGTTTCTTTTTGTATTATTGAAAAAGAATGCACACCCAAACACAAAAACATAAATTATTTAAAAATTTTTTCTATTTACATCCATCATGGTTCTTCATGTTTTAGGACATGGCTTCACTATGAAGCTTATAACCCCAACATTGTTCAAATTAAAGCTGAATTCTAGTTTTACCACACTAAGTGCCCTGATTCTTTCTTTTCTGTTCACGCTGTTCATTTTGCCTTCCCAAATATAAATTGGAAATGAGGAGAAGGACAGAACTGGACACAAAGGAAAGGCTTTTACTTATAAGAACAAGTTGTACACACATTAGTTACTTTAATTTCCTTGGAAACTTGTCTTATAATCCTAACTCTGACTGCTAATTATTTCCCCTTTAGAGAAAAAAAAAGAAGCAAACAATCTCCCCCAAAGTACCCCCCCCCCAAACATTTCAAGCTATTCACAGCTTTCTAATGACACAATTAAAAAGGCAGTTCATGAATGCTTTACAGAGGCTAAATGCAAAATATGCACAATTAAAATAAAAAGTTCTAACGAGTGTAAATAAATCACTTAAGCAGTTCATGTGTTTAGGCTGTTAAGGAAACAGAAGAAATGCCAATATTTCTTTCTGACAAAATTTAATTATATGTGACAAAAGTTCAAGCAAAATAGCAGTTAATGAAATCTGTTTACTTATTTAAGAATAAGTAACAATCCATAAACCACTTAAAACATCAACCACAAGGACATTGATATTCAAATTCAGGAGTTATTTTAGACAGATTAAGTTTTAGATTTCACAGGTTTTTTGAATTTGCAAAAGTTTCTGCAAGTCTGAAATGTTCACGGTCTGTGCCCACATTTGCCACCACCATTGCCCTTGCCTAGGGGGACTGTCTTTCTCTCAACCTTCCCAACCAGACCTCTGACTAAGGCAGTGGTTCTCCAACAATAGCCTGCATCATAATCATAAACCGTTTGTTTACACAGAGATTTCTGAGTTCCACCCCAGTGTTTTTGATCCAGTAGGTCCAGAATGGGCCTAAGAATTTGATATTTTTTAACAAGAATTTAAAAGATGCTGTGTTCCTAGAACTCAGCAAGCTTTTCCTTCCTCCCTTCCTTCCTTCCTTCCTTCCTTCCTTCCTTCCTTCCTTCCTTCCTTCCTTCCTTCCTTCCTTCCTTCCTTCCTTCCTTCTTTCTTTATTTCTTTCTCATGTTTAAAAAAATGTTAATATTCTTTTATATATTACATTTCTAAAAAATTGAATTTCTTTAAAGAAGTAAAATAAAGCTTCCAAAAACTTGAAAATTGTTTTCCAAAGTTGATTGTATCATTCTACACTAGCCATTTATGGAAGTTCTAGTTGCTTCACATGATTGTCAATACTGTGGTCACTGTTTTTAAATTTATTCTGTTTTAAATGTTAATTTCCTCAATAACTAGTGATGCTGAACATCTATTCATGTATTTGTTTGCCATCTATGTGTCTTCTTTGGTGAAATGTCAGATCTTTCACCCATTAAAAAATGGGTTGCTCGTTACCTTATTATTTAGTTATAAGAGTCCTTTCTATATTCCAGATATGTCTCTTGTCAGATAAATGTTTTGCAGATATTTTTCTCCCAGGCTTTGGCTTGTCTTGTTTTATTTTTGTAGCATCTTTTGAGGAGTGAGTTTTAATTTGTGATGAAGTAAATTTATTGATTTTTTTAAAGTGTCCTTTTTGTGTGCCATTAAGAAATAATTGCCAAACCCAAGTTCATTCAGATCACCAAGCTTATTCTTGATTTAGACCCTTTGTGCATGCTGTTCCCTCAGCCTGGAGTTTTACATTTTTGCTCTCTGCCTCACTGGCTTCTATTCATATACTTCAGATCTCAGTTAATGTGACCGTGAAAGCAAGCCCAACCCTGGCTGCCCAAAGTAAAGCAAGCTCCCCGCTATTTTTCTCACTCTCAGCACCTTATTTTCCTTCTTAGCACTGATCACAATTTATAAGTGCATATCTATTTGCCTACTTGTTAATTCATTGTCTCCATTCCCAAGACCCTAATCTTCATTAAGGCAATTCTACATTATTTTTTTTCCCAGGATATGCCTGCACCAAGTACATGATAATCCCTCAATATATTTTTATTAAAAATAAACACTCAAGAGAATTAGGAATTTTTACATTAATCACTAAAAACTTTAGACCAGCAGCTATCCTCAAATTGCTTCATAAACATAGCTCATTGCCTTTAGGTTCCATATCTAATTTATTTATTTTCTGTTGGGACATGTGCTGATTTTTAAGGTCTCTCTAACCCTCTGAGCAAGAACGTAACATTCCAGCTTTTGGTACCAACTAGAGAGCTTTTTGGTACCAACCAGAGAGTTTTCATGAAAATAGAGCCAGTGGAAGAAAAGGGGAAGTGATCTATTTAAGGAAAATATGTTCTTCTGGTGGTGATACATTTGGTGTAGCCTTCTGGGGGGCATTTTCCACGACTTAAAAAACATGAAAATATTTATATAGAAAAAGATGACAAGACTAAAATACTAGGGTTTCCATGGAGAGTTGTATAGTGGCCTGGTCAAGAGGACACAGAGGGCTGAAATCCAGCCTGGGTTCCATTACAGAATTGGTGCATTTTGGCTCAGGCTGAGGATCTCTTTGAAGAAAGAGGTACCTTTTTCTCCAGTAGCCAAAGAGGTGTTTGCAGGAATTGGCATTATATGGGGTTGAAAGACTTCATTTGCAAATATTTTCCATGCATTTCCACTTGTGTAAAAATGGGGAAAGTAACATAGACACATCAGGCCTGTTGTAAAGACAAATGAGAAGGCCAAGTCTATTTTTCCTTCTTTTACTACATCTACAACCAGTTAAGCGCTGTGTCAGGCAATATGGAGAAAAAAAGGTCACATGAGGTCTTAATCAGTCTAGTTCAGGGAGACTCTGCAAAGCAGATGATGATTAGCTAGTTCATCCATGAGAGAGCCAGAGACTAAGATCCTTTCTTTGGTAGCTGCGTCTTTGGAGCCAACTTGTAATATTACCTTGGGGAAACCTGTCTTTCCTCACTCTTTTATTATGTAACTTGGTATTTTAAAAATTTTTTAATTTTTAATTAAAAATATTTATTGTTGAAAGTATTACATATGGCCCTGTTTTTCCCCATTGACCTCTTGTAGCCTGCCCCTAACCCACACCCAAGACCTTCACCACCCTATTGTATGTGTCCATGAGTTATGCATATATGCATGTAAGCTCTTTGGTTGATCTATTCCTATCCATCCCGGCCTTCCCTCTGAGATTCCACAGTCTGTTCCATGCTTCTATGTCTCTGGATCTATTTTGTTCATTGGTTTACTTTGTTCATTAGATTCTACACATGAGTGAAATCATGTGATATTTGTCTTTCTCTGACCAGCTTATTTCACTTAGCATAATACTCTCCATGTTGTTGAAAATGGTAAGTAATTGGTAAGAAATCTTTTTTTTTTTTTTTTTTTTTTTTTACTGCTGCATAGTATTCCATGGCATAAACGTATCACAGCTTTTTTATCCACTCATCTCCTAATGGGTACTTGGGTCGTTTCCATAACTTGGCTATTGTAAATAGCACTGCTATGAACACAGGGGTGCATATATTCTTTCTGATTGGTGTTTCCAGATTCTTAGGATATATTCCTAGAAGTGGGATCAGAAGGTCAAATGGCACACACTGACCACCAGGGGGCAGACGCTCAATGCAGGAGCTGCCCCCTGGTGGTCAGTGCGCTCCCACAGGGGGAGCTCTGCTCAGCCACAAGCCAGGCTGACGGCTGCCAGCACAGCAGTGATGGTGGGAGCCTCTCTTGCCTCCTCAGCAGCGCTAAGGATGTCCCACTGCAGTTTAGGCCTGGTTCCCGCTGGCAAGTGGACATCCCCCGAGGGCTTCCAGGCTTCCAGGGGGATGTCTGACTGCCAGCTTAGGCCCGATCCCCCCAGGGAGTGGGCCTAAGCCAGCAGGTGGACATCCCCCGAGGAGTCCCAGATTGCAAGGGCACAGGCCAGGCTGAGGGACCCCTTGCCCCGAGTGCACAAATTTTTGTGCACTGGGCCTCTAGTTATTAATAATTAATAAACATAAAAAGAAGTATACATAGGAACAATAGCAGGCAACCTGTGATGTATGTGTGTCTTCTTGTCATATAAGCTGATTATAATCAAAACAATAACATTCTATATATACTCACTGACAAATGTAGAATATAATTGCTTGGTAATAAATATTGTAGAATACAGTGAAAAAAAAAAAAAAAAAGAAGGTCAAATGGTAGTTCAATTTTTAATTTTTTGAGGAAACTCCATAATATTTTTCACAGTGGCTACACCAGTCTGCATCCCCACTAGCAGTGTACTATATACTAGGGTTCCCTTTTCTCCACATCCTCACCAACACTTGTCATTTATTGATTTGTTGATGTAGCCATTCTGACAGGTGTGAGGTGATACCTCATTGTTGTTTTAATTTGCATCTCTCTGATGATCAGTGGCTTTGAGAATTTTTTCATATGTCTCTTGGCATCTGTATGTCCATTGTGGAGAAGTGTCTATTTATGTCCTTTTCCCATTTTTTAGTCTTACTTTTGTTAAGTTATATGAGTTCCCTATATATTTTGGAAATTAACTCCTTATTGGATGTATCATTGGCAAATATGTTTTCCCATGCAGTGGTCTCTCTTTTCATTTTGTTGATGGTTCCTTTTGCTGTACAGAAGATTTTTATTTTGATTTAGTTCCATTTGTTTATTTTCTCTTTAGTTTCCTTTGCCCTAGGACTGTGGTCGGCAAACTGAGGCTTGCAAGCCACATGTGGCTCTTTGGCCCCTTGAGTGTGGCTCTTCCTAAGCCTTAGGAGTACCCTAATTAAGTCAATAACAATGTACCTACCTATATAGTTTAAGTTTAAAAAATTTGGCTCTCAAAAGAAATTTCAATCGTTGTACTGTTGATATTTGGCTCTGTTGACTAATGAGTTTGCCAACCACTGCCCTAGGAGATGTATCTATAAACATAATAGAGTACTGGTACACGAAATTTGTGCACGGGTAGGGTCCCTGGGCCTGGCTGGCTATCAGGGCCTTCCTTCCCCTGGCTGTCGGCTGGGGCCTTTTTTTGTTCTGTGCCAACCCCTGGTGTCAGCACACATCATAGTGAACAAACTCCCAGTCATTCAAACTCCCGAGGGGACAATTTGCATATTAGCCTTTTTATTATATAGGATTGCAATGAGAGATGTCTGAGATTTTGTTGCCTATGGTTTCTTCTAAGATTTTTATGATCAGAAAACCTGAATAGGCTGATCATACTAATGAAATTGAAGCAGTAATAATAAAAAAAACTTTCAGCAAACCAAAGCCCTGGTCTGGACAGCTTCACAGGGGAGTTTAACAAAACATTAAAAGAAGAATTAACACTTATCCTCGTCAAACTATTCAGAAAATTCAAGAGGAAGGAATACTTCCAAACTCTTTCTATGAGGCCAGCAGTACCCTAATTCCCAAACCAGATAGATGCTACAAAGAAAGAGAATTACAGGCCAATATCTCTGATGAACATAGATGCTAAGATCCTCAACAAAATATTAGTAAATCAGATTCAGCAATACATTATAAAGATCATACACCATGACCAAGTGGGATTTATATCAGGGATGCAAGGCTGGTACAATATTCACAAATCAATAAATGTGATACATCACATGAACAAATTGGGAGACAAAAATCACATAACCATATCAATCGATGCAGAAAAAGCATTCAACAAAATCCAACACCCTTTTTTGATAAAAATTCTCAGCAAAGTGGTAATAGAGGGATCATACCTCACCATAATAAAAGCCATATATGACAAACCTACAACCAACATCATACTCAATGGGCAAAACCTAAAACCATTTCTCCTAAGAACAGGAACAAGAAAGTGGATGCCCACTTTCACCACTGTTGTTCAACATAGTATTGGAAGTCCTAGCCATAGCAATAAGACAAGAAGAAAAAATAAAAGGCATCCAAATTGGAAAGGGAGAAGTAAAACTGTCATTATTCACAGATGACATGATATAGTACATAGAAAACCATAAAGACTCCATCAAAAAACTAATAGATTTAATAAATGAATTTGGCAACATGGCAGGATACAAAATTAACACCCAAAAATCTATGGCATTTTTATATACAAATGATGAACTCTCGGAAAGAGAAACTAAAAAAAACCTACCCCATTTATGATTGCAACAAAACATTAAGATACTTAGGAATAAACTTAACCAAGGAGGTAAAAGACCTGTACTCAGAAAAGTAGAGGAAAATGAAAAAAGAAATAGAGGAAGTAGCAATCAAGTGAAAGAATATACCATGTTCATAGATTGGTAGGATCAATATCATTAAAATTTCCATACTACCCAAAGCAATCTAAAGATTTAATGCAATCCCTATTAAAATACCAATGGCATATTTCACAGATCTAGAACAAATACTCCAAACATTTATATGAAACCAAAAAAGACCCTGAATAGCTGCAGCAATCTTAAGAAAGAAGAGCACAGCTGGAGTTCTCACAATACCAGATATCAAGTTATACTGCAAAGTCACTGTACTCAAAACTGCCTAGGACTGACACAAGAACAGGCATATAGATCAATGGAACATAACAGAGAATCCAGAAATCGACCCAAGCCACTATGCTCAATTAATATTTTACAAAGTAGGCAAGAATATACAATGGAGTAAAGAAAGTCTCTTCAATAAATGGTGTTGGGAAAATTGGACAGGTACATTAAAAAAATGAAAGTGGACCACCAACTTATACCAGACACAAGAATAAACCCCAAATAGATACAATATTTAAATGTAACTCATGAAACTATCATGCAGCTTTGTAAGATCTCCCTGAACTAGACATTGGGATGTGGGTCCATGAAACTGATAAAGGAAGATAAAGCATGGTAGGAGGAGGAAAGATATTTGTCCAGAGCTTGAGCAAACAGTAAGAGGTAAGAAAGCTTAATGTGTTTGGGAAAGAGCAAACAGTCTTTAATAAGGTGAAGCCTAAAACACAGGGCAGTTGTGGAAGATAAATCATGAGCATTTTTTTGGAGCAAGATTGTGGTGGATTTAGATGAGCTGGACTGTGCAATGCAGATGATAAGTTTCTGCAAAGGGTTATGGCATATTCTCTCCACAACTCTTTTAGTTAAATTTAATTACTACTCACTTGCAAACACTTATTTCATATCAATTATGTACTATGCATTTATGTACTATGCACATATCTTCTGGGAAAATGGAACTCTCAACAGACTCAGAGTCTTTAGCAGACACACACAATTTAGTGGTTACTAAAAAACAATGTAATCACACTATGAGAAGTTGTGTCATGGGGTTTGGATAGTGAAAAGAAGGGTGCTGAGGCAGGTCACGAGAGATTCCCTGAGTAGATTAGGTGAATGAAGTCATCCATAGAGGGCAACAATAGAAAAAGAACGTTCACCTGGGTGCAGCATGTTCAACTGGAAAATTTAAAATAGATCAATGTAAGCCTGTGGTCATTTTGGAAAGGAGAAAGAAGTGACAATGGGTGTTTGTAGGTTCAGGCAAGAAGTAAGATTGGCCAGAAACTGGATGGTGTCAAATGGGAGAAAATTATCTGTAAAATAAATTTTGAAAGTCTTATGTATGTGAAAGAGCATTTCCCCTCTTCCTTTGTGCATACTTATTCACCATTCAAAAAAAATCTTATTGAGCGACTATTATATGCTAGGGAATGCTCACGCACTAGGGACACAGAGCAGGGCACAAAACAGACCAAGTTCTTATTATTGTGCAGCTTAACTCTAATGTATATAACTAATTTAATGTAAATGATGATTATTATTACACAGGCTTATAAAGGCTTATAAATTTCATAGCTATAAAATGCAACATTTTGGTGAAGAAAATGCAGGACAGAGTATGGTACTGTATATAGTAGTTTATCAAGAGACTCTTTTTCCACTAAAACAAATTAAGCTACCTCTGTATGTATAAATCATGAATAATAAAGGAATCTAGGGTTGTGAATCAACCTGTGCAATATGCTACACCCAGTTTGCTTTATACTGGGCACATTGATTTAATTTTAGTTCTATAGGGAAGGCACTCACTATTAAAACAAAATAGATTGTTGCTGATTTGATTTCCCATTCAATGTATTATCAACTTAGACATACTGAAGCAGAACTGAATCAGAGATGAATATAAATTTCCTAAGAGCTGAGATAAATATAGTTAAATGAAAGAGGGCTGAAAAGGATTATAGAATGCCCTTCAATATCCACTTTTACTTTCAGATTATTGTAGCTCCTGATTTTAATAAACATTTTTATTTAGTTTTTCCAAAGTCCTTTTCTATCTTAAAAATTGAACAACAGATGAACAAGATATTCGACTACTTAAAGTCAAATAAAATGGGCATAAACTGGATTTTTTCATTAAAATCTATGAAATAGCATGTTTAAAAATTAGATTGATAAATTTTTTATAATGATTCATTTTAATTTAATCATATTCTTAGCCTGAAAACAAAGTCTTATGTATTAATTCCAACCAATGTACCCCTCCAGATATATTAGTGGTTATTATTTTAACCTCAATGTATGTATGAGTGTGAGAGAAATCTAGCTTCTTAAGTGGGGTCAAGAGTTTATTCAGGTTTTCATTTTTTTCACCATATAATGAGTTTTACTTTAAAATATTCCTTGAGTTTTTCTGATCACATCGTGAGGCGAGGCCTAAATTCATAACCTGTTATGTTCTGTTATGACAACTGTTATGATAATGTCCATTTGAAAACATGCAAATGATGAATAAATTACTACTTACACAAATGTGTCCACATGTCAAGTTGTCCAATCAATGTACTCAAATGTTATTTAAAAAAAAATTCAAAGTCATTGGCCAAATATAACCTTTATAAAAGTGATTAGTATTTAACTATCAAAGATATCAAACTTTAATAGCAATAGATTTTTTTCTTTTTCAGAAAGGGAATATGACAGTATTCTCAAAAATCTGTGGGAATGATTCTGTATTGATTATAGAAGAATACTATATCAGTTGAAAAAAGGGCTTAAAATCTTTAAAGATAATTTTTTCACTAAGAATTCAAGTTTTTTTGAAAGTCAAAGTGGGTCAGATTTTGCTAAGACCCATCTTGCATATGACATTCAACCCCAAACCCCAGGCTATTTTAACACTGAGACAATCTTGAAAACCTCTTCCCTCAACCTTTATAACAAAATGTCAGGGTGGCTCCACAGGTAATATTTTATTCACTGCTGTAAGCCAAAGGATCAATAGAACTTATGCTCATTTATTTAGCTTATATTTCTTTTAACCTTATGCTTTATTGGATGCACAAAATCGTTATATTAGGTAATGCTTGTGGGTGATTCTAGTTTGGGGTTTCTGTAGGTTGAAAACCATGAACCATTCTCTGTCCCTACTAGAAATATGTGGAAACCAATAGCCAGCTGATAAGTAGTAGGTGAAATTAGTGAAATGTTGTTGCATTTGGGTCAGACAAGAGCCTTAAACCACAGGGCAATTAAATAGGTATTATGCAATGAGACCTGATAGGATTTAGATTCACAGCAATTGTACAGATTCAAATTGAGTGAAAATATTTTAAAGTAGAAAAATAAGCAGATAAAATGAAACTTGGTGGTGGTTTGCCACTAGTTTAAAAAAATAAATCAATATATTGCTTATTTTCCTTATTCACTTTAATTTCTATTCAATTACTATACTTTGGCATGTATTGCTGATAAATTGACTGTTCTCTTTGCTTATTGCCATGTTAAGATCAATGGTAGGATTTAAATATTTGATAGGAAAACATACTAAATGGGCCCACTGAGTCTATAATAATGTGGGATCCCAGGAAACAAAACTTCTAAAAACAAGTGTGTTTTGAAGAAGGCTCTTAACTATCTGAAGAAAAAAATTCATCATAAAAATCAATTCTTTAAAAGGAAATAGAAATTTATCTTAGTGTTAGATTCTCTAGCCTCACTCTGGTTAAGAGAGTTTGACATTTCAGGGCTGAACACACTGTGGAAACTTAATATATATAGAAATTTACAAACAAAAACATAACAATGATATGTGGGCCAATTTTCAGAAACATTGAAAATCAACGTATCCTTACTCTGCCTAATTCAGTAAACTCAATTAGTTAGTGTAAACTCGATTTGAGTGGACTTACACATAACTATTTGAATTTTACATTGAACATTAATCCAATTACTTTTAAGGTAAAAATTTCCTTTATTTCCACACCTAACCCCATCCCCAGGATTCCAGAAAGTTTGCTTTGAGTGTTTCTTGTTTATCATTAAAGGATATTTTAAGACATTTGTTTCTATTATATTTATCCCATAATTCTCATTACATATACCACTCACCCTATACCACAACTATGAACTTTTTCACAGGCATTTAACATTGATTTTGCACCATATTTGGAGAAAAACATCCCCTTTCCCCAATTACTGAAGTTAAGACTATTTTTTTACTTTCTCCTACTTGCTCTCCCAGTTTTATCCCACATTCATCTCCATTTCTACACACAAACATATGCCCTCCACCCTGAACACAGATCCTCAATGGGTTGACAAGATAAGTCATAAAATGTAGGAACTCCTGGGAAAGCTATCCACTGTTCATAGCTAGCAAGCAGTTTTAATTTTAAAAAGTTGATTAGTCTCAACTATTCTGAATGTCCTGCTTTCAGAAACTCTTCAAAGAATGTGCTTATAATCAGTCTGTTTGGCAGGAAATTATGAAGAGAATTTGTAAATTTAATTGCTGTTATTGGTAAATGTGATAACATTTAAACAGCATAAAATTATATGACTAAATATCTTAATTTTAAAGTATTAATAGTGGGAAGGCAAGTTTAGCTCTAAGTTGTCTGAAGCAATCCCAAAATGGTACAATTCAAATGCCAATAGAAAAATTGGAATAAGTAACTGAGAATGTCTTCCACAAGAGAGATTCAGAAAGAGTAGGTCATTATTTATGTCAAGATTTTGGAGTAAAAATATCTGATCAATTCAGACACTTTCATATTATGTACCTGAAAAGTCCAAGTCACTTATAAAACCATTTTCTTACTAATAATCATCCCTTTCTTAGACCTTTGCATTACTTCTCTTCTATTACCAATTCCAATAAGTACCTAGGAGGTGGCTTCGGGGGAGGGTGGATTTTTCATAAAGAAACAAAATTTTCATCACTGCTAATGAATTATTGCATGTACAAGAACAAAACAGCATTGAAAAAGCCATGTTGAGATACAGGGGCTGAATGGATTATGAATTTTGCTTGCTAGTTGTGGTGGGCATTTTTCCTGGTCTGGCATCTATCCTTCAGCTGTTGTGACTGTTGGCTGTTAATGTTTCACAGTTGCCTCTCTTCTCTAGAAAGGTGACCTCTACTGGTGGTGGGAGTCCCCTAGCCCAGGAGGTACACACACCCTTTGCCTAGGAGGTAATTCATGTTCCCAGTGGTCAGCCACAGCCAGTGGGATGCTGGAGCAGAGCCCAAGAGTGAATTGTGTGTGTGTCTTTCCAACAATGCATTCAATGAAATTATGTTGGTAGCTTGAATTGGCCATGGTAGGAATATTTACACCATGACAACTGGAAAATGCTACAGGTCAGCATTCACCCCTTCTCAGAGCTAACTGGTATTTATTCACAAACTGCTGGTTATAGTCAATGACTGTCTGGATTGTAAAAAGACAACTCTGCTGTGTGGTTTATACTCCAGAGTTCTCTCCTTATGGATCAAGACATGAAGCTAGATTCTGCTTGGGGTATTGCCTTGCTTGGCTCTTCTTCATAATTAAGCTTCCTCAACTCCCATAAAAGCTTTCCCTGAAAGCACACCATTTATTAATCATGTATACCCAGACACCTGTTCATAGGGTCTGCTTTTAGGAAATTTGACCTATAAGATCAGTTTAGTCAGTCCTTAGCTAAGTGGATGCTGTACAAAAGCCTCAAAGAACATGTGTTCAAAATTACACAGAGTTCCAACTCATTGGCCACTTGAGTCCCAAGGATCAGATGAAACTGCAAAAGGTAAATTTGAAATGACAAGGATCTACACTTTGTGTATGTGGACATAAAAGAAAGAAGGTGATGGTAAGAGATGAAGCCTGTGTAAAGTGGGCAGTTTTTCATATCATGCTCCTCATATTATGCTCACATACCCAGAGGTCAATGTACTGGAGGATTCAGTTAATTTCAGATTTTAGAGAAAAATGTCTTCATATTAAAACACAACAAATACACTGTGGAGAAGGTCATAAAATGGATGTGAGATTTGAAAAAGAAAACAAGAAACAAAGACAACTGGAAAATTTCAGGCTCATGGAAAAATGGGTGCAAGGAGAATATACCAGGCTTCATCTCCTTGGCCATTAAGAGAACTAAAATAGAAAAGTTTGAGGAACACTGCTGTTGGAAAGTGCAGTTGATAGAAAAATCCACAGTAAATGTTAAACATAACTAAAATATTATGAAAAAGTTTACTTTTCTTAGGCCTTGTTAAAATGCAAGGATTACATTCGTATCATAGGCAGATCTGTTCCCATAATACTCAGAAAACTGGTTTGCTAATTATTCAATGAGATTGCTTAACTTAGTTAATGTAAGGTTGTGTAAGGTATAATATTGGTGCCAATATTAACTGTGTAATTTTGCAGATTGTAATTGCCAAGCATGACAGGAACACAGCAGGAGCCTACTCCTTGGGTTATTTGTGCTTAAATCATTCCTTGTTGTGCTTATGGTAGGAGAGTAACACAACTATGAACTTTAAACTTGTTACAAGTTTGGTAGATGTCAAAGGAAAATAAATAAATAAATATATATATATATATATATATATATATATATATATATATATATATATATATATATATATATATATATGCTATGTACTTCCATTTTCGAGGGAATTTCAGTTATATAAATAACCCGTACATTTTGAACTGTTTCTAGTTAATGTGGCATATGCACACATACACACAAGCTAATAAAAATTCTTGTTTCCTCAGCTTGGTGCTAAACAATAATATTCCCAAGAAAACTAAGATGGCATTAATACAATCCCCAGTACAATTTTACTCATGCAATAAATTAAACATTCACACTCCATAATGAGATCAGTCTTCTTTTGGGTATAGGTTTTAAACTTATCATAAATTAATGAGTGATTGAGTTTTTAGATCCATTAATGCTGATGATATATTACCAATGTTTTTGTTTTGAATAGCCTTTTATTACCTATGACTCTTGAGGAATAGTATTATAATTACTACCAGCCACAAACAAAGCTTCTGGAGTAAATCCTCAGTAAACAGGATTGGCATATTAAAGGGCCAGTTTTTGATATGGTTTCTTTCAAATAGTAGGAAGAATGATATTCTTTGGAGAAATTTTATTATCTAATTAAATACTTCTTTAGAACAATGTCAGATGAACGCATTAGCTGAACATTTTGATTACCCATGTCCTTCTAAATATCCCATGACCAGAAGAAGAGCTGTACAACTCTGATTTAATGCAATAACAATGGTAGCCAATTCCAGCTTCTTCTTTTATCACAGTCCATCAAAGGAATACAAAAGAGTCCAAATTAAAATAAGTTCAATAATAAAAAGAACATGTCCCTTTTCTGACTGTTCTAAAGCCTCTTCCTATTTTTAAGCAAAGTTCATTCAGTAATTACCTTATTTATGAAAGTAAAATAGAGGGATGTTATTAAGTAAATGGTCTTACGCTTTGAATTCAGAAGGCATCTCAAAACAGTAAAAAGGAAAGGGTGTTGAATGTTATTAACTCATTTCCTCCCACCCACTGCTTTAAATCGTTTGCTTGGTTCCAATGTATACTACACTTACATAAGTTGTTTATGAAGAGCCAAATTAATAGTCTTTGCAATTGTTTTTGTTGGAGTTTGGAGAGCTGACAAATGAATTAGTAGAAAATGGCAATTCTACATGAATTAGCTTTTAAGTCTCCCTAAGAGGCTGATGCAGAACTTAATAAGAGACTTATTAGGAGAAGTAGGACAACTTAATTCAGATTGATTATAGACTTTGGTGAAGACAGCTGGGGTTCAAGTGAAACTGAAAAAGAACTTATATGCACTTCAAAGTATGCTAAGCAGATGTCTGAAACAATTACTCCGCACTGTCTTTTCAGAAGTTTCAAAGGCAGGATGGGAATAGCCTGGTAAACGAAGGTTCTATTTGCCTAAGTTGAGGTAGAGGCTTTTAAAGCACACATCGCTATCTACAATCAGAGGCCTTGGGTAAAGAAAATGAGTCAACATTGCTGTCCTCAGTAATTTGCCTTTAGCTTTATAAACAAAGAAGGTAATGAGAGACAATACATGGGAACTAAGTAATAAGCTATCCTGGCAACACTAACTTACAATTAATTTTACACTGAACAAATAATTTGGTCAGGAATTTTAAGATGACTAGTTCCTACTTCAGTTTCTAAGTTCTATTAAAGCCAACAATGACCATTCTGTTTTTTTTTAAAAAAATACTATTCTTATATGTGAGACTTTACTATAATATGCTTTCTCATTCCCGATATCAAAAGCCAAATCACATGCTTTTAAGCATCACAATTGCATGTTTTGAAAACTAAATAAAACCCTGGTTACCCCATATGACAGGTACTAGGTCCATATTTAATCCATATTTATAAAAGAGTGCATATTTTTGTTTGTATTTTCTTCTTGATCAAAGGCTTATATAATACACATAACTTTTGTGTTTTAAAAAAATATGTTTTTATTGATTTTAGAGAGATAGGAAGAGAGAGGGAGAGATAGAAACATCAATGATGAGAGAGAATCATTGATCTGTTCCCTCCTGCACAGCCCCTACTGGGGATCAAGCCCGAAACTCGGGCATGTGCCCTGACCAGAAAACAAACTGTGACCTCCTGGTTCATGGGTTGACAGTCAACCAACTGAGCCACACCGGCTGGACTACACATAGCATCTACACTAATAAAAGACAAACATGAAAATTGACTGTACCTTTGCTATGCCTTAAGCCACACCCACCAGCCAATCAGAGTGACTATATACAAATTAACCCAACCAAGATGGCAGCCGGCAGCCACGGAGCTGGAGCAAGCAGGATGCTTGGTTGCCCCAATGATGGAGGAAGCCAAGCTTCCCAGCTGCCGCAGCCGGCTCTGAGCTCTACTCAAAGCAACAAAGTTTCAATTATAGAAGGTAAATAAACCCCAGATACCTGCTTTCAGCCAGCTGTGGCCATGGAGCTGGAGCGAGCAGGAGTGGGTTGCCCCTGGTGATGGAGGAAGCCAAGCTTCCCTCCTGCCCGCCCTGGCCTGCTCTGAGCTCCTCTCAAGGCTACAAAGTTTCAATTATAGAAGGTAAATAAATCCCAGAATAAAAAAAGAAAAAGAAAAAAAGGAGAGGCTGGGAGCTTCCGTCACCAGGGGGGCTTGGCCAGCCTGAAAATGGCCCTCAGCCCCTCATTCAGACTGGCCAGGCACCCCAGTGGGACCCCCCCACCCTAAAGGGGGTGTGGCCAGCCTGTAAACAGCCATCAGCCCCTCACCCAGGATGGCCAAACCTCCAAGGGGGTGTGACCAGCCTTCAAACAGCCATCAGCCACTCACCCAGGCTGGCCAGGCACCCCAGTGGGACCCCCACCCTGAAGGGAGTGTGACCAGCTGCAAACAGCCATCAGCCCCTGACCCAGGCTGGCCAGGCACCCCAGTGGAGACCCCCACCCTGAAGGGGGTGTGACCAGCCTGCAAACACCCATCAGCCCCTCACCCAGGCTGGCCAGGCACCCCAGTGGGACCCCCACCCTGATCTGGGACACCCTTCAGGGCAAACCAGCCGGCCCCCACCCATGCACCAGGCCTCTATCCTATATAATAAAAGGGTAATATGCAAACTGACCCTAACAGCAGAATGACTGCGAATGACTGGTAACTATGACACACACTGACCACCAGGGGTCAGACACTCAATGTAGGAACTGCCTCCTGGTGGTCAGTGCACTCCCACAGGGGGAGCTCTGCTCAGTCACAAGCCAGGCTGATGGCTGCCAGTACAGCGGTGGTGGTGGGAGCCTCTCCCACCTCCTCAGCAGTGCTAAGGATGTCCGACTGCAGCTTAGGCCTGCTCCCTGCTGGCAAGTGGACATTCCCCAAGGGCTGCCGGGCTGCCAGAGTGATGTCTGACTGCCAGCTTGGGCCTGATCCCCCAGGGAGTGGGCCTAAGCCAGCAGGTAGACATCCTCCGAGGGGTCCCAGACTGCAAGAGGGCATAGGCCGGGCTGAGGGACCCCCCAGAGTGCACAAAAATTTGTGCACTGGGCCTCTCGTTTGTATATAAACAAGAACAGAAGCCTCCACAGAACAATTCATTTCTGGTTAATAACAATGAACAAAATATTAGTAAACTTTCTTCTTCCTACTAAGGGCAGTACAATTCATTCATTATGGAGATGTCATTCTTTTGTTCAGCGTTGGGAGTGCTTACATATTTTGAATCATTCTTAGGGCTGCTCTGTTTGTAATGGTTCTGTCTAACCATGCATCCCCTATTCTATAAGAAAGAATTATAAACTTTCTTATAAAACTCATATATAAGAAATCATTTAAGGTTGGCTCATATAATGATGCATATAACAAAATTAATAAAATATTAAAATATTAGAATGAGGGTTAAGATGACAAAAACAGTTGTGTGTACATGGTTGAAAGTTTCCTGCTTGCCAAAGTGAAGATAACATTCTAATATGTTACATCATGTTTCACATTGTCTATCAGAAGGAAACATAATTGGTTTTCTCATTGTCAAATTTGGAGACAGCATTCTTTTGATAAATTTCTCAGATTAAACCAAGCCACAGGGACTTAGGATGGTAGGCCTGAAAAGATACATTTGCCAAGTCTCTTCTTAAATTTTTACATATAAATGTTCAACATAAATAAATTAGAATAGCATGGTGGTTTCACCAGTCCCTAGTCTACTACACATATGATTACATTATCCCCAATTATAATTCTAAAAAGGTCTAATCAAAATATTTCATTGTAATAACTTTAGGGCAAAACTTACAGAATCCCTGTCTGTGACATTCACAGTAAAAATTGTAAGTTAAGGCCAGCCAGTGTGGCTCAATGGTTGAGCACTGGCTCATAAACCAGGAGGTCACCGTTCCATTCTAGGATTAGGGCACATGCCAGGGTTGTGAGCTCAATCCCCAGTAGGGGGCATGCAGGAGGCAGCTGATGGATGTTTCTTTCTCTTTGATGTTTCTCTCTCTCTCTCTCTCTCTCTCTCTCTCTCTCTCTCTCTCTCTCTCTCTTCCTCTCTGTTTAAAATCAATAAAAATACATTTTTTAAAAAGGTCTTTCCATAAGGAAAGATATTCATAAAAATATGTAAGGTAAAAGTCTGATAGAGAACATAAAACGTAACTATATAGTATAACAACTTTGCATATTCCAGTATGGTGTGCAGAAAAACTGTGTTTCAAGTCAACAGGCCAACTAAAGGCAGTGAAATATTCTTGGCTCAAGAATGATGTACCACTTTTTGTGTAAAGAAACCCTGTTAGATTAGAACAGAAAGAAAACATGGAAAAACAACAACTCACACAAACTGTTTCACACAGGAATTATTCTGAAGAACAAAACTATAATAGGTAAACTTTAGGTTCAGAAGTGATTCTACTTTATTAAAACCTGTCTATATTCCTTTTATAGAACTATGTAGAGCACTTCACAATTCAAGGAGCTATTCAGATTCCCCATTACTACAAGGAAAGTAAGAATATTTGTGTAGTCACATAAGCATTGGTATTATTTCCAGTATAGTGAGAGAGATCATGATTCTGTCCTTAAAATATTTGAGCCCTGACCGGTTTGGCTCAGTGGATAGAGCGTCAGCCTGCGGACTCAAGGGTCTCAGGTTCGATTCCGGTCAAGGGCATGTACCTTGGTTGCAGACACATCCCCAGTAGGGAGTGTGCAGGAGGTAGCAGATTGATGTTTCTCTCTCATCGATGTTTCTAACTCTCTATCCCTCTCCCTTCCTCTCTGTAAAAGAATCAATAAAATATATTTAAAATATTTTAAAAAATATTTGGTAAGTAGTATAAATCATGAATTTTAAAAATAAAGAGGCATATAAAATTTAAACTTTATTCTAGTGGTTATTCCTATGGAAGCTATATTTGGATGGCTGAGGTTCTCTTAGTTAATATTAATATATATATATATATATATATTTCTCTTAATTTACTGTATGTATACTGTCCTATAGATGATTAGCTAGCAATAATCGCATTCCCACAGTGTCCCAGGACTTAGTTGTTGTTTTATCCATTCTCTGAAACCCAAAAGCCACATTTACTAATGGCAATGATATAACACCACATCCTACAGAAACATACATTCCATAGTTATTGCTTTAACAAATGAGATCAGAATGGAGGTGGATATTATGATAGAGTCACTAGGGGTGATAGAACTGAACCATGATGGATATGTAAAATGTTTTTCTGGCTCCATGCCTAGCTATTAGTTTGGAGTTCCCTACAGTGTGGAGCTTCCAGGCCTTAAATTGCTGAGTAGAAAAACAGGAACAGTGGTTTTAAATGCTTCTATTTCTTTTCAAAGTAAGTTTTAATCAAATTCACCCCTTAAAAACTACCACTACCAAAGCTTCAGAGTATGGTACTGTTGAAATGCAACAGAAAAAAACAGATTTATTTTATTTCCACTGCGAAATGAAGAGGAGCTACTGAAAGGAAATAAATATATATGAATCCATGTAATCCATAAGTTTAAAATATACATTAAATACTTATAAAATACTGGTTTGGAAACCAAAATAATCACATCTATTAGGACCAGTACATAAATATTCTGATAGGTATTATAACTTAAGTGTATGTATGTCTGCGAAACACAAAACTGTTGAGATGTATTCCATTTAAAGGAATATTTAATATATATGTTTTGTAATTATTGGAATCAGAATGAGAATCTTACCAATTAGGGCAGAAGTGGGGAACATCCAGCCTGAAGGCTGTGTAAGGCCCACAAAATCATTTGGCCTGGCCCTGCCAAGGCATTAGGGGTAAGTTAATTAAATGTTTGACCAAATATAGCAGGCTAATTTTTAAGTTGCTAATTTTGTATGGCCCGCAAATGGTGTTTTAAATATTCAGTGGCCCTTGGCAGAAACAAGGTTCCCCACCCCTGAATGAGAAATGAATTTGGTCTTAGGATCAAGAACAGGTAAGAGAGGAGAAATGAAAGGAAAACTGCAAGTGGGGCTGGGTAAGGGCCAGCTGATATTTAAGCACTTCTATTGTAGTTTTTAGTTGTTGTGGGTTTTTGCTATTAAATCATGCTGCATACATTATCCATCTATACTCAATATCCTACAAGTGCTTCTGTGTGACAGATATGGCTAAAAATAAATCCCACATGTCTGTTCTATAGCCTATATATTCAGGCATTAATTGATTTATCAACTAATTTAGTTCTTTTGAGACATTCTCCTAAACTTATTTATTTTTGGGGGGTAATTTTTAAAAACTTAGATCCTATATGTTTGGATAAAAATACTATTTTTAATGCTGAACAAATATACTTCCAAACATTATTTTAATTTTCATGTAGACACCAATGTTAATCATTGCTTTAAATGTTAGACATAGGGTAATAGAATGTTGGGGTGTGAGAGGTTTTAGAAGTTATAGAGTCAAATTTTAATTTTTTAAAAATCTTCAACTATTATTTAAAAATATATTTTTATTGATTTCAGAGAAGAAGGGAGAGGGAGAGAGAGAGAGATGGGAACATCAATGATGAGAGAATCATTGATTGGCCACCTCCTGCAAGTCCCCCACCGGGGACCGAGCCTGGCAACTTGGGCATGTGCCCTGACCAGGAATAAAACTGTGACCTCCTGGTTCATAGGTTGACACTCAACCACTGAGCCAGGCCAGCCAGGCTTCAACTATTATTTTAATGAAAAGCTAATCAAATCAGTATTATACTATAGCAGTGGTTCTCAACCTTCCTAATGCCGTGACCCTTTAATACAGTTCCTATGCAGCTATAAAAATGAAGGTCTCATCTTTTACCCTTTGAGACAGCATGGAGGGACCTGAGATTATTATGCTATGTGAAATAAGCCAGTCAGAGAAAGACAAGTATTACATGATCTCACTCATATGTGGAATCTAATTAACAAAATAAACTGATAAGCAAATAGATCCAGAGACATCCATATTCCATAGCATGGAATAGACCAATGGTTCTCAACCTTCCTAATGTCGCGACCCTTTAATACAGTTCCTCATGTTGTGGTGACCCCCAACCATAAAATTATTTTCGTTGCTACTTCATAACTGTAATTTTTCTACTCTTATGAATTGTAATGTAAATATCTGATATGCAGGATGTATTTTCATTGTTACAAATTGAACATAATTAAAGCATTGTGATTAATCACAAAAACAATATGTAATTATATATGTATTTTCCAATGGTCTTAGGCGACCCCTGTGAAAGGGTCATTCGACCTCAAAGGGGTTAGGACCCACAGGTTGAGAACCACTGTACTATAGGCTTCATGAGGGCAAAGATCAAAGTCTGTTTCATTCATAACTAATGTATAGCACATTGGATAGTGGCTTATAAACAACTGTTGAGTGAAAGAATGAAGCTGAATTAGAGTCCTAATATGTGGCTTGGGATTCAAAGATATACAGCATTATCCTTGTTCCTAGGAACCTCACTATCTCTGGGAGAAAAAGGAATACATAAGTGACTTGGTACAGTATATGGGAAATTTAAGTGTGACAATTTAAACATGTGTGGTGATCTATGAAAGCACAGAATTGAGAGCAGCTTATTCTGTTTGGTGGGAATTGGAGGTGGGAGACACTCAGGGAAAACTCCAGACAGGTGCCATTTCAGTTGGGCCTTGAAGACTAAAATGGAAGTTCATCAGGCAGATAAGATGGGGTGATCCAGGCAGAAAGAAGAGCATTTGCGAAGGTAGAGTTATATATAAAAAAAAGATGTTTTATTTAGGTACAGTCAGAGTGAACTGAATAACGTGGAGGGTGGGAGCAACAGTCAGGAACTGAAGCCAGGGCTAGCAAGAAAAGGGCCACTTGCCCTCTTCATTCTCAGGCAGGCAGTCTCCTGCAAGGAGTTTGGATTAGAGTTGTAAGAGGATGACTAATGCAGGAATATCAATAAATAAACTGTTCATGTATTTACCAAATATTTCAAATATAGTGTTTCTGATATGGCAGGTACAATGACTGGGGAATGGACTTTTTAAGGTGCAGAATACAACAATCTGAGTTACAGATACTGGGGGTTAGAACATGGCATGGTGGAAAAAGAGGAGAGAAAATATAAAAGAGGTATTTTGAGATAAAATGAACAATCAAGTGCAGTCACTGAAAATGTAGACAGATTTAAGGATGGATTTCAAGTTTATAGCCTGAGCAATTTGTTGGATCATGATCCGTTAGCTGAAATATGAAACATGGAAGAAAGGTCAGGTAAAAGGGGAAAGCAGTAGGGGATAGATGAAGGGATAGAAGAATGAATGAACTTGATTTCAGTGTGGCTGTATTTTTATTCTAATGGAGTATGGGTTAGGAGATCAGAAAAAAGATCCAGACTATAACTTCAGATTTGTCACCATCCATGCCATTTCAAACTGGGAGCATTTATACAATAAAAAGAGAATTGAGCTAAAGTTAGAAATTTGGACACACCAATATTTGAAGGCCAGGTAGAGTTTCCAAATTAAGGAAAATAAAGGAAGAAAAAGAATGTGGATGAACAGTGCCATGAAAGGCAAGGGAGAAAAGATCTTCCAGAATGAGGGTGCTGGCAGACTTGCCAAGTGCAGGTGAGAATTCACTTAATTTGAATTTGGGAGGACATTTGTTGGTTTTGACACTAGATGAGTAAACAAAACATGTTTCAAGTTGCTACTTTTCACAATGATACTTCTAAATATGTATATTCTTTCTTTATAAATATTTTTATCAACTTCATGCCATAAGGGAATGTAACTTTGGTCTCATGGATAGTATTCCAGACACAACAGTATGGTGGTTACCAGAGGGGAAAGAGGGTGGAGAGGATAAAGAGGGTAAAGGGGGTCAACTATATGGTGACAGGAAGGGACTACACTTTGGGTGGTGAGCACATGATAGAGTATACAGATGTCATATTATAAAGTTGTGCACCTAAAAGTTAATGTAATAACCAATGTTATATCAGTAAATTTAATTTTAAAAGTATTCCAAATATATAATGACATCTAATATCTACAGTGGACTAATACAACTCCAAATTATAGAATATACTTTGCCTTCTAAGAGAACGACAATGCTAACAGCCATAACAGTATCATAACCTCACCCAAGTCACATAATTTCATTAGCAAATGGTCAAACACCTAGACTCCTGGCTCTTGATTAAGTTTTGTCTATTTTCCTACTCTGGTACTAAATACTACAAAGAACACACACACACACACACACACACACGCGTGCGCGTGCGCGTACATTAGACCATTTTATTACAAACACTTAAATGAGTTTCCTGATTAAATTAAAATATTTTTTTGGCCTGTAACTTTTAAATTTTTCATTTTACTAGTATAGTACTGAAGACAGACAGATGATTAGATCACTATCTTCTCTTAAAGAAAATATCATATGCAAGAAGACTGAACCTATGAAAGATGGACTGATTTCTAATGCCCACAGGCCCTATTTTTAACCTTATAAGAAGAAAACCCTGCACTAGAATTCAGATGAGAACCTCTTTTGAGTCTCTCAAAGGGCCCCGAAGTAGTAGATGGTACCTTGACTTTTTCCAGGTGATCCTGAAGAGAGTCAATGAGCAGATCACCCACGGGCTGCCAGGATCCCTTGATCACCTCAGCTTGACGTAGTTTGAGGTCTAGCTCATCTGTGGCCTCCTGAAGTTCCTGGAGTCTTCCGAGGGCCTCATCGAGTTTTCTCTGCCAGTCAGCAGAGTGCAGGTTCAATTTTTCCCACTCAGTGTTGACCTCCTCAGCTTGCTTTCGTAGGAGCCTTGTGACATTCTGGGCTTTTTCTTCAGGAGGCAGCTCTAAATTGGTAATACGACAAGGTTTTAGGGCACATTCATTTTTTTTCTTTTACTACTGTTTAAAGTATTACATATGTCTCCTTTTTCCCTGATTGACACCCCCCCCACCATGCCCCCCACCCAGGACAAGCCCCCACCGCCCCAGTGTCAGAGTCCATTGGTTATGCTAATATGCATGCATGCAAACAAGTCCTTTGGTTGATCTCTTATCACCTTCCCCCTCCCCTGCCTTCTCTCTGAGGTTGCAGGTCTGTTCAGTGTTTCTTTGTCTCTGGATCTACTATTATTTGTGTGTTGTTTTTTTAAACATTATTGGTAAGGTCATACTAGAAGAAAGGGAGTACAGCTTAACAAGAGGCCAACCTACAGATTAATGGTTTTTTTGCACTTTTGCATAAATTCCGATCTAATCCAACACATCTCAAGTCTGTCTTCCTGAGTGAATTTGTTCTACCTTTTATTAATCAGATAATCCAAGATTCATTTAAGCTATTGAGGAGAAAATGTTAGGATGCAAACCACAAACTCTAATTTACTTTCAGTCAAGCTCTTAAATTGTAAATTAACTTGGATCTTTGTAACAATAGAATTCCTCCTTACAGATAATCTCTTTTGTTTATTATTTTCTAAATGTTTCAATAGCTGACTACTAATCTCTTTTAATGCTTACTTATGAATGTGCAAACAGATTTATGCATGATGGTTTAAAATTCCTTATTCTTTTTCAACATCTATGTGCAATTTGAATCAATTCTATTTAACCTAGAAAGTGTGAGAGCAATCCAAACCCTGGCAGCCAGAATGGATGGACTACTCAGTCACCACTGATCCTTCTATCAATATGTTATTACAGTTCCACATTCAATTACCTCTGGGCTCCTGGTAGAGTTTCTCTAGTCCTTCCAAAGGCTGCTCTGTCAGAAATATTCGTACAGTCTCAAGAGTACTCATAATTACAGGTTCTTTCGTTTTCAATTCCCTCTTGAAGGCCTGTGAAATGAAATAAAAAGAAATGCTTATTTGGCTTGTGACATTATTCTCAAAATTAATCCTGGGTGTTCAGAACTTGGTTATAAAATTCCCAGGTCAATTTCTATGTCTTTTATTTATAAACATATAGTTATAAAGTGAAAAAGGATATATGGATCTTTCTGTTAATCAGGAAACAACTGTGTTTGTAAACTTTTCTGGAGAGAATGGGAAAGCTTTCAAGATATGTTAATGCCCTTTCATTAAGATAAAAGTGATTTATTTATATAACCTGACTCCTAAACTTAAAATCTAGAGGTAAAATCACAAGATATATTTTGCAAAATCCTAACAGGGCTAATGAAAACTTGTACATATCCAAAAGAAAAGTTATCCAGAACATAATTGAAATCCTTAAGAGCCATTTGGGCCCGGCAGGGGTGGCTTGGGGATTGAGCATTGACCCAGGAACCAAGTGGTCACAGCTTTGATTCCCAGTGAAGGCACATGTCTGAATTGTGAGCCCAATCCCCAGTTGGGGGCATGCAGGAGGCAGCCCATCAATGATTTTCCCTCATCATTGATGATTCTATCTCTCTCTCCCTCTCTCTTCCTCTCTGAAATCAATAAAAATGTATTGAAGAACCATTTAGAAGAACTTAGGCTGTACTGAAATACAGACAGTCCTCGGGTTACATATGTTGTTTCGTGGTTATGTCACCATCATATATATATGATAACTATAACTATAACTATAACTATAACTATAACTATAACTATAACTATAACTATAACTATAACTATAACTATAACTATAACAACTATATATATATATATATATATATATATATATAGTTCCATCATTTCGACATATGTACATATGTGCTTTATATTTTTTATTATTTATTTACCACAAGTAAAGGTCAGGAATTGTTATCTTTCTTTTAAATTTTTTTGTGGTTTCACTTCATTACTGCTGTGTAAGTTCTCCATGTGAGTGCCGTAGGTGCTTATGTAGGTGGGTTCCGACTTACGGCGAAAATTGCGTTACGTCGCGCTGTAGGAATGGATCTCCAACATAACCCGAGGACCTACTGTATACAACCAGTCCAATTCATGATTGCCATTAATTTTACCAAAATGTTAGACAATAAATAAAACAATATATTAACAGTACTAAGGGAAAAAACTCAATGCTTAAAAACATACCTATTGCATTATTCATTGTAACTTCTTTGAGACTGGTAGAAATGTATTGAGATATACTGGTGATAGGAATTATAGGAACAATTTTCTACAAATGGGCAGACTTAAAATAGGTTTCTTGAGGTCAGCTAGGCTAGTTATCAACTTTAATATTTAATGTGCAATCTTCCTTGTTACAGGGGTTAAAAGAAAAGCAAAATGCATAGTTTCTGCCTTCAAGAAATTTCAGGACCAAAAAAAGGGAGAAAGCTAACACACTAGAAAAAAAAAGTGAAAACAATAAAATTCATATATAATTGAGTGCTAAGGGTTGTGAGATATCATGTAAGGTTAGGATAAACTAACAGATATTATGAAACCATCGAAGATAGTTATTGACCCAGATTCTACAATTTCAGATGTGAAGATGTTAATGAAAATATAAAGTACCACATAAATGCTAATAGATGAGTGTAAAAACCATAGTAATTATAGCTGCCCTGATCTAGGGCTTAATTATTCATTCCTTTAAAAAACTCAATCCTATTTTAGTAGTGATGCCTAATGAATTTAAGCCCTTTTCTGTTACTAGGAGAAAAATTATCAGGTCCTTTAAACTTCAGATATATTATGTTATAGGAGTTCTCTAGAACTGTATTATATGACACTTATAAATAAAATCTTAATGGTGTTCACCATTTAAAGGAATTCTGAGTCTGATACTTTGCAAATGATACTTTACAATTCAGTAGAGGAGAGGCAAGATGTTTGAGCCAAAATAATGAAATTCTTTAAGTGAAATATTAGAATTCAGCTTGTGCATGGAGCTATAATTTCTGGATAGTGGGATATTCTTGCACTCTTGAAATCATATAGAATAGGTGGGTTATTTACTCTGCTTATAGATAAGTCTGATTCTCCCTCTAAAATTTCATTTGAAATTGGTGTGTGTGTATACAGTTCTTTTATTCCTGTGTTTTCTCATCTATATAATTTTCCCAACTTCAAGAAAATTATTATTTTTCCCAGTCTCTCCATTTGGACTTGACAAGAGGCAACTAATACTGACATTACTAATTACAAAATTTGTAATGGCTCCCTTTATTGAACTACTACATTTCAGTGGTTGTGCTAGAGACTAGAAATAGAAAGTTGAATATCAAAAAGCCCCCTTCCCATTTAAGAACTTATATAATAGAAGAGTCAAACCTTAAATTATTTCAATACAATTTGGAAAGTGTGATAGGCTTGCCCTATATGGGCAAGGACATTGGGAAAGGCTTGCTAGAGAAGATAGTATTCACAAAGAATTCTAAAGCATGAACATGAGCTAGCCAGGAAAGAGCAGGTCAGAGAAAGAGGAAGAAAAGAAGACAAAAATGCAGGTATGAAGACAGAGGATATAATACAGTGTGGCATATACATTTATCTAAGTAGGCCAGTGTTCTAGAACACAAAGTATAAAGAGAGGACATGTCCAGAGATGAAGCAGGACACTGTCATCTTGCAACATATTAGAACTTTAAGTCAGAATTTGAAGCTCAACCTATGACCATATATACTTTGCTAAGAAACCTAGGTGGTGTGTCATAAGTAACTAGAAACATTTGAAAGGATTTGAACAGGGGAGTGGCATGGGAATATGTGTGTTTTGGGTAAATTTCTCTGACACTAATACAGAGTATGTATTTGAGAAGGGCAGATATAAAATCAGAGAGACGAGTTAGGAGGCAATTGTAAGAATTCAGTGAAATATATGAAGATCTGACCCAGGGCAATGGTATCAGAAAAAAAAAAAACTGACAGAGATAGAGCAGGGAAATATTTAGAGAGTAGAGGTGTGAGTGAGAATTTGGTGCCTAAATAGATACAGGAGATAAGAGAGAGGAAGGAGAAAGGATGACTCCCTAGGTTCTAGTTGAGTAGAAGAGTGAATGCTGAGTGCAATGAAACTAAATATGAGAAAATAAACTCTCCTGGATTTTTCAGTACACCAATAAAAAGTTCTAGCCTCCTGAGAAACTTCCCAAACCATGGGAATTAGATCTGTAGTAATTTGTCTAATTAATTTCTCTGGTCCAAGAGGGCCAAATGATCATAGCCCAGAGTAGGTGCCTAGGTTAAGCTTCAAGTTGTCAGAAAGACTGGAGTGGTTACCCCTCTAGAAATTTATATTAAAAAAAGTCCAGACCTTGGAGATAGTTCCAGGTTTTAAGACCTGAGAAACATGGGGCTAGCTGGCTCCTGGAGAAGTTGGAGTTAGGACTCAGGTCTATTATGTTTTCAAACTGCCTCCTCCTTTATAAGCAGAGAAAAAAAATCATTTTTTTTCTGGTCTCTCACCTATGGAGCACCCAGACACCAATTAAGAAAAAATTTTATTAGCTCTCATCATGTTTCCCTAAGTTTAAGACTTGGGCAGAGGTAGGAGAGTGGTGATGCTATTTACTGTTAAGTAATTAAAAGAAAACTGTCTCTGGTCCAGAACACCTCATATGTACATTCAGGATCAAATTAATAAAGATGACTATTAAAAACGCAACATTAATATGAGGGGGCATCTATAGAGCATAAGGGGGTATGATATGCTCAGCTCAAAGAGGTAATATGCATTCAAAAAGGAAATAAATATGTCACATATTTAGGAAGAAGAAAGGAGATTTAAAAGCCAGTCTGTCACTAAGATAATATCCATTGAGTGTCTATGATTATGAATATAGGCTAGGATTAAAATGACATAAGTAGATAACATTTCTCAGTTAGTGGAGTGGGCTGAAAAGAAAATTCTGGAGAATATAAAAACTTAATAGGTAGACAGAGGAATTGGATCCCATGAAAGGCCAAAAAGGAATGGATAGTTGGAAGATTGGGGGAAATGAGGAGTTTAGGACTATTGAAGGGAGAGTGAGAGTTTGAGAGGAACAAAGTAATCAACAGTGTCCAATCATGACATGCAGAGATAAAGCAAAATCAGCCCTGAAAATTGTACATGGGACTTGGTAAGAGCAATTTTAGTGGAGGGCAGTAGCCTCAGAAGTAGGTTTAGTTGAGGAGAGAATGAGAGAAGGAGGAGCAGGTATTTCAAATAAAAACTATTTTTGCTATATCCTTTATTTTGAGAGTGCAAAGAAAAAGATAGGACAGGAAGAGGATCACAAGTAAAGGGAAAGATATGTTCTTTTAAGGATAGAAATGGTTTGAACATAGACCGAAAGATGAGAGATAGGGATAGGATAATCAACCATCCTGGTTTGCCAGGTACCGAGTTACTTTTTTTTTTTTTTTTTTTCGTTTTAAAAAAATCTTTATTGTTGAAAGTATTACATAGATCCCCCCCCCCTCCCCATTAACCTCTTCAAACCTGCTCCCATGCCTCCTCCACCCACAAGCCCTCACCACCCCATTGTATGTGTCCATGGGTTATGCATATACGCATACAAAGTTCATTGGTTGATCTCTTCTCACCCACCCACCCTCCCCTGCCTTCCCTTTGAGGTTCCACAGTCTGTTCATGCTTCTGTGTCTCTGGTTCTATTTTTGTTCATCAGTTTATTTGGTTCATTAGATTCTACATATGAGTGAGATTGTGTGATACTTATCTTTCTCTGACGGGCTCACTGAGGTGTATTTTGTAATGTGGGACTTTCATTGCTGAAACCAGGACAGTTGGTTACCATAGTGGAGAGATATGCTAATGACTTAGACAGGAGAAAGTGGAAATAATTGTTGGAGCAAGGTCTGTAAAATCAGGAAATGTATCTTAAAGGTCCTGTCAAACTGGAAAAAAAAAAAACACACCAAGACACTGTTTGATGACACATTTCCATTATTCAAACTGAACAGCAAACAATTCCAGGATAAGGACCATTAGTCCATTGTGAGAGAACACTTGTTTGCCCCTCAAGTTGTTGCCAAGGGTTTAGTTCCACCACAGCTGCAGAGTTCATTTCTTAAACATGAATCACTGAGGATTAAAATGAGTCTAAGGAAAAGACAAAGGAAGTTCTGTCATTACAAAGACATGAGTATCATTATTTTCACATCACTGCCTGAAATTAAGAAAAGAAAGTGGATGAAAGAGGTTTCGTGACTAAAGGGTGTCCCAAAATTCACGCAAGAAGTAATTTTGATAGAAAACACAGGTTTATAATTAAAAATTGTAAATCTTTTATTGATTCATAATGTACACAGTATAGGGTTATGTACGGAATAGCATATCGGGTAAATGGCCTCCACAGCTTTGCTGGAACATATACACTCTTTTGTTGAAATTTTCCATGACTGTTTTGCATAAATGTGGCTGAATTTTGTTGATACAGCACTCAATTTCCTCCTTCAAGGCATGGGTGGTCCTGGGCTTGTTGGCATGAACCTTAGACTTCAAAAAAACCCCAAAGAAAAAAGTCCAACAGCGTTAAATTGCTTGACCTAGGCGGCCAATTCTGATCACCAAAACGGGAAATTACACGACCAGGAAATGACTCATGCAGTAGTTGAATTGTTTCTCAGGATGTATGGCATGTGGCACCATCTTGTTGAAACCACATGTCATCCACATCCATATCTTGCAATTTAGGCACAAAAAGCTGGATTATCATGTTGTGATAGCGAGCACCATTAACTGTTATTGCCTGAGCAGCCGCATTTTCGAAGAAGAATGGTCCGATGATGCCTCCAGCCCAAAATCTGCACCAAACAGTGACACGTTGTGGATATTTTGCCTGATATGCTATTCCATACATAACCCTATACTGTACACTTTATGAATCAATAGAAAATTTACAATTTTTAATTGTAAACCTGTGTTTTCTATCAAAATAACTTCTTGTGTGAATTTTGGGACACCCTTTATATATTCAGAATTTGGGAAAATTTAGATAAAATACAAAAACGGGTAAAAAACAGTCTCCCTCAAAGTGAGAAACGGTTGAAGAAAATGAGAAGATAAAGAAAATGGTAATGTTTCTTATTGTGTGGAAAAAATATAAACATGTAACTTTTAAATAAAGTTACATGAAAGATAATCTTCCATTTATTCATGTAACATATTTTGAGCACATACTATGCACCAAACACTGGGCATCAGTGGGCCATATAGCATGGAGTTTAAAAGAGATAGCCTTCTTTAGTAAAAACAATGGCAAAACAAAAAAAACAACAAACAAGCAATCCATGAAAATTCTGCCTTACAGTGAAATAATGAAAAGTCAAATTTTCAATACCTAATCAGCTTACCATAAATTGCCTGTACTAACAGTTTATTGCATTTTAAAAGGGAGGAAATGGAGACATTTTAAAACAAGAGCAAGAACTTTCAATGTTAAGAGCCTTGACTCTTTGATAAGTGTATTGTCTTTCAATGAAAGTCTGTGGATTTGAATAGCATTTGAAAAATTAATACTCATACACAATATTGATTTTGTTTCACAGATTATGATTAATGTTTTAAATCAAATAAGTTGGTTCAATTATTTGCAGATGTAAAAAGTTATCATATATAGAGCCCTTCTCCCATACACATACAAAATACATCCTTAGACTATTTAGATGTCAGTATCCAAATGTTAAGATATTTACTTCCTGAATCTTTTGAACAGATAAAATTATTTCCTTTAGAATCCACCCTCTTCCCCATAACTTCCTTTCCCCCTTTCCAAGACAACCAGGGTCTGAAATAGTGATGTGGAAGAATTAAAAGCAACTACTAAAGATTTAGAGCATCTCTGTGAAATATTTTGCCTTAAAACTAAGAAAAGATTAGGTATATTAATTGATATTTTTCCTTCAACTTAATCTTCACAAAATAAACTTACATAAATCATGTACTACAAAATTACACTAGCAGTATATCCCAAGGCAAGGTCAACCCATTTATTCTGAAGGTTAAATTATCTGATGGATAGTATTTATACATCAAAAATACTAACCTACAGGTTGACTTGACTGCAAGCTGATTAATTCATTCAAAATGTTTACTTTCTATCTGTTATGTTTAAGGTAGAGAAGATATAGGGACATGATCTTTGTCCTTGGGGAGTCAATAGTTTGGTTGAGTGGGTATGTTTGTATAAAAGTATATTTATGTACTATGAATGTTTTACTAATGCAAAGTGAAGTACAGATAAGTTAGGATTTATCTAAGGCCATCAGTTCATCTGTCACTTTAGAATCCAAATTTTGAAATTCTTAAGCCAGGATGAAAGTGATAGCAAAAAACAAAAGTTCCCTGAATTATAATAATTTGGAGCCACATAAATGGAAAATCCTAATGACCATGAAGCAAATCAGAAACTTTAAAAACCTGAAAGTAATAGAGAAGACTCAAGCCATTGATTATTTGGGATTTTTCTACCCCTCCTCCTTGAAGAAAAAAATAGGGTGAATATTACCACAAATACCTAATAACAGATAGAAGTAGCTTAGAACCATGTGTAGAGGGGATAAAGGGTGAGTACTGATTTGCTTGATGTACCTCATAGAAGAGAGAAGCAGAAGAGCGCTGTGGGCACAGGTACTGACATTACAGAGAGGAAAGCTGTGCTGCTCTCACCTGGAGACAGTTTGTCCTTTACCATGGATGTATGTGAAAGCCCTTGCTTTTTAAAACATGGATCTCTTTCAATGATGTACAGTTTTCATGAAGCAGAATTTTACCTATATTCCCATTGGAGTAGCAAGGCTATGTTTCTGTTATTCAGACTAAAAGCTGTTGGAATGACTACACTTTATTTCCATATTAGTTAGAAGAATTTTACAGAACTATCCTGGGAGGTAGACTGAAGGGGTGAAAACAGCACTGGCCAGAGTGGCAGAAGATCTGAAGTTCAAGTCTGGGCTGGGCCTAAACCTGGCATCATAATCTAGTACAGGTCATAAAATCTCCCCCAGCCTTGTCATCCTCATTGGTAAAATGTGGGGATTTGCTAAACACCTTATCTAAGTTCAGAAATCCAGTTCGAATATTCTATAATCAACACATTTAGATCAATTAATTAGCCACAGGCTTGTTACCCAGTGGCAATTTGAGACTGTCTCTCCTAGGCATATTTACTAATGAGAAAATTTATAGCCATAGCTTGGCACATAGTAGATACTCAATTAATATTGTTGAATAAATAACAGAACATCCAGTTGGAAAACCAGAATTTGTTATATGGGGCCAGGTTGATTCAGATGCAGAACATGCTTAAGGGTGAAAAAATGGTGTCATGAATTATTGGAGAAAAAATAATACTATCTGGAAAAAAAGTGAAATCTCTTATTCCGGGCCTATTCTTATGTTACAGATACAGAGGCTGAGTGTAACCTTTGAGTCACTGGGTAAATTTTCCTCTAGGGGAGGCCTTGATTCAGTGTTTCTCAACCTTCTGGCCCTTTAAATACAGTTCCTCATGTTGTGACCCAACCATAAAATTATTTTCATTGCTACTTCATAACTGTAATGTTGCTACTGTTATGAATCATAATGTAAATATCTGATATGCAGGATGGTCTTAGGCAACCCCTGTGAAAGGGCCGTTCGACCACCAAAGGGGTCGCGACCCACAGGTTGAGAACCGATGATTTTCTCTCACCATTGATGTTTCTATCTCTCTTTCCCCTTCCCTTCCTCTCTCTGAAATAAATAAAAACATATATAATTTTTAAAAATAAAGTGATCCAACAGTGCCATTCATTCAACAAGTGGTTACTGAGTGGGCATAGGACAAGGGCATTAACACAGTCGTATCTGCAATTTGGTTATTGTTTAATACTGTTGTCATCCTATATTATCATTCTAGTTTTCATAATATATCTACTTTGTCTATATCTTTCCCATGGTGTTTTATTTTTTATCAGAAAGTTGCTAAATATATCCTGTCACCATAATGAACTTCCTTATTTAAAGAGTCACCATATTTACTGAATTAAATACATCAGAAATATTTTATTTACTAAATGCTGATTTAAGAACAATCAATGCCGGATTAATTTGAAACCAATATCTTGGAAAAGGGCAAGATCCAGAAATGTAGTTAACCAGAGGAGTAGGAATTTTGTCTCTAAGAATCTAAGGCATATTCATAGGGATTGAGGGTAGAAAGAAATTTGAAGGAAGCAGCAACAGAACAAAAAACCAGAAGGACAAAGGATTCCCTTCATATCATTTGAGATAGCTGTATTAGAGAAATAATAAAAATGGGGCATATAGGTTATAAAGGAAAGGTCATAACCATCTTTGTTTTCTTATTGTGTTAAGAACACAACATGAATTTTACATATATAATACAGTATTAACTATAAGCACTATGTTGTACAGCAGATCTCCAGAACTTACTCATTTTGTATAACTGAAACTTCATATCATTTAAACAGCAACTCCACATTTCCCCATCCCCCAAGTCCCTTGCAACCACCTTGCTACTCTCTGCTTCTATGAGTTTGACAATATAATCATTTATCTTATTTTCACAATCTACTTCTGAATAAAAGTGAAGATAAGAGATTGTACTATCAGATATATCTAACCATTACCTCAGATAGTCAACAACATGACCCACATTTATAAATGAAATTAAATCCATTTGAAGCAAAGTTGAAAAAGAAATGGACATTTTTCAAGCCTGGAATTATTATTTTTAAAAATTTATTTGTACTCAATGAGAAAACATTTTTGAGTGTTTAGGGGGAAATGTGTTTAAAAACTTTTTCTTTTTTGGAAATATTTTAAACTTTGGAGTTGAAGGGCATGGGCTAGAACAGAGTCCAGTGTGCTAGCAGATCTGTGATGCTATAAAGGATAGTTTAGTGCCCACACAGCATCTTGAACAGCTGTTTGACTTTCAATCCTAAGGCTGGGCTGCTTCCAGTAACCACTGGGGAAGTCACTTCCTACTGACAATAATAATGTTGTTAAGTTCTGAGCTGACCTTGAGAAATCACTGGTGAAAAGTCAATCTGTTCCCATGATCATTTAGAGAACTACGTTTTAGGTCATTGAGCCTAAATCGTAAATTTTGGAAATTCCTTCTGAAGCAATAGTACATAGAAATGGATTATTAGGAAACCCTTTGACGAATTAATTTATATTCATTCTCAAGAGGCTCAGCCAAATTTTGAATTTGTCAAGTGTAAATGGTGAATAATTTCTGACTCATACTATTTGTCTCTATCAATATAATACCAAAATGGAACTCTTATTCTGTTCCATGCATATATCCTCATCCACAATCATTTTGAAGTGTTTCCCATCTCCATAAATGGCATTATCATCTCCCCATTTGCTCAAACCAAAGACTTCAAAGTCATACTTGACTCTTTGCTTTCTCTCACATTCCACATCCCATCCATCTTAAGTTCTATCAGCTCTACTTTCAAAATACATCTTGGATCAAATGATTTTTCACCACATCTATCATTTCCACTCTACTTCAAGTCATTATTATCCCTTTCTCACATGACTTCAACACCATCCTTTCTCTCTGCTTTCACTTTTGTTCCACCTACCATCAATTCTCCATTGACCAGGCAGAACACATAAATCAGATCATATCATCCCTACTTATGGTCCTTCAGTGATGTCTTATTACACACAGAATAAAGCCTACCTTCAAACTATGGCAGATAAGACAATTCATGATCTGGCCTTTGCCTCTCTTTACAACCTGCCACTATCCCATCTTGCTATTCCTTGAACACCTCAAACCTGTTCTTACATCTGGGCTTTTACATTTGCTGCTCTTTCTGCCTATAATACTCTTCACTTGAGGCCTCTGCTTGGCTTATTCACTCACACGAGCCTCTTCTAAAATATAACTTCATCAGAATCGCCACTACCTCTCAGTCTTTAACTACCTCTGTTTTTTAAATCTTCCCTTCAGAGCAATGGGCTAATGGGATTTTCCGTATTAATTTATTGGTTTACTGTGTATTTTCCTCACTACAATTTGAAGGTCCATGGGGCATATTCTCATTTTGTTCACTACTGTACCTTCAGTCCTTAGCATATAATAAACACTCAATAAATAATTACTAAATAATACAACTTTATTACTAATAATAAATTCTAGGAGTCCTAATTATGCTACAGTTTTTCCTAAATTTTTTGGGGGGGACAAGGGAAAACACATAAAAATAGAAGGGGCTAAATTGTAATTAAAGGAATGTGTGTAAAAATGCTTTGTAAAGATAAATACTATAAAAATGTTATTTTTAAAGTATTTATCAAGACAAAAATATTTTGACATGGTTAGAAGGAGGACTTTGGTAGAGAAATCAATTTAATTCAAATTATTCATATTTTATCTTATTATAGTCATTATAGAAAAGTAGCAAACTTTAGATGACTCTGCTCTCAAGTTTTGATGATATAGCTCATTTTCAAAAGACTTCCTCAAATGCCAAGAAATGTAGTGTTAAAAATAATTGAAAATTTTTTCTATTCAGCATTCCTAACTATGACTGCATAGAATATCAAACTTATACAAAAGTAGCTTACTCTGTTAGCGAGGAAGACTATATAACAAAGATGTCTATTTCCTCCAATAAAGACAAGTGGACATTTTTAGAGTGGGCATAGCTAATAGCGAACTTTGCAAGGCAACCAAACTTGTTTAGAAAATTCAAGAGGCCAGGTCATCAAATGTTGGGATGAATCACTCTATTATAACCTTTGTTTATTTGTTTATTTTTTAGAGGTAAGAGGAAAGAATGCATTTCTCTTTTCTTTTCTTTTTAAACACAGAGCTAACTTGAATCTCAACATTCACAAATGGCACCCAAAGACATTTTATATTTCTGTGGAAAGAAAAGTCATCAAGCTAACACACATACTAAAATTACCCAAAGGAAGCAGGTCAGCATTGATAACAGAATTAGCTTAAATAAATGTATAATCTACAATGTGATTTCAGGATAGTTTTATTGAATTTCTGAATGTCTCCCTCACTTTGTGGTGACTTCTGAGGAAATTGAACATGCATAATATATGACCTGACAAATGAACAAGTAAACTACTTTTATTCAAGCCTTTTCATTTGTCAACAGCATGCACACAATAATGGCTTTCTATTCACTGTTTTAATAATGTATGTATTGATTACTTCTATCTAAATCTTAACCAGAAAATCTCAGGAAGCTCCTAAGGTGTCCTTAATGCGCTCTAGGAAAGGAAGTATAGAGATTTTTAAATTGAAAGATGAAAACCTAATGATGAACAATTTCATTAGTAAGAATGCAAACAAAAAGCTATTACCTACAGTGTTCTATAACTAAGACCCAATCTTCATTTGGATTCTGGGTAGGATGACAGGAATTAAATAAGCTCATAGTGTATTGAAGTTCTCCTTAGAAATTCCCCACTATGATTTGCTCTTTTAAAACTCTCTCTAGGTTAATCACAGAACTAGACAAGTAATAAATATCACTTTAGTGACTGCTCAAGTAAAACAAAGAAAGTCAGTTTAAAAAATATATCTGGACCAGAATAATACACACTAATTGAAAACGAGTCAGTCTAGTCAGGCAAGTAATGAGGAACTGGAAAAGTCAGGATAATGTATTCAAAAGATATAAAAATTGGTCAGTTTATATTTGCTAAGGCACATTTGAGCTTTAATTATTTATAACACTTCACTGCATATGGAGCATTATTTAATTAATTAGTTTTGAGAGCCATTCCAATTGCAGTTGATATGCTTCCCAGCTAGTTTGGGGAACCTAGATTCACTCCCCTGAGTGTAAAAATTGCTTTGAGGAATGAGACTGCAGTTCCCAACTACCTGTGTGAACTGTTTTAGAATTTTACCTACAGGAAAACCATATACCCCTCCATCACAGTAATTGAGATAGGCTATATATTTTCACTTCCAGTAAAGCGTACAAGACATATGATATTTTGGTATAAAATTTTATCATTAATCTTCAATGATACACAAAGCAAATATGTTAACTGATTTATAAACATCCTGATTTATAGAAAAGAAAAGTGAAAAAGTATTTAAGTATAGTTTCAACTTTTAAAGTTTTAATGGGACCTGTATTCCCATAAAAAGCAACAAGAAAAGGCATTAATCATTTACAACAAATAGTAAGCAGATGATTAAAAAACAAGTGCCACACCAAATACATGAGGAACAAATTTACAATAACAAGTGACCCATTTAAATACCAAACATCTATACAAACTTTATTTGAATCAAGAAACCCATAAATAATAAGATAATTTATAATCCTGGAAACATGGCAAAGTAAAACAAAAGTCTACAAATACAAAATGTATCAAAGCAAACCAAGATGGCGGTGTAGGTAAATGCTGGTACTTGCCGTCTCCCACAACCATATCAAAAGTACAACTAAAATACAGAAAAACCATCATTCAGGACCACCTGAAAGCTTGATGAATGGAAGTCCTACAACTAGAGAAGTAATGAAGATAGCATGCTGAGACTGGGAGGAAGGCAGATGTGCAGAATGGGCTGGTACAACACCCACATATGGTGTGCTTTTAATCAGGAGGGATATCTACACTATGGGAGCCTCTCGTGAGGAACAAGGGGTCCGGGCCCCACACCAGACCCCCAGTCCAGGGTTCCAGACTTCTGGCTTTAAAATCAGTGGAAACTGTAGCTGAGTGACACCGAGGCTGCTGGAGACCCAGGCAATCCCTCTTAAAAGGGCTAGCAGATGGACTTACTTAAACTTAATCCTTCTGAGTTCCCACACTAGGGCAGTGTTGAGAGGGGATTCCAGGGACATACAGGGAGGAACTGGATTGTCTGGCAGTGGAGCAATAACTTAGGGGTGGCTTTCTCCCAGACAAAAGTGCTGGCAGAGGTCATTGTTCTTATGCTGAGACTTCCTCTACTGCAGAGCTCACTGGCAGTCATATCTGAGTTTCCAACAGTCTGGCCCACAGGGTTCTTGCCCTGGTGATTCCCTGAAACCCTTCCACATCCAATTTGCAGCCCCACCCAAGCTGTTTGCAGTGGCTTTTCCGTATGAATGGCCAGTCCTGGCTCAGGCATCAGACTTTCCTAAAATTTATCAAACAAGCAGCAGCTGGCATCATTGTGCCCATACCTATAAATAAGAGGCTAAAGACCCAGAACTAGCAGCAGCCTGCCTTGCTTCAGAGCTTAGCCTCTCCTGGGCATTTCCAAGTTCAACACAAGTAGCGGCCATCTGCAGATTGCTCTGTAGCTCCTGCTGGAAGATCACACGCAATGGCTGACTTTGCACCTGCCAGGAGGCCTCAGAGCCAGTGCACCTGGTGGACATCTTCAGACCACAACAGAATACAACTTTACACATCCATGAATGACACACTTAAGGGTCAGACTCCATGAGCAGCAAAGTCCCACTAAAGCAAGTCCTGCTTCTTAGGGGTGTCTCCTGCACAGCAGCTCTTCCACTGTAGTTGCAGCTGGTCCTCACAGCCAATTGTCCTGGGGGTCAACTCCTCCCAGTGATTCCAACAGCAATAAAGGCTCAACTACAACAATACTGTGCACACAGCCCATAGAGGGACTCACCTAGAGTGTCCAGCTCAGGTGGCTGGGGAGGCTGAGACTAGGCCCTACACAAGGCCACTCTTGGAATACAGGAGACATTGGAGCTCCACCTAATACATAAAAACAAATACATGGAAACAGCCACAATGTGGAGACAAAGAAACATGTCACAAATGAAAGAACAGAAAAAATCCCCAGAAAAAAACCCTAAATGAAATGGAAGCAAGCAAACTACTGGATACAGCATTTAAAACAATGATTATAAGGTAGATCAAAGATCTTAATGAGAAATTCAAGGGACTTAGTGAGATTTTCAAAGATCTTAGTGAGAATTTCAAAGACATGAAAAATGGCCAGTCAGAAATTAAGCATATACTAACTGAAATAAAGAATAATTTACAGCGATTCAACAGTAGAATAGAGGATTCCAATAATCAAATCAACAATTTGGACTATGAGGAAGGAAAAAACACATAATCAGAAGAGTAAAAAGAAAAATAATACAAAATATGAAGATATTGTAAGGAGCCTCTGGGACAACTTCAAGCATACCAACATTCACATTCTGAGGATGCCAGAAGAAGAAGAGCGAGAGCAAGAAATTGAAAATGTATTTGAAGAAATAATGACAGAAAATTTCTCCTACCTGGTGAAAGAAATAGACTTACAAGTCCAGTAAGCATGGAGAGTACCAAACAGGGGAACTCAAGGAGGCCCACACCAAGACACATCATAATTAAAATGCCAAGGCTTAACAACAAAGAGAGAATCTTAAAAGCAGCAAGAGAAAAGCAGTTAGTTACCTAAAAGGAAGTGGCCATATGATGGTCAGCTGATTTCTCAACAGAAACTTTGCAGACCAGAAGGGAGTGGCAAGAAATATTCAAAGTGATGAATAGCAAGGACCTACAACCAAGATTGCTCTACCCAGCAAAGCTCTCATTTAGAATTGAAGGTCAGATAAAGAGCTTCACAGACAAGAAAAAGCTAAAGGAGTTCGTCACCACTAAACCAGTATTACATGAAATATTGAAGGATATTCTTTAAGGTGAGGAAGAAGAAGAGAGAAATATAAAAAATATGAACAATAAAATGGCAATATATACATATCTATCAATAATTGAATCTAAAAATCAAAATAAGGTGGGGATGCGTGGGTGAGTGAGTGGGAAAAGATCAACCAAAGAACTTGTATATATGCATAACCCATGGACACAGAAAATAGTATGGTAAAGGTCTGAGGTGGGGAGTAGGGGGCAGGCTAGATGTGGTTAGTGGGGGTAAATGGGGATATATGTAATACTTTCAACAATAAAGATAAAAAACAATAAAAATAAACAAAAAAGGAATCTAATGAACAAAATAAACTGATGAATAAAATAGAACCAGAGGCATAGAAACATGGAACAGACTGATGAATCTCAGAGGGAAGGGGGGATGGAGATGCAGGAAGAGATTAATCAAAGAACTTACATGCATATATGCATTATCTATGGACACAGACAATAGGGTGGTGAAGGCCTGGGGTGGCATGGGAACCAGGTGGAGAGGGGCAATGGGTGGAAAAGGGGGACATATGTAATCCTCTCAACAATAAACATTTTTTAAAAATTAAAAAAACAAAAAAAACACAAAAAAACCTACTGAAGACAAGATCTGACAGAGTTTTATACTGATTGTGGGTTTCTTTTCTCTTTTCCTAAGTGAATTCAGAAGATTCCATAGAGACCTAGTTTCAAGGGTTTTCCTTTGCTCTTAGGCAAAAAGAGCATTACTAAATAGACAGCCATTGCACTGCAACTATAAAGGGCTACTGCATGAGCATGGCAAAACTCTTGAGTATACAGGGTGGTAAATTGTTTTCTCATCAACAATTAGGAGTGATGATGTCCTTTGAGGAAGGAGAGTGTTTTGTGACAAGTATTTTTCTGAAGGATATGAAAAGCTCGTGAAAACACTGGGCCAGACCACAAGTAAAAACAGTAGCACCAATATAGCTATACACAATACAAAATGATACTTAGTTGGGAATAAACAGATAAATTCTTCAAGTGAGGAAGGAACATCACTCTCTATTCTTTCTTTCCCTGTCCTTGGTCCCAGCAGACTAGAGAAGAATGATTAAAATGAATATTAGTTCATTGGTTTTCTCTTCTCTTCCTCCATCCTTACCTTCTTAATTCCTTTGTTCCTTTATCTATTTAGTGTTCATCATGTACTAGACACTTTGTAAGATGCTGGGTATAAATATGACAACCCTCTCATCTAAATAAAGCTTCTTGGAGCATATGATTTTGTGAAGGTGCTTGACATTAAAGAGTCTCAGATAGTCATGACAAAGAATGTTGTTATAGAAGGAAACATTGAAGGTGTTATGAGAGGTTATAAAGGGACACCTGGTCAAATGTGAGCTTCAGGAAAAATCTTGCTTAATGTCTGAGCCAAGATGTAAAGGATTACTAGACCTTAACCAGGACATTATGAGGAGGTAGCTGTGGGTAAGAGAGGATTCCAGACAAAGAATCAGTATGTTCAAAGCCACGCATGCGAGGAACAGAGACCCGGGAATACCAAAAGAAGCAGTATGGCTAGTGTCCAGAGAGCAAAAAACACACTAAGAAAAGAGAAGTTTGGGGCCAGACCAGCCAGATGGGGCTTTGGAGTTCTTGCTGAGGATTTAGGTCTTTTCTTAAGGACATTGAGAAGCCACTGAAGACCATTAAGATGAGACTGACATAATTCAGTTTATGTATATTTTTAAATTTTATTTTCTTATTAGAATTTATTTGCATGTTTTACTATGATACTTAGTAATCCTATAGTTTAAACAACATTAAGTGCCTTTTTCAAGTGACAGCTGACAAGAAGGGAAGAATATAGGAAAACAACATAGGCAAATGAACTCTAAAACCATAGCTATTTAGTACAGGAGCCAACACATACATCCTATCTAATAAAAGACAAAGATGCTAATTGACCTTACCTTCACTATGCCCATCAGACAAGCAGAGCGATATGCAAATTAGCCACCAACAAAGATGGTGGCTAATTTACATACTGCAGTCAGGGCGGGCCAGCACGAGCCACCATCCAGGCCCCCGTGTGCGGCCCTGGGCGGCGGGGCTTGGCAGCGCAATTGGCCCGAGGAAGCCCTATTCTTGAAGGAATCTTCTTGCAATGGGCCTCTAGTATATTATATATAAATTAGGTAATATATTTTATTTTTTTAAATTTTGTTTTATTGCTTCATGTATTATAAAGAGTATTACATATGTCTCCTTTTCTTTCTACCCTTGACCTTCCCCAGCCTCCCCTACCCCCCAGTGTCTTGTGTCCATTGGTTATGCTTATATGCATGCATACAAGTCCTTTGGTTGATCTCTTACCCACCCTCAACTGTTCCCGGCCTTCCCACTGTAGTTTGAGAGTCTGTTCGATGCTGCTCTGACCTCTGTATCTATTTTTGTTCATCAGTTTATAATGGTCTTTATTATCCATAAATGAGTGAGATCATGTGGTATTTTTCTTTCTTTGACTGGCTTATTTCACTTAGCATATTGCTCTACAGTTCCATCTATGCTGTTGCAAATGGTAAGAATGGAATACTATGCTGCTGTAAAAAGAAGGAATTCTTACCATTTGCAACAGCATGGATGGAACTGGAGAGCATCAGTTCATGTTTTTACATATATTACTTTGAATTGTAGAGTGGCAAGAATAAATGCAGAAAGGCTAGGAGAAAGGGTGTCTTGTAACTATGGTGATGACTGCAGTAAACAGAGTCAAGAAATATTTAGGAGGTAAATTGACCCAGCGATGTGTTAAGAGGCTAGTCATCCTGAAAAGGTACTACACTGCTCTGTTGTTGTTTGGGTAGGAGAAAGTATTTAGTTAGATTCTTAAAGCTTTTGGTTTTTTCAGATTGTAGCAGCAAAAGGAAAATAATACAAAGTATTTTATTGTCTTAGAAAAAGTTATTACAATGTTTGATGGTTGAATCTAAGTTGGACTTGGAGAGAGGTGAAGATAGAGGAGCAGTGAAACTAATGGATGGAACACAGAGTTGTCAATGGGCAGGAAGTCCTGATAAGTCAAAGAAAGATAATGGGAGGGATATCTAAACAAGTACACCAATCAAGTACACTAATTAATACACTTCAACGTAGTGCTTGTTACCCATAACTCAAGCATTGTCATCTCTCCAAAGCATGTTACTGGTCATGAGATTCCTGAGCAAGAGGATGGAGAATGATAAGTATTAACATTTTACCACTGTTAGCAAGCAAGCAAAGCCAATAACCAGGGAAAGTGAGGAAGTATTTATAACAACATGCTGGCCAGAAGGGACTGTGGAAATTATTGGGACCAAATTCCTCATCTTGCAGCTGAAGAACAAAGTAGTAGTCAGAAGCTAACTTATGGAAGAATAAGACTAGAACCTCCATATCCTGACTTCTAGTGCACTTGTCCAATGATTCATCTTCTTTGGTTTCTGGAACTAGAATAAAATTACCCCTTTTCTAGAAAGTCTGTCTCATTTCATTATATCACATAATATATTCTATTTAAAATGCTCATCTTTCTCAACGAGTGCTCTTATACATATATGGCCGAGTGTTTTGACTATTCAAAGTTAGAACATTGAAAAATATCACTATTATGTTCCACCCTACCACAAAAGGTAATTTGATATTCTGAATTATATGAAGAATGGTTAGAAAAAAAATTGACAGTTTCCTTGGCAATTTTTTTGCAAAAACTCCTGGGTCTTCCGTTTTTGTAATCTATATTCTTTTCTCTGGAATAATAGAAACCCTTGACCTTTCTTCAATAGGCTACCTTTGGCTGTGGATCCATAGAGATCTTTCCTTGAAGTGCTGAACATACAAAAGCAGTACCATTTTATCAAGTTTTCCTTGTTTGGTAGTAATTTTCTTGGTTTGTTATTCATTTCTGTTCATACACCTCTTATTCTCATTTCAAAAACACTTATCATTATCCACTGTATGCCAGACATTTTGCTAGTTATTAAGATCTTGGAGGCAAGCAAGACAAAATCTATGTCTTCCCCACTCAGACCCTAGTGGATAAGACAGAAATATAATGAAAAAGAAAAAAAATGATCACTGATAGATGATACTAGTGAACAACCAGTTCTGAAGACTGGTAAAATAGAAACATTTATGATGCATATTCCATATGAACAGTATACTGGGTACCCAAATAGTGGATGAGTGAACCTTTTTTTTTTTTTGCATTGAAGTACACCAGCTAATAAATGAAGAAGAAATAATAGAAATAGGCAATTACCACATTGCAACTTCTAGCCATTGATCATTAAAAGCTGCACAAATCACACTCATTAAAGAGAAAACGAGACATTATGTACCTCCTAATAATGAAAGACTACACTATCACCTATGAAATAGTCAAACTTCAATATAATCAAAACTGTAGAACTGAACTTTTTAATATAGTAGCCATTAGCCACATCTGACTACTAAGCACTTGAAATGGAGCTACATTGACTTGAGTTCTACTGTAAATTTTTACATTGATCACATGTTGAAATGACAGCTATTGTTCTATAGTTAAGTAAGATGTAATCATTAGAGAAAACTGTGTGAAATGTATAGGGGAACTCTTCGTACTATTTTTGTAACTTACTGTGAATCTATAATTATTTCAAAATAAAAAATGAAAAAAAGGGATTTAAGAGACACATTCACTAAATGCAAAATGTGTGGACCTGATTTCAATTCTTATTTAAACCAAAAAACAAACAAAACAAAAACCTACTAAAACATTTAAGATATATATGAGAAATGGAAATTTGAATACTGTGTGGATATTTTTTATGATAAAATTATTGATATTTTAAAACTACTATAATAGTACTGTGGTTATGTTTAAAGAGTAAATTCTTATGTTTTAGAAATACTTTTTCAAATACTTATGAATAAAAAGATCCATGCCTGAGATTTGCTTGAAAATAATGGAAAGCAAGGCAGAGGTATAGAAGAAGTGGCCATGAATTGATAATTGTTGAAGTCTTGATGGGTATTTATTATAGGATTCTGTCTGATTTTGTATATTTTCAATATTTTACACAATAAAACATTTTATAAAGCAAGCAAAAGAGAGGAACAATTTCTGAAAGAATATTATTAATGCAGATACTTTTGACATTTAAAACATAATGGCTTGGTTTATTTATAATTGACCCTTGAACTAGAGGAGTAAAAAAGATTCCTATTCAACTTAATTTTAATCAGAACTATTTTTAAAATAATCACTGAATGCTTACTATGTATGTGCAGGAAACTAGGCTTAAAAATGTCTTACCCTCTGTACATCATTCTGCTTCTGAACTGTTGGAAAATCACCCCCAACAGGTGCCTGCCGGCTTAACTCATCATCTTTCAGCTGTAGCCACACCAGAAGTTCTTGAAGAGAAAGGTGCAGACGCTTCCACTGGTCAGAACTGGCTTCCAAATGTGATCTGAAAAATAACAGGAGCAAACTGTATCAGAATATCTAGAAGGAGAATTGATGATTCTAACAATTTCATTAAGTAAGGTACATGGATTGGTTATTTCCATAGTGTATAAACCTATTGTCAACTACATGGCAATCCTCAATAATAATCTGGTTACCTGCTTTTGAGAGCCATAAAATGGGGGATATTTTGATGCAATTTTGAGTGTCAGTGGTTAGCCATATGTTTATTTCCACATGCAGAGTTCTGAGATTTTAGCATGAAATATACACTGAAATGGATTACTTTCCCATAGTGTTGCAGTAATGATTCTTAATGTTCCTGGTAGAAAAAAATTGGACCCAGTGACTAATATAAACCACTCAGTTTTCATGTGACTCATGTCAGCACTGGAATTCTTTCTGCTTTGAGAAATGGAAAGGTCTCTCCCCACATTCTGACTTTTCCATTTCTACACCCTAGGCAGCCTCTTCCATTGACTCCCTCCATCTGGCATCTGTTCCTTGCTGCTCCTCTTCCCATATGCTTCTCCCTTTCCTCTACCCTTCTTTATTCGTGTGCACCTGGGATTTGTTTTCACCAAGTTCCAACATTTTCCGCTTTGTTTCCTTTGTGTAAAATGTACTGAGACAACAACTCATGTGGAAAAGTAAAATCAGACAGTTGTCTGTAAGCCTCCCCCAAACATGAATAATTTAGACAAGACTGTGTTCTTTCCCATCAACTGTATTTAGAACATGTTAATTCATAGAAGCCATTTAAGAAGACACAAGTGTGCTATAAAATCCACATTTCACTTGAGAATGAGAAACTAAATTAATAAATAAATCATAATCCAGAAAAACAAAGAAGAAAGTTGGAATGTTGGCAAGGCTCCATCCTCAGGTAAAACAAGACTTTTGCTGCATAACTTATATCATCAGCAATTACTAATCAATTCATAAAAAATAATGTTGCCAATAACATAAATATAATATAGTCTCTAATGCTGCAAAGATTGAAATGTAAAGCAACCAGGTAGAACAACATTTCCCTTTGCCACTTGGTAACTTCGCCTGACATTTCAAATACAATTCTCCTGCTGGCCCCAGTCAAACAGAATCCCCAAATGGTAACTATCTACTGAAATTAAATTGTTCCAAACTCTCTGAAGCATAATTTGATGACACATAAAAGTCATTAAAATGTGCAAGTACAAATTTGAGGAACTTATACTTCAGAAAGCAACTGGGAAAGCATGCAAAGATATAGGTAGAGAATGTTATCTGTAGCATCACTCATGATTGACACAAAATAGAAACAACTTTTCAATACTAGGGAACTGGTTAAATATATAATGGTGAATTCATACAAATCTACGCATCCCAAGGCAAATACTTATTAATATGGAAAAGATCACCTTTTTGGTTGCTGAGAAAACAGGTTACAATAATGTACACAGTCTATTTTCTGAAATGTTTGTACGTGTCTGTGTTTGTGTGCACAAGCTTGACTACGTGTGAAAAAGTTCTGAAATGACTAGTTTAACACTGAGGAGGATTTACAGATGATATATTCATTCATCTATATACTTCTGAAAATTGCCAGAATTTTTTCTATTATGAGCAATAGAAACATTATGTTGAGAAAAAAAATAAAGGCATTTCCATCAGAGAAATTAAACTGTTCAAGACCCTAAGGGCATTCATTATCTAGTAAATAAATCATGAAATACCCCCCAATACGATGAATTAAACATAATAGTGCAGACTGCATATAGTGTAGAGGCACTTATTTTATGTTTCTGGTCCATTCTTCTCATCCAGTTATCACTTTTCCATGATAAGCCTATGTGAGAATTCCCTATGCAAGATTTTAGCTGTTTAATGGCATGTAATGACCCCTAGTTATAGGGATTCCCTGGGGTGTCTAGAATTTGCAGCTTGAGGGGGAAAGAAATTGTCAAGCAGGACATTCTGAAAGATAGGTAGAGTGCGTCATAGCCCAGACATGGAAAAGCAGCAAATGGGAGAAGAGATACTAATTAAATAAATATGTATTGAGTGCCTCTAAGTCCCAATAAGGCATTAGAAGTAGGGAGAGTGGAAGGTAATGGAGAATAGAAAGATGCCTGCCTGCTTGACCTCCCTCTAACTGGGAGAGGAAATAAAATACCCCTGTGGGAGAGGTCTACAGGAGGATAAATATGCAGAAGAGCAGGCTGCCTATGGTAGAGCCTCCAGCTGTTGCTTCCTTTACATAAGGCTGTGCCACAACCTCAGTTCTAGATTAGATGGTGCTAATTATGAACAAGTCAGTGAAATCCTTGACATCCCCCAAAACAGAAAAATAATAGCTTTGAGACCCAGGGAATTCAGTTCTAAAGGATCTAAGAGAAACTCCATAGTGTGAGATAGACAGGCTGTTAGGACCAGGGACACAGGATGGTCAAGAGATTAACAGATGAGCAGAAGGACCTGGGACCACATATGACAAAAACCTCTTGTGTGTCTGGGTGAGGGGATCTTATTTATCCATAGCTACGGAGTTAGGTAACATTTCAGAATGTTTGATTACCTTAACCATGTTATCAAATGACTATTTCATTCTTTTCCTTGCTAAAAGCGCTAGAGTGAAAGGCAAGAGGTGATAAGAAGACATATAAAGGACAGAGGACAAAGGGTTGGAGAGGAGAAAGTGAGTCATATAATGGCTTCTGATTTACAACAACATTTACAAAGATATCCAATCTAAAGCCATGGTTCTCAGATTTTAGTGAGCATAAGAAACATTTGAGTAGCTTGTAAAGTTTGAAGTACAAATTCCTAGGTTTCACCTTCAGAATTTCTGTACTCTTAACAAGAACCTTCACCTGTTCGCAGGTAAGCTCCAAGAGCATTCTTCCAGAAAGAATTTCTTAAAGTATTTCCTATATGCGCTAAATATTACTTGTTGGTCTCCACAGGTCAAACGTAGTATATGTCAGTGTCATGATTTTGAAGGCGACCTAAATGTAGCAAAACACTATGAGCTCAGAAAACATTTTTCTTTGGTGATGCTAAGCTCAGGAAATGTTTTCAAGACACATTTCCAGTGCATTTTGAAGGCAGCTACCCTATTTTTATTTTCAAGATGGTATATGTAATATTCCTAAATAACCTATGTTTGTATTTAGAATCTCTTGCTGAAATGATTTCTTTCTATTTTGGTAACCAATTTCCCGCGGTCCTTTTATCCTAGGCTGATAGGGCGGGAAGGAACCTCAGAGATGGTTGTTCAACCTTCTTTTTTGCAAATGTAGAAACTGAGATGCAAAGGTATAAAGACAGCTGCTGAAGCTCATAACAAGATATCATATTAAGACACAGGGAAGAGAAATTACAAACTTTTCTTATATGAAAAAATCCTTAAACTTAGTGATTTTTTAAAAAATATTTTGTTTAAAGTATTACAAATAGTAGTACATATCTCTCCTTTTTTCCCCTCATTGACTTTCCCTCAGTCTCCCCTACACCTGGCACATGCCCTCACGGCCCCCAGTGTCTTGAGTCCATTGGTTATGCTTATATGCATGCATGCAAGTCCTTCAGTTGATCTCTTACCTCCCCCCCCCAAACTTCCCCAGCCTTCCCACTGTAGTTTGACAGTCTGTTCGATGCTTCTCTGCCTCTGTATCTATTTTTGTTCATCAGTTTATAATGTTTTTTATATTCCACAAATGAGTGAGATCATGTGGTATTTATCTTTCACTGACTGGCTTATTTAGCTTAGCATAATGCTCTTCAGTTCCATCCATGCTGTTGCAAATGGTAAGAATTCCTTCTTTTTTACAGCAGTGTAGTATTCCATTGTGTAGATGTACTACAGTTTTCTAATCCACTCATCTTCTGATGGGCATTTAGGCTGTTTCCAAATCTTAGCTATGGTAAATTGTGCTGCTATGAACATAGGGGTGCATATATCCTTTCTGATTGGTGTTTCTGTTTTCTTGGGATATATTCCTAGAAGTGGGATTACTGGGTCAAGTGGCAGTTCCATTTTTAGTTTTTTGAGAAAACGCCATACTGTCTTCTACAGTGGCTGCAACAGTCTGCATTCCCACCAGCAGTGCACCAGTGTTCCTTTTTCTCCACATCCTCTCCAGCACTTGTCCTTTGTTGATTTGTTGATGATAGCCAGTCTGACAGGTGTGAGATGGTACCTCATTGTCATTTTGATTTGCATCTCTCAGATGATTAATCACTTTGAGCATGTTTTCATATGTCTCTTGGCTTTTTAAATGTCCTCTTTCAAAAAATGTCTATTTAGGTCCTTTGCCCATTTTTTGATTGGATTATTCATCTTCCTTTTGTTAAGTTGTATGAGTTCCCTGTAAATGTTGGAGATTAAACCCTTATCGGAGATAATATTGGCAAATACAGTGGGGCCTTGACTTATGAGTGTCCCGACTAACAAGTTTTTTGAGATACCAGCTGTCTCTCGGCCGATTTTTTGCATTGAGTTGATAGAGTAATTGGAGTTAACGAGCTCCTTAACGAGCTCCTTAACAAGCTCTGTCTCGGATCGAATTAAACTCGTAAGTCAAGGCCCCACTGTATGTTCTCCAATGCAGTGGGCTTCCTTGTCGTTTTGTTGATGGTTTCTTTTGATGTGCAGAAGCTTTTTATTTTGATGTAGTCCCATTTGTTTATTTTCTTTTTAGTTTCCATTGCCCTAGGAGCTGTATCAGTAAAGATACTGCTACAATGTCTGCTATTTTGCTGCCTATGGCTTCTTCTAAGATTTTTATGGTTTCCCTCTTACATTTAAGTCCTTTATCCATTTTGAGCTTTTTTTTGTGTATGGTGTAAGTTGGTGATCTAGTTTCATTTTTTGGGCAATTATCTGTCCCATTTTCCCAACACCATTTATTGAAGAGACTGCCTTGACTCCATTGTATGCTCTTGCCTCCTTTGTCAAATATTAATTGAGCATAATGGCTTGTGTTGATTTCTGGGTTCTATATTCTGTTACACTGGTCTATATGTCTGTTCCAGCATTACATTAGAAAGATTATACATCATGACCAAGTGGGATTTATCCCAGGGATGCAAGGATGGTACAATATCCGCAAATCAATAAATGTGATACACCACATAAACAAACTGAGAGATAAAAACCATATAATCAAATCCATTGGTGCAGATAAAGCATTTGACAAAATCCAACACCCTTTCTTGATAAAATCTCTCAGTAAGGTGGGAATATAAGGGGCATACCTCAACATAATAAATGCCTTATATGACAAACCCACAGCCAACATCATACTCAGTGGGCAAAAACTAAAACCATTTCCCCTAAGAACAGGAACAAGACAGGGATGCCCACTCTCACCACTCCTGTTCAACATAGTACTGGAAGTACTAGCCAATGCAATCAGACAATAACAAGAAATAAAAGGTATCCAAATTGGAAAAGAAGTAAAACTCTCCTTATTCGCAAATGACAGGATTTTGTACATAGAAAACCCTAAAGACTTGATCAAAAAACTACTGGACTTAATATGAATTCGGCAATGTAGCAAGATACAAAATTAACACCCAGAAGTCTATGGCTTTTCTATACACCAATAATGAACTCACAGAAAGATAAACTAAAAAAGCAATCCCATTTACCATTGTAACAAAAAAATTAAGATACCTAGGAATAAATTTAACCAAGGGGATAAAGGACCTGTACTCAGAAAATTTCAGGACTCTGAAAAAAGAGATAGAAGAAGACATGAACAAATGGAAGAATATACCATGTTCATGGATTGGTAGAATAAACATAATTCAAATGTCCATACTACCCAAAGCATCTATAGATTCAATGCAATCCCCATTAAAATACCAATGGCATACTTTAAAGACCTAGAACAAACTCTCCAAAAATTCATCTGGAATAAAAAAAGACCCCGAATAGCTACAGCAATCTTGAGAAAGAAGAACAATGTTGGAGGCATCACAATACCAGATATCAAGCTATACTACAAAGCCACTGTTCTCAAAACTGCCTGGTACTGGCATAAATTTAGTGATTTTTAACCCAATGTTTTGGATCTCTGAGCAAAAGGCTTCCTACTAATTGGCAGATGCACTTACCCCTACCTACTCAACACAAAATAACAGAGGAGGTTTGAAGAGGCACTTAGCTTCTATCTATTTTTTATTAATCTTTATTAGTGAAGACAAGTGCTTAGGGGCTACTAGCTTTTAACAAGGCAAGTGCTGATCTTTAAGAAGCAGATGATTTCTGCAATTTATAAGGTTTAGGTAAAATGCAGAACATTTAGGTGTGCTGGGATATACCTCTTGTTCTTTAAGGAACTCTGCAGTGTCAGGACTCTAAGAATTATAGGAGTTGCTAAAGTGATTGTTATTTCTCTAGACTCAGACATTTCAAGTGTGATTTAGTTGATTCCTAGTTTGAAATCTTTAATAAAACTTTACTCTGGAAGGCATGTATTCTTAAAGCAAAATGTGTTATGTTGAATTCATTTTTCACTTTAACTTTCTTTGTAAAACTAATGATACATCCCTGTATATCTTTTGTACCTTTGTGTATTAAGATAGCACTTTAACATATAGGAAGAAGCCCTGACTGGTTTGGCTCAGTGGATAGAGCGTTGACCTGTGGACTGAAAGGTCCCAGGTTCGATTCTGGTCAAGGGCATGTACCTTCGTTGAGGGCACATCCCCAATGGGGCTGTGCAGGAGGCAGCTGATCGATGTTTCTCTCTCATCGATGTTTCTTACTCTCTATCCCTCTCCCTTCTCTGTAAAAAATCAATAAAATATATTTAAAAAATATAGAAAGAAAAGGTAAGAATGCAGAAGTAATAAAGAACCACAAAAATACAATGGGAGCTATGGGGCTTTAAATAAAGAGAGAAAATTAAGCTCAAAGACAAGTAAACCTTTTTTCCAGATGGGCCACTAACTCCAACTTTCAAACATAATTAACATTCTGAGAATAAAAGAAAGAGGGTCAGAGATACTCAATGTCTAAGTTGCATTTTTCTCTCAAAGGTTGAAAGACTGCCTTCTTTTGCTCTTTCTGTGTTCTCCATTATAAAAACTTCTAACTATTCTAACTTCTCATAACAAGCTGTCTCTTGGATATTTATCGCTACTCTAGACTCTATAATGTTGGTGTTTTAGCCTCTCAAATTAATGCTCAAACTTTCATAAAGTTATTATTTGTATATAACATTACAAATTTTTCTCCCAAGTATAAAAAGTCACAGAATGTAAATTTTACTGAAATTGTGTTGACAACATATGCAATTTTCATAATTAATAGTATAAACAATAAGTTGGAAAACAGAATCTGTTGGTAGATGAAATAAAAATCTTCATACGTACTCCTTACGAAAAAATTCATGTGACCAGTTCTCAAAATATTAATATTTTCAAAATTAAGATGTAAGGTATGTGGATATAGATTATTTTAGAATGAGAAACACTTTCTTTGGCTAATTACAATCCTAATGTTAGGTAATGCCATCAATAACTGTGTGTGTATGCATGTGTGTATATGTGCACATGTGTGTATGTATACATGTAAATAAAAATTTTGCACTTTATTTTGCTCTCACTTAAATCAATTAACATTTCCTTTTGTTTGATGGCACTCATCTATCACTGAGTATTCTCATTATACCTCTTGCACATAATATGTGTGGACAAAATGCAATGGAACAGATAGCATATACTGTCCTTGAACTAATTATGAGATAGTACTATACAATTTCAATTAAAATATTATTTTTCCCCTCAAAGACATCTTATTTACTTCTCCTTATACTGTATTTTTGAACGTAATCAGCTCCATATATATATATATATATATATATATATATATATATATATATATATGAAAAGTTTCATAATTAGCTTAGGTTCATCAGGAGTAATTGCAGAATTAAAACTAAGAGAACTGAATAGACCACCCATGTTTCTGGTCAAACCTCCTCATTTCAATGAGGGGGAAGATTGAAGTCTGAAGCAGTTAAGTGACATGCTCAAGCTGCTCAAGATTATACGTTAGGTAGTTAGTAACAGAACCAAAAAAGAAACTAGATTGCCCAACTGCTGGTCCAGGACTCTTTCTGCTCTACTTCACTGACTCATTTAGAGTTTGGAATTTTTGTATTCATCTATTTAGCTGGAGGCAGCAAGTATAGCCCTCTGAAATAACTCATAAAATTCTTAAAGGGATTTGCCATCAAGTATAAATGAGAATAGTACAGAGAAGACCTGGTGAAGAAACTGTCAGAAAGGAAACTATTCATTATGCTATTTGAGTTAATATTTGGAGAATGAGAGGAGATGGTATTCCAAGTGTGAGGACCAGTGTGAGGAAGGAACTGGGAGACATGGGAAGAACAGAAAAGGGAAGGGTTAGAAGGGGCTTATTAGACATAGTTGGTAGAGAATGAAGGGTTCACTGGATTCTACTGAGTAAATATAAGCTGTATGAGAGCAATGGTTTTCTTTTGTCTGTTTTGTTCACAGTTTCATCCTCAGTGCCTAGAAGAGTGTCTAGTACATAGAGAACAGTAATCATTTGTTGAATGAACAAATAATGAATGAATGATTAAAATATGTGTCCCAACAAGACTGAAATTCTTGAACAAAGGGATAATGTGATATAAACAGTGTCTAAGGAAGAATATTTTTGTAAATGTGTAATGGATGGTCTCAATATGTAAAGGAACAGAGACAAATATTGCAATATGGAATGACATGATGGAGATTCGAATGAGAATCGTAATCACAGGAAATGAAAACACATAGGGTGCAAGGAAAATAAATGGAGGGGAAAGGACATAATATGGACTTGGATCTGGAAGCACAAGGATACTTTAAAAAAAATCTTTATCATTGGGAATATTACAGATGTCCCCCTTTTTTGACCTCATTGTTCACTCCACCCAGTTCCTGCCCCACGCCAGGCCTTTACCACCTTATTGTCTGTGTCCATAGGTAGTACATATATACATATAAGTTCTTTGGTTAATCTTTTCCCACCCCACTCCACCCTACCCTCTGAGATTCATCAGTCTATTCCATGTTTCCATGCCTCTGACTCTATTTTATTCATCAGTTTATTTTGTTCATTAAATTTCTTGTTCGTTTATTTTGATTTTTAGGTTCAATTGTTGATTGGTATGTATTTATTATCATTTTATTGTTCATATTTTTTATTTCTCCTCCTCCTCCTCCTCCTCCTCCTCCTCCTCCTCCTCCTCCTCCTCCCCCCCTCCCCCTCCCTCTCCTCCTCCTCCCCCTCCCTCTCCTCCTCCTCCTCCTCCTCCTCCTCCTCCTCCTCCTCCTCCTCCTCCTCCTCCTCCTTCCTTTTTTAAGAATACCCTTCAGCATTTCATGTAATACTGGTTTGGTGGTGATGAACTCTTTTAGCATTTTTTTTTATAGCTTAGCTGGGTAGAGTATCCTTGGTTGTAAGTCCTTGCTATACATCACTTTGAATATTTTTTGCCACTCTCTTCTGGCCTGCAAAGTTTCTGTTGAGAAGTCAGCTGACAGTCATATAAGCACTTCCTCCAGTGATGGCGAACCTTTTGAGCTCGGCGTGTCAGCATTTTGAAAAACCCTAACTTAACTCTGGTGCGGTGTCACATATAGAAATTTTTTGATATTTGCAACCATAGTAAAACAAAGACTTATATTTTTGATATTTATTTTATATATTTAAATGCCATTTAACAAAGAAAAGTCAACCAAAAAAATGAGTTCGTGTGTCACCTCTGACACGTGTGTCATAGGTTCGCCATCACTGTCCTAGCCTATAGGTAACTAGCTGCTTTTCTCTTGCTGCTTTTAAGATTCTCTCTTTGTTGTTAAGTCTTGGCATTTTAATTATGATGTGTCTTGCTGTGGGCCTCTTTGGGTTTTTCTTGTTTGGGACTCTCTGCACTTCTTGGACTTGTAAGTCTATTTCTTTCACCAGGTAGGATAAGTTTGCGGTCAGTATTTCTTCAAATACATTTTCTTTTCTTTTGAATAATGATCTGGGGGATTATTATTATTATTATTATTATTATTATTATTATTTGGTTAATCCTCACTGGAGGATATTTTTCCATTGATTTCTAGAGAGAGTGGAAGGGAGGGGGGGAATCAGACAGAGAGAAACATCAATGTAAGAGAGATTGGTTGCCTTCCACATGCATCCCAACCAGGGCAGGGGATCAAGCCTGCAATGGAGGTATGTGCCCTTGGCCAGAATCAAAAAAGGGATCCTTTAGTCCACAGGCTGATACTCTTATCGGTTGAGGCAAACCAGCTAGGGCTCAAACACTTTTCAATATCTTGCTCTCTCTCTTCTCCATCCGGCACCCACATAATGTAAATGTTGGTACACTTGAAGTTGTCCCAGAAGCTCCTTACACTGTCTTCATATTTTGGGGGTTCTTTTTCCTTTTTGTTCTTCTGATTGTGTGTGTTATCCTTCCTCATATTCCAAATTGTTGATTTGATTCTCAGAATCCTCTACTCTACTGTTGAATCTGTGTAAATTGTTCTTTATTTCAGTTAGTTTATGCTTAATTTCTGACTGGTCCTTTTTCATATCTTTGACATTCTCACCACTAAGATCCTTTAAAATCTCACTAAATCTCTTGAAGTTCTCATTAAGATCCTTGAGCTATCTTATAACCATTGTTTTGAACTCTGTATCCAGTAGTTTGCTTGCTTCTATTTATTTAATTTGTGACATGTTTCTTTGTCTCCGTAGTTTGGCTGCTTCCCTGTGTTTGTTTCTATGTATTAGGTAGAGTGGCCTAGTGTAGTAGGTGTCCTGTAGGTCCCAGTGGCTAAGCCTTCCCAATCACCTCAGCTGGGCACACTAGGTACACCCCTGTGTGGGCTGTGTGCACAGTCTTGTAGTTGAGCCTTAATTGAGGTTTGAATCACTGGGAGGAATTGACCTCTAGGCTAATTGGCTGTGAGGACCAGCTGTGAATACAGTGGAAGAGCTGCTATTCACAAGACACCCCTATGGAGCAGGACTTATTTTAGTGGAGCTTTGTTGCTCACTGAGTCTTCCCCTTGAGTGTGTCACTTGTGGATATGTAGAGTTGTTATCTGCTGTGATCTGAAGCTGTACACCAGGTGCAATGGCTCTGGTGCCTCCTAGGAGGTACAAACTCAGCCACTGCCTGGGACCACCAAGCAGGAGCTACAGAGCAATCTGCAGATGGCTGCTACTTGTGTTGGGCTTGGAAGTGCCCAAGAGAGGCCCAGCTGTGAAGCAAGGCAGGCTGCTGCTAGTTCTGGGTCTTTGTCCTCTTATTGATAGGTTTGGGGCACACTCATACCAGCTGCTACTTGTTTGAGAGATTTCAGGAAAATCTGAAGCCTGAGCCAGGACAGGCCATTCATATGGAAAAGCCGCTGCAAACAGCTTGGTGGAACTGCAAATTTGATGGGGCAGGATTTCAGGGAATCATCAGGGTGGAACAACAGTGTGAGCCAGGCTGAGGGAAACTCAAAAATGTCTGCCAGTCAGCTCTGTGATGGCGGGGGAGGGGGAGGGTCTCAACACAGGAGCAATCACCCTTGTGAACATCCCTGTCTGGGAGAAAGCCACCCCTGAGTTCTTGGTCTGCTGCCAAATAATCCAGTTTCTTCCCATACATCCATGGTTCCCCCAAAGCTACCACCCAGCACTGGAGCTCAAAGGAAGAAGGACCATGTAAGTTCATTCACTGGCCCTTTAAGAGGGACTTGCCTGGGTCTCCAGCAGTGTCACTGTCACTCAGCCACAATCCCCAATGGTTTTTACAACCCAAGGTTACAGGGACTTCTCTTCCCAGCTCTGGAACCCTGTCCTGGGGGTGTCTGGTGTGGAGCTGGGACCCCTTGTTCCTCATGGGAGGCCTCTGCAGTGGAGATATCCCTCCTGATTAAAAACATCACATGTGGGTATTCGACCAGCCTGTTTTGTGCCTCCACCCCCTCCTACCAGTCTTGATGTGCTTTCTTCTTTACTTCTCTAGTTACAGGACTTACATTTAGCCAGATTTCTGGCGGTTCTGAATGATGACTGTACTGTATTTTAGTTGTAATTTTGATGTGGTTGTGGGAAGCAGTGAGTACTGGTGTTTACCTATGCCACCATCTTGGTTCTCCTTCAAGGATACCTTTTATAAGCCAATAAAAGTCAAAGGAAAACTTCAAAATTATTTTAATTCAAACTCAAAATTCTTATCATTAATAATGGACACCTGTGAAATCAAGCATTAATGGTTTTACATATTGAATTATGAAACTGGCTTCAGAATTCCTTATAAAACAACGAACCATCTGTAAACTTTTAGAGTATATATTATAGCTTGGGCAAACACAGGGCTATTTTTTTAAGATATCTTTGGAACTATTTTTTAATTGTGGTGACTTTTCACTAAAAAATAATGCCGATGGAGTAACTTACTGGATTCACAATGCAAGCTTCTAAGTGTTGGTAATGGTTCTGAATCTTACTCTTCCAGGGTTATCTAACCTATTTCATAACCATCCCTAATTACTACCCTACTATGCTTCTCTCAAATGCACTCTGCTACTCTGTATGGATTGACTAATGCCCTTATTTCAACAAAGTGTCAGGAAATAAACTGAATTGCTTTGATGTAAAGAATTATTTCTTTGCTTTTTACAAGTGATCATTTATTACACATCTTATATTATCAGAGAGACATATTTAAAAGCCAAAACCCCTGATATGAATATTTAAATTATAGAATTTGCAACACCTTAGATAAGCTAAGGTAACTGTTTTCTACTTGATTAATGATAGTAAGAATTAAACTGTGGTAGCTGGCATATGGAAATTGCTGAGAATGAAGAGCCCATATTTTGGCTGACATGCTGTTTGCCGCTTTCAATTCTCCTTTTATTTCATCAAGTTCACATGAAGGAGAGAAAACACACTGAGTGATGTTCAGAACAGTTATAGCACCTTTCTTTTTCTATCCTGCAAAAAGAATAACTTCCTCTTCTTTTTAAATATATTTTTATTGATTTCAGAGAGGAAGGGAGAGGGAGAGAGAGAGATAGAAACATCAGTGATGATAGAGAATCATTGATTGGCTGCCTCCTGCACACCCCCTACTGGGGATCAAGCCTGCAACCTGGTCATGTGCCCTTGACTGGAATCAAAACCAGGACCCTTCAGTCTGCAGGCCAGTGCTCTATCCATTGAGCCAAACCGGCTAGGGCTAACTTCCTCTTCTTTACTTTATCTGCCTGCCAGTATCTTTTCAATCTCACATGTTTCATTCCTTTTTAATGACAGATATTATATAAGTGGCCTTTGTTATTACATATACTGACTTGTCTTAGAGTTTAAGCTGTAGAAAGAGAATAGAGTCTCCCTATCTTGGAAAATTCCATTGCCCATTGTGGCCCCCAACTCATCACAAACACATCATTACCAAATTCATGGACCAAAGAGGGAGATGAAAATGAGTGTGTTGGAAGCTGGGGTGCAAACTTGCAAAGACCTTATAAATAAAAAATTCCTTTCTACTCTGAGAAATCTGCTTCTCTATTTCATCCTTTCACGTATTATATACTTATGTGTAAAAGTTAAGTGAGTCTTACTTTTTCTTTCTTTCTTTATGATATAACTAGAGGCCCAGTGCATAAAATTCATGCATGCATGGGTGGGGTCCCTCCACCTGGCCAGCGATCAGGGGTGGTCAGGGCCATCTCGCCCAGTCCTGATTGGGGCCAATTGGAGCTGGTGGCTGGGAAGGGACTGCAGGAGGGACTGCGGGAGGGCTCCAGGGAATTTCCGCCCCATCTTGCCCAGTCCTGATTGGGACTGATCAGGGTGGGCCAGCTGGGGAGGGATGCAAGAGTTTGGCTAGCTGGGGAGGGACTGTGGGAGGGCTCCAGGGCATGTCTGGCCTGTCTCGCTCAGTCCTGATTGGCCAGACCCCAGCAGCAAGCTAACCTACTGGTCCGAGCGTCTGCTCCCTGGTGGTCAGTGCAAATCATAGTGAATGGTTGACTGGTTGACTGCCCCCTGGTGGTCAGTGCATGTCATAGTGAGCAGTTGAGTGGCCTTAGCATATCATTAGCATATTACGCTTTGATTGGTTGAACGGTTGATTGGTCTACTGGACACTTAGCATATTAGGCTTTTATTATATTGGATATGATGGGTAAAAGCTCAGACTCTGGAGCTAGGTTCCCTATGTTCAGATGTTGGACCTGCCACTTATTAAGCGACTTTGGGAAAGTTATTTAGCCTCTCGGTGCCTGACTTTCTTCAAATGTAAAGAGAGGGTAATAACAATCAATATTTTAGGGCTGCTGAGAGCATTAAATGGGTCACTAAATATAAAGTGCCTATGACATTGCATGGTATGAGTTGTACTATGTGTTAGTTCCTATTATTGTTATTTCATATTAAGTTCAGACATTTTATGAGTGGTTTCAAATTAATAAATTTCTGTTATAGTTTTTATCATGGAAGTAAATATGTCATATGTCAAAAAATGTCACATGGACAAGTTAGAAGAGCAATAAAGAAGAAAAAATATCTCTTCTATAATCTTACAGCTTAGAGGTAGTAACTATTTCCATTGTTTTGTGCTTTCCCTCATAGATATTATGAAGTCCATTCATCCTTTTCTACCTCCCTCCACTACCACCCCTCCTCTAAAAACAGAAGAAAGCACAAAATATTGTAATAAAAAGATGTGAATTAGGAAAAGCAACCAATTAACAAGCAGGAAGCCTGATGTCCACTCCCTGTACTTCCTGTCATTTAGGTGACACTGGGAATTTTACTTACTATCTCTATTCTTTGTCTCCAACACTGAACTACTGTAAAACAGGTATAACAAGAGCTTCACTCTGCCCTCCTGACAACATTGTCGAGATGCCGCCACTAGCTACCCAATAGAAACCAGTACACAGGACGGGGCAAAGTATAAAATAGGTGCATGCAGAACAGCCAAAGGATGAGTCTGCAGAGGATGTGGTAACAAAATCTTAGAGGAAGCAAAGGACAGGAAGTTGCAATAATCTCCCCTTAGCTTCCAGAGCTGTGGGATGTCTCCTCTAAACTGTTAAATATAATGTGTTATGGTATTTAAAGAATGTCCTCTGTTAAGTGAAAAGAGTGCATGAAACATTTACATTTCCTCTTTAATGCTTTAGCCCAGAAGTGAGCTGTTTAACAGGACTAATCACAAGGCTCTACCTAACTACAAGGAGGCAGATAAATGAGATTTGTTGAGCATTTTCATCTTTGTAAAAAGATCAGACAGTTTTGGGCAATTATGTAAGGTTACTTATCTTACCAGATACAGAGACTAAGGAAGCTATAGTACTAACACCAGTTAGCAACAATGGAATATAATAGATAACTTTAAAATAGACCCAACAGTATAAGGAAAATTAACAAATGAAAGAAAAAAACATTAAAATCCAATGTGGCAAAATGACGTAGTGCAGTGGGAACGAATTGTGTTTTTAACAAATGGTGTTGGATGATTTTCTAGCCACTATGCTATACATCTGAAACTAATATAATATAATAATAAATGTAAGTTATAATTTAAAAATAAAAAAGAATGCCCACTGTTATGTATTTAGAATGCCAAAGAAAGAATTCCATGTAAACAAACCTGTAATTTTATCACTTTTTCCATAACCCTGTGATAAACTAAGAATTCTATGAAATTAGAATAGCTGTATTTCCCCATTTAAATTCACTCTAATGTCTTAATATGCATCTCTCCTGTGGTTATAAAACATCACCACTTTAATTTAATCTGAACCTTCAAGTATCTTCTCCATACCAAGTAAATGAATGATTCATTTATTCAAAATACATAAAATGAATCATCCTGAATTGGGTGATTTACATAAACATATGAGATATTAGCTACTTGTGCTAGAAAAATGAGGGAAATTTTGCTATTTTAATTCATTTCTGGCTTTTCTTGCCTCCGATCTTTTCCTACCTAATGCTGAGAGACTTTTTCCGCAGCTCACTCCACTTGAAGTTCATGTTATCCAAACGTCTTTGTAACAGGACTGCCTCATCAGAACCTTCCAGGGATCTCAGGATTTTTTGGCCATTTTCATCCAGGTTGTGATAGATATCGGTGTGAGCTTCGATTTCTCCTTGGAGGTCCTACAGAATAGCAGGGAGAAAAACACATGCAGAATTTAAAACAAAACAAAACAGAAGCGAACAGCTAGGAGTATGAATCTGGAGAACTGTAAAAAATAAACTATTAGTTCAGAAAACATTTCAGTTAGGCCAACTAACAAAAAGATGAACTTCCAACTCACTTTTCTTGGTATACCTCTTCACATTGTTAAGTAGATTGAAAATGAGCATCTTATCGGGTATAATAAATTTATTCTTTGACATTATGAATTAAAACATAATATATTTATAACTTTATGAATTTAATAAATTATATCTTCTAGTCCATGGATGGAACATCTTGTTTTAGGGAAGTGATATGAAATAAAATTCCCATGATAAAGTGCACCTCAATATCAAGTCATATTTTCTATGCGGTAATCTGAAGAGTTGATTCTGACTATAGACGCTTGGCGAAACTAGCAAACAAAGCCATACTCAGTCCATAGAACCAGCACAGAACAGGATTCTATATCGGAGAGCAACTTCTTGACAGTATGCATTACGTTCACCTTGGTATTACAGCATTATATATTTATTAGTAAGATCTCCCATTTGAGATACCATCATATTTTTCGGCTTGACGGTAGAAAGTCCTTAGGACCCTGACAAGAGTTATGATAAGACATTATGCATTCAACCTTATTTGTCTATATACAGATCAAAAAAATTATCATAGTAGAAGAATCTGACCTTTACATGGTATGTCTTCCGGTGTAACATTTTCAGCTTGAACCGGGGACTACAGCACTGATCCTGTTGCATAGCAATCCTGAGAAAACCGGGCGACTCAAAGACCCCTGCTTTAAAATGCCAACTTTGCTTACATTCTGTTGACAGAATGAATTTCGGAGCATAGGCTTCACCAGTCAATAATAATAAACAGCCACTTTGTAATCCCTACTAAATGGTAGCCAGGCCTGTGGATGTGGGAGGGACCTCAAAGAGAGGAGGCCTGGAATATGCAGCGACAGTTTATATTAAACAGCCAACTTTTCTTATCATTTTGCCATTATAAGTCAGAGACATTATAAATTCATTTTATATATGTGTTTCCCTCCTTGTTCCCAGCAGAACAGTCAAAGCCAAAAGAACATTCCTTAGAGAGCTGCCGGGTACCAGCATTCCTTTCTGCCTACACAATGAATGGAAGCTTTGTACATTATCTGACTTGCTTTTAGAGATTTGTATGCTTCTGTTCAACAAGTTTAAATATTCATTCGGAAGCTCCGAACAATTGGATTGACCTGTGTAACTAGAAAAAATAATTTTTTTCTCTCTCATTCTAAAATTGAATTAAATTACTCTTCTAAAGTAAGGGGGGGGATGTGGCAGCAATGACATGTTAGAAATTCTGAAGGACTGGCCTGTGTTTTCAGTCATAGCATCTTGGATGCAGAATATTGAATGTTGCAGAAGTAAGGTAGATGGACAATGAATGTCTCCTGTCACTATTTTTGGCAGCCAAAGTATCCCTGATGGGCTCTAAAAAGAATTCTGTCCCATTTCCTTTCACAGGAAGAGAGGAGGGGAGATATGGATAGAACCACATCCAAAGTTGAAAGAAGGGAAATGCTAAAACAGATTGAGTAACATCTATCTCTATTCCATAAAAAACTATGTTCTGGAAGGAAATAGCCTTGACTTTCAAAGGAGCCAATGTGGTAGAAAACTAGTATTGAGCTTCTTGTGGAAATAGAGTTTTAATCAAATATACATCCATTTTTTTTGTTTGTGTACCTACATGGGAAAGCATTGTCGGCTGAATTTGCTACTTCTTCAGCAAAAAAAGTGAGGTTAATTTATCTAAATAATTCAGGAATGAAAACAGAACAGATCCAAGTTATCCAGACAATTCCACTACTTCTCTCTTTGACTTTCCTTTCCTTCTTGTATTTTATTAGTACACTACTTCAAACTTTGCCTCAGAGTACACACTTAAGAGAATTAGAACCAAACCTTTAATTGTTCAACAAAATAAGATGTTTTGACTAACACAATCAGCTCTTTATGTTAACAGACAATAATGAGGTGAAGGCCTCTGGTGGGGGTGGGCTAGAGAGGTCAATGGGGGAAAAGGGGGACATATGTAATACTTTCAACAATAAAGATTTAAAAAATATAAAGTGGACCACCCTCTGGAGAGTACATAAACCTATCCTGTAATTCCATCCTCTCCTTGCTTTCTCCCATCTTCATGTAATCTTCTTTATATCCACTATTTTCTCTCAAATGCATAATATAAACCACAAACTGTTGTTCTCTGGAGCATTTGAGATCTGGCTCCCTGGCATATGTTGTTAGTTTGGTTCAAATAAAGTCTTATAAAAATTCTCTACAAGTTTGGACATTTCTTATGTTGACAGTAGTGTTATCTTACTTCTGACTTAACTAGAAAAGATCACTTAAGCTTTAGTCTTTACATTTAATATATGTTGTCAAATTTTTATCTTATTTTTGTGATTATATTCATTTGAAAGAACAATAACTAATGAATAGGAAAAAAATGTATTTGTTATATAACGACAGAAACAATAGCAGTAGCATATATAACACTTACTATACACCAGATACAGTCGAAAGCATTATTTATACATGAGCTCATTTAATTTACTCAGTATCCCTTTAGGCTAGCCATTATTATTATTTTCATTTTACATGTAAGAGAATGAAATTACAGAGAAGTTATGTAAAAATACCCAAGGTCACACAGCTAATAAACCATGTGATCAGATATCAAACTCAGGCTATTGAATTCCAGGGATTAAACACTATACAATATTACCTCTGATATTTTTCCTATTAATTTTTAAATTTTCTTATTAACTTTTCTTATTAATAATACTCCTGCCTATGCTGGCCAGTGTGTCTCAGTGGTTGAGTGTCAACCTATGAACTAGGAGGTCACGGTTCGATCCCCTGTCAGGGCACATGCCCAGGTTGTGGGCTCGATCCCCGGTGAGGTGTGTGCATGAAGCAGCCAATCAATGATTCTTTCTCATCATTGATGTTTTTTTTTCTCTCTCTCTCCCTCTACTTTCCTCTTTGAAATCAATAAAAATACATTAAAAATAATACTCATGCCTAAATTTCAGAAAATCTAGCACTGCCATTAGACAATGCAGGATAACATTTTCACTATTCAAAGAATAATTTCATGGTTTCCTTAACATGGAGACTTAAACAGAGCTGAAGCAGTGAACAGAGATATATCCAATACAACTAGAGAGCACATAAAATATTTGAGAAAATGAATGCAAATGGAAAAATGATATATTTCCCCTCCCTCAAAAGAAACATATAACCTAAAGTTCTATACAATTATGGAGCAAATTTTAGCTGTGAATATTAAGAAAGTTCAGATATGAGGGAAGTGATAAGTTCATAGTGTAGCGTTTTAGGAGTGGGGGGTATTCTGTTTCCTGCAGAGCTTTTTCACATCTCACACTTCCTTCTTTTCTAAGTCTAGCCTACATCTGTCATAAGTCCCCTTTCCCAGGGAAAATGAATGGGAAGGTGCAGTTAAATAAACATAGTTTGAGTCTCCCCCTTCTCTTTCCCTTATTAGCTGTATAAGTTTAAAAATGCTTTAATCTCTTTGGCTTCAGTAAAAAATAATACCTACCTGCTGGGCTTTTTTTGAATATTACATGGAATAATCCTTGTAAAATACTTTGAACAGCATCCAGAACACAACAGGCTTTTAATAAGTAATAGCTAATATACGGATTTGTATTACAAGAGAATCAGTGTGGAAATAAAGTGATAGAAATAGACTTCATGAAGTCAAGGGACTTACTTTGAGCCTTGAAGGATGAGTAGGATTAAGAGAGGTGGAGGGAAGAGGGCATTTCAAGTGGAAAGAATAGTATAGAGATTGCTGAAAGGTAAGAATAAGTTTGGTTTATGAGCAGGGACAATGAATTGTACAAGCTGATTGGAATGAATGATGAGCATTAGGGAGAAATAAGTAGAATATAGTCCTGGTCCTTAAATTACTAGTAAGTTGGATAAAGTTCTCCTTTTAGGAAGCAAATGAGAATAAAAGTTTATAAAGAAAAGTAAAGGACAAATATGAGATTACTAAATATTAAGTTGGTACTATCTTATTTGACAAGTAGAATGATTCATGGTGTCCAAAAATAATAGGACAACTGGGGAAGAATATGAAAGGTTGCAAATTTTTTATTGGAAGAAAAATAAAGTAGGCAATGCCAGGAATTAGCGCTATACTCTTCTTTTGTTATCCAAACAAATGCTTATGCTCTCCCAAAACATCATAGATAGTAGCATCTACATATTTTCATGTATATATAGAATTTCCTGTCTCTACAAAAGAACTCAGCAAATAATAACCTCCCTATCTTGAATATAGCTGAGAAGTATGCAACAAAACAAAACAAAAACAAAAAGTTACACAAAGAATAAAAATAGCCTGGCCAGTGTGGCTCAGTGGTTGAGCACTGACCTATGAACCAGGAGGTCATGGTTCAATTCCTTCTCAGGGCACATGCCTGGGTTGTGGGCCTGATCCTCAGTAGGGGGTGTATAGGAGGTAGCCAATCAATGATTCTCTGTCATCATTGATGTTTCTATTTCTCTCTCCCTCTCCCTTCCTCTCTGAAATTAATAAAAAATATTTTAAAAATGAATAAAAATAAGTAACCAAATTTCTCTAAAAATTCATTACCGATAAACCATCTCTAATCTTTTCTGAAAGCATTCCTATATGAATAATGATAAGGCCATTAGGTTCTTTTTACTGATAATTTTTACCTAATTTAAAAAGTGATGATCTGATTTCCAAGAACTTAAAAGGTCAGAAACAGAAGATCCAAAATAGGAGAGAAGTTATCCTTGAGGGCTAAACAGAGAGTAGCAAGAAGTGACACCTGACAGAGAACCGAAAGGTGTAAAAAGAGCCTCAGGTGCGCATAGTTGACCAGGGTCACGCAGTGTGGAAAGAACAGCCTGCATAGATTATTAGCCCTTGCAGGCATCACCTAGCTTTTAAGGAAAGCAAAATATTAATGTTAATGATGATGATCTTGAACTAGCCAGAAAAAGCAGATTTATGTTCAGTAAACTCTATTTAGAAAGAAAGCAGTGTATGTAAAACTCTTTAAATAAATTTATCCAATATAGTTATTCTGAAAAGGTGTTGTTGCTTTAAAGAAGTCAAAACCAACAAAAACAAACATACAAAAGTCAAACTCCCTTAGCTTGGCTATCCAAAATGACTTTCTAACCATGGACTCTAAATACTGAAGGTTTTGGAGCACACACACACAAACACACAGAATTTGAACAGAAATTGAGAGTAAATCTCTAGAAACTTTTATAGCAATTGTGGACAAAAAGGAGCCATATGCTAACCTGACTAACTCATAGACCTAAAGTAACCACACAGACCTAAAGTAACCACAAAGGATGGTCTGAGATTAAAACCTTTCAGTTAAAAAGCAGTTTATAGTGGGTAGTCATGTCCTAGGCCAGTATCCTCCCTGACAAAGGTCAATTTTGATTTTTACTTAGCCTATTGTCTTTTTTGTATCTACCATAACATACCTTTGGAATGTCAGGATAACTTGTAACTTCCCTTTTTCTGGACCCGTCAGGGCACAACAAATGATGCTGGGGTGCAGACCACAGATTCCTTCATTGTTATTGTATCCTGTTAATTATTGACCCTTAACTATCTTGTACCCACCTGTGTAAAGAAAGCATGTGTCTATCATTTTACTTTTTACCCAATCCCAGAGGTTTTCCCCCCTTTGCTTTCTTCACCTCCCTAATCTAATACCAATAGATTTCATGTAACCCACCTACTTCTCCTCCTTTGATTGTAATGTATAAAAATAGGTGAGCCCTGGCTGTTTTTGCTCAATGGATAGAGCGTCGGCCTGCGAACTGAAAGGTCCCAGGTTTCCGGTCAAGGGCACATGCCCAGGTTGTGGGCTCAATCCCCAGTGGGGGGCTTGCAGGAGGCAGCTCATCAATGATTCTCTCTCATCATTGATGTTTCTATCTCTCTCTCCCTCTTCCTTTCTCTCTGAAATCAATAAAAATATATTTAAAAAATAGGTGAAAACCCCCCATTCTCCTGAGCACTATTGCAATGCCTTGAGATTCTACTTCCTGGCAATTGTCGACAGTTTGGCTCAAATAAACTCACAAAAATTATTTATAGGTTTGAATGCTTTTTTTCATGTTAACACCATCTAAAAATAAAAAGTATGGGCTTGTGTGTTGTGTATCTGGTTTTTATAATCTTTTAAAAGTAATTCATTTTTTTGTAGGTTACATGAGTATCAGTCTTTATGGGTTGGAAATTAAAACTAGCAAAACAAAACAGAACTATGCTCCCTAATGGAATTTTTGAGAAGCACCCACATAAAGGAATTGGACTCACAATCTTGACCTTATAAGGACTCTAATCTAACCACCAGAGGTTCCTAACTCACTCAGGAAATGCAGTTGGGTATAGAGTCACAGTGGATGTTCCTGTTCCCTCTCCCATCCCCATTCTATATGTGACTATTGCAATACTCTTATAAAAGCAGCAGAGTTGTCATCCCAGGAGATACAAGAGTTAATTTGACGACTGTCATTTGGCTTGAAGCCTGGTTGCTCTAGGTAGATAAGGAGTATGTTTTCAGGTCTACTGCATCGCAATGCATCTTAAACAAACAGCTATGGATTTAGGAGTCTATAGGCTTTGCTTTTAAAATGGATGTTATTAAGGTCCTCAGACTATTATCCTGCAGGGTTTGTTGTCTTTGCTTTCATATCTCATTCGAAAATTCTCACACTTAAGCACTAGAACAGTGGAGAGAAGGGATACACTCTCCTACCTCAGTACATTCTCAGGTGCAAAGCTTTATTTCAAAATCTAATCTTTAAAAATGCCAGGCCTAGGGTGGATTATCCCAGAGGAAACTGAGCAAAATCTTATTTGTCACACCGCCTTAAGCAATCCCAAACCCTGGTAACACGTGATGCTTTCTCTTCTTGTCTGACCCTCTGGTTTACTCTAGTCTTAAAATTACTTTTGAAAACTGAAGAGTTCATTTCAGATATACTAGATTAGAAGTACAAGTATATTTTCTCTTCTGCATTTTGTTTTCCTAGTTTCTTTTTATTCTGTCAGAGTTCAAAAATGTTTTATTTATTCATCACACAAGCAAGCATTAAGTGCCTATTGTATGTCCAAGATTTCATTAGGAGCTATGGAAACACATATAATGTAAGAAAGATGTAGTTCTAGCCCATAAGTTCCTTCCTTCTTTCCTTCCTTCCTCCCTCCCTCCCTCTCTCCCTCTCTCCCTTCTTTCCTTCCTTCCTTTCTTCCCTCCACCCCCATCTCTCTCACCCTCCCTCCCTTCCTAGCCCATTTCTTCCCTCCCTCCCTCCACCTGTCCCTCCTTCCCTCCCTCCCACTAATATTTAGTATATTATCATCCAGGTCTGTAGTGGTGAAAAAAACAAACTAAACAAACTTCTGCCCTCTTGATGTTCGTAGCATAAGAAAAACAGAGAAAGAAGTAGGATGAACAGGGGAGAGATATGGTAAACAGCTAAACAAATTATCAATAAAATAAGAAAATGCCCTGAAGGTAACAAATGGGTGCCTATGATGAGAATAATGGTGTACATATGAGAAGGTTCAATGTCAGGTGAGACATGAAGGATGTGAGGACACCAGTTATAGGAAAACTGAAAGGCACAGAATTTCAAAAAATAATGATGCAAGGGAAAGAGCCTTTGCATCAGGAAAGATTTTAACTAAAACTTACCAAGAAATGTGGTTGCTGACATACCTCGATGTGGGGTTGGGGGGACGAGAAGAGATAAACCAAAGAGCTTATATACTAATAGGCATAGCCCATGGACACGGGCAATAGGGTAGTGAAGATGTAGGGGGATAGGTAGGGACTAGGAGGAGTGGGGGTTAAGAGGAGAAAAGGGAAGATATCTGTAATATTATCAACCATAAAAAGTTTATTAAAAATAAAAGTAATAAAATAGTGGTTTGAAAAACAAAACAACAACCAAGAAATGTGGCTGGAAATTGAGATAAGAGAGGCTTCACATAATATGGGGCTTTGAAGTCTCATGATAAAGAGTGTGAATTTTATTTCAAGTGCAGTGGAAACAATAGAAACTTTTAAAGCAGGATAGTGACATCATCTGATTTAGTCTTCAAATAGATCACTATATTGCTATGTGAAGATTACAGAAGGTAGGAGAGGAAACAGGAGGACCAGTTAGAGGTCAGGCCCTGTAATCCAGGCAAGAGATAATGTGGTCTGGACTAGGGATATTGCAGAAGGTGAGAAGTAGACTGATGTGAGATATAATTTGGGTACTATATCTCTCTCACTTACTAATGTATTATCCGTGGTTGGTAAACTGTGGCTCGCAAGCCACATGCGGCTCTTTGGCCCCTTGAGTGTGGCTCTTCCACAAAATACCACGTGTGGGTGCACACGTACAGTGCAATTGAAACTTCATGGCCCATGTGCAGAAGTCAGTATTTTGTGGAACAGCCGGTATTTTGTGGAAGAGCCACACTCAAGGGGCCAAAGAGCCGCATGTGGCTCGCAAGCCGCGGTTTGCCAAGCCGCAGTTTGCTGACCACTGGATTAGATGATGAGAGCCAAAGAGAAGGATATCTCAAGGATGTGTAATGAAGTTTTAACTTAAACAATTGAAGGATGGTAGTGTCATTTATTGAAACAGGGAGTAAGTGACGGAGAGATCATTGAGTGCTCATAAATTATAAAAATGTCTGCATGTGTGACTCAATTTCATCCTTCTTTTTCTTTTTTAGTAAATCTTCATTGTTCAGATTATTACATTTGTTCCTTTTTTTTTTACCCCCATAGCTCCCCTCCACCCAGTTCCCACCCCACCCTCTGCCCTTACTCCCCTCCCCACTGTCCTCATCCCTAGGTGCACAATTTTTGTCCAGTCTCTTCCCGCATCTCCCACACCCCTTTCCCCACCAAGAATAGTCAGTCCATTCCCTTTCTATGTCCCTGATTCTATTATAATCACCAGTTCATTCTGTTCATCAGATTATTTATTCACTTGATTCTTAGATTCACTTGTTGATAGATGCATATTTGTTGTTCATAATTAGTATCTTTACCTTTTTCTTCTTCTTCCTCTTCTTAAAGGATACCTTTCAGCATTTCACATAATACTGGTTTGGTGGTGATGAACTCCTTTAGCTTTTCCTTATCTGTGAAGCTCTTTATCTGATCTTCAATTCTGAATGATAGCTTTGCTGGATAAAGTAATCTTGGTTGTAGGTTCTTGGCATTCATCACTTTGAATATTTCTTGCCACTCCCTTCTGGCCTGCATGGTTTCTGTTGAGAAATCAGCTGACAGTCGTATGGGTATTCCCTTGTAGGTAACTGAGTTTCTTTCTCTTGCTGCTTTTAAGATTCTCTCTTTGTCTTTTGCTCTTGGCATTTTAATTATGATGTGTCTTGGTGTGGTCCTCTTTGGATTCCTTTTGTTTGGGGTTCTCTGTGCTTCCTGGACTTGTAAGTCTATTTCTTTCACCAGGTAGGGGAAGTTTTCTGTCATTATTTCTTCAAATAGGTTTTCAATATCTTGGTCTCTCTCATCTTCTGGCACCCCTATAATTCTGATGTTGGTATGCTTGAAGGTGTCCCAGAGGCTCCTTACACTATCTTCGTATTTTCAGATTCTTTTTTCATTTTGCTTTTCTGGTTGGGTGTTTTTTGCTTCTTCGCATTTCAAATCTTTGCCTTGATTCTTGCGCTCCTCTGGTCTGCTGTTGGGAGTCTGTATAATATTCGTTATTTCAGTCCGTGTATGCTTAATTTCTAGTTGGTTCTTTATCACAACATCGAGGGTCTCATTAGATTTCTTGAGGATCTCAATAACTTTATCGGCGGCTTCTAGACAGTTCTTGAGAGACCTTAAAAGTGTGGTTCTGCCGAAACCGGTTTGGCTCAGTGGATAGAGCGTCGGCCTGCGGACTGAAAGGTCCCAGGTTCGATTCCGGTCAAGGGCATGTACCTGGGTTGCGGGCATATCCCCAGTGGGAGATGTGCAGGAGGCAACTGATCGATGTCTCTCTCTCATCGATGTTTCTAACTCTCTAACTCTCTCCCTTCCTCTCTGTAAAAAATCAATAAAATATATTTAAAAAAAAAAAAAAAGTGTGGTTCTGAACTCAATATCCTCCATTGACAGTTTAGTTTTGTCCTGTTTCTTTGTCTCCACATTTTTTATGCTTTCTTGGTGCACTCCCTAGTGGTCTTTGTGCGCAGTCTTGTTGTAGTTAAGCCTTGATTGTTGTAGTTAATACTAGGGGGATTTGACCTCCAGGCCAACTGGCTGTGAGAATCAGCTGTGTCTGTAGTGGGAAAACTTCTGTCCTCTAGGGAGGTGCTAATCTAGCCTTTGTCTGAGGCTATCTGGCAAATGGCTCTGCGCAGAGCTTGGGCGGGGCGGGTCGCGGGATCAACAGAGCGGTGGAGGGAGCAGTTATGGCTGCTCTCAGTCCCGTCCCCAGAGGCTCTGCCTCTCAGAGTCCCAGCAACCGCTGCAAACCTTGGAGAGAAAGCTGCCCTCGTGTTCTGACCGATGCCAGACAGTCCTGCTTCTCCCGTTTGAGTCTGGGTCCCTAGAGACTTGCCCAGAACTGGAGCTCAGAATCTGAGACTCCCTCCTGATTGAAAACAACAACCACGCCCTCAGCTACCAGCCCACTCCATGCGTACCTCCGCACCTTTGTATTTTCTGCACTGCGCCTCCTCTGAGTCTCGTATCTCTTTCCTTCTAGTTGAGGAATTTCCCCTCAGCCAGTCTTCCTGTGGTTCTGGATGATGTCCGTGCCATCTTTTAGTTGTATTTGTGAAGTGGTTGTTCGAGGCAGCTAACTCTGGTGTTTACCTATGCCACCATCTTGGTTTTTCCCTTCATCCTTCTTTTGCTCTTCCTTTTGCAGGTAAATTTGGCAAAGTGATAACCATTCACAACAACATTATGGAGATAGACATGTTATTTAAGTTTTTTAATTTGCCCAGGAGTAACACAAACATTATATATTGGGTTTCAAACACACACACACACACACACACACACACACACACACACACACACCTTGGTGCAAATAAATTACAATAAGGCAAGAGCATTGACACTAAAAATGTATAGATACTCCTACCTAAAATATATTCTATGAGGCATCTCTGAAATATATGGGAGTGAATGTTAAAGGAGACAAAATCCTGAGAACGGGTAGGTAGAGCAACACTGCATCAGCTTATTTTAAAAAGTTAAGATGTTATGGACCCAGTGGGGAACTAATATTGGTATCCATTTGGCTCAGCACTTAAGTTATAAAAAAAAAATTGGCATGCTTTATAATGCTGTTGTTAGAAGGCAAAATAAGCCCTTCCATAAGCTGAGTTTTCTTTTTAACTAATACATCTAAAACCCATATAAAAACCTATATTGTGTTGCAATATTACTTCAGGTATTGATCATAATTGGTTATTTCCTACATGAGACATCTTTCAGAAGATAATTGTCAATGGTAATCTTGAAAGGTCTTCATACAAACTCTAGATTTCACTTTTCAATCATAAAGACAACCAAATATGTAAAGTCTACAATATTGAAGGTACTTTTGGTTTTGTGTTATGTTTTATATGCAGGAATCAGCCTGTTTGATGGTAACTCTTCTTAGCTGAGAAAGACCAGATGGGCTTTTGCGACAATGAAATGTATTTACTATTGCAGAGCCACAATGAGGGCTGGGGGTGGAGTAAGGAGATGAAACAAAGTAGAAAACTAATACTTATACCCCTTATAAAGCCTTTACACAAACTCTGTGAAGTAGGCCTTCTTATTCCACAGTTGGGTAAACTACAATTGGGAGAGGTGAAATAACTTGTCTAAATCCTACAGCTGTTATGTGGCAGAAACAGGATTAGAGCACAGATCTGTCTGAACTTACATTCTTTTTACTCCCTCACCCCATTCCTCCTTCACTTTTCAAATACAAAGCAAGTGACTTCTGAATTGGGCTACATGTCACACAACACAACAATTAATTCATTAAGGTGACTGTGAGCTATTTCATTTGAGAAATTTACTGTGGTGCTGTGAGAGGAATATCCAGGCAACTGAGTTATTTTCCAGTTAGGTATTAACTTCTAGTATTTATTCTCCTCAGTCAACTCAGAATTAATACCTTTAATTATTTTGAATGGTTCTAAGTGAGCAGAATAAATTTTTATTCTTAAAATAGACAATTATCTTCCCATGACAGATACACATCTGGTCATACGTATCTGCACAATTTGTGTATGTTTTAGACAGTATACAGAGTTAGGGAAACTCTTATTTCCTGAATCGCTGTCACAGAGCTATTTTTTTCCTCTAGATAATCACTATCATTGTAGTTCAATATTGTATATGAGAAATAAGTAATTAGTTGATGTGAAGTCTCATCTAATTTTAATAGCAATATGTAAGAAGAAGGCAAGAACATATGGCGAAGTGCCATAATTATTTTTGATAATACACTAGAAATCACAATAGCCATGGAGCTAATATACTCTGGCTTGTTTTAATTATGAATGGTGTAAATGCAGAACAACTTTATTTAATTCCTCACCCCCCAAAAAAAGAAACCACATCATTGTATCCTGACACAACAACAAAACAGCTCTACAGCTGAGGCAACTATTTAGAACCGCTTAGCAATATAATAATAAATCTAAGATGCTTCTATATTTTTCACTTCAAATAGCAGGACAATTCCCAAATAATTCATAAACACATGTTGGCACCACTGCATTCATTTGTGGGTACTTTTAGGCTAAAGCTTAGAGATATTACCTTTAAAGCAAATTCTAGGTATCCATAAAGTTTGAATGCTAAAGAAGATTTCAGCAATATGATGTTAACTAAAGCACTACTGACATAATTGTGTTGGATTTCCTGTTGTTTTTTGGTGCGTTAATGTCTGTCTATTACCAAGTAGAGAAAATTACTTCTTCTGGATAGTGTAATGATGTGTGTGTGTGTGTGTGTGTGTGTGTGTGTGTGTGTGTGCGCGCGCGCTTATGGGTGCAGCTAGGGAGTTATGTCGCCCTATTTTGCTTTTCTTCTTTCATGGAATAGGGTGGATGGTGTTACTGTTTTGTCATTGTATGAGGAAATGGAAGAAAAGGGATATGCCTGTGGCCATCAATAAAAAGGTAGGTAACACTGGCATATCTGCCATAGGAAACATGACATAAATGAAACTGGCAAAATATTAAGTGATATTTCTTCATTTCTAGAACCCACTGTGCATAAGCCAGAAACCCAACCATGAGTTTTCCATTGTATACCCACTTGTCTTCCCCAAAGCATTCAGTTCAGTTCAGTTCAGTTCAGTTCAGAACATCCTAGAGAATCTGGACTGTTTTGACCCAGGGCATTCTTGGCCTTTGGCCAGTATATGATGATTCTTTCACCTGATAACATGTAGGTTTGAAAAAGCTATCACCAGGAGAGTAAGGTTTTGTAAGGCTTTGGTTTTTCTATGGTCATGAGATAAATTATATAAGTTTTAATAAAGAATAAGAATAGAGAAAAAGATGTCCGGGTGTGGTGTCGGATGGGTGCTGGACTTCAGAGGGTGATCTCTTTGTAAGCTATGTGGGTGTCTGACCACTATGTTGTACCCTTGAAACTAATGAAATGTCTGTCAACTCTAATTGAAAAGTAAAAAAAATTTTAAAAAGAGAAGAGGATGTCTTTATAGATTATTGTACATCATAAGAGTTTTTATGTGGGAACTACATTGTAATATCTGTTATACAACAGTAGAAACCTACCTCACAGTGCCCTGAGTAAAAAAGAAAAAAAATATTTGGATTTCATCATTGTCAGGTATCTTTAGTATAAATTAAGAAACCTGGTCACCCCCAAAATTAGAAGTGGTAAACAGGTCATGTCCATAGTACTTTTATCATGGTCACATGTTTTTGGTCCATTCTTTTCAGACAGGGGTAAAATGAACTGCATAGTTGTCAGGAATCTCTTAGAGTTTAACAGGGAAAAAACCTTTATCAATAGGGGGCTGAGAAACCAGTGTAGGTAATATCTAATTATTATTATTTTTTAATATATATCTTATTGATTTTTTACAGAGAGGAAGGGAGAGAGATAGAGAGTTAGAAACATCGATGAGAGAGAAACATCGATCAGCTGCCTCCTGCACATCTCCCACTGGGGATGTGCCCGCAACCCAGGTACATGACCTTGACCGGAATCGAACCTGGGACCTTTCAGTCCGCAAGCCAACGCTCTATCCACTGAGCCAAACCGGTTTCGGCGGTAATATCTAATTATTAATGTTATCTTGAGCAGACAATAAAGACTTGCTCAAATACCCTTCTGCCTGGTTATGTCAGAGTTCTGTTCCTTTCTGGCTTCCTGATTTTTCCCTTTTGTGGATTGGCAGAAAGATGAGGTTTCTCCCCTAACATATCTAAAACACTCATGCAATGAAAACATATAAGTTTCTTATTTCAAGGGGCTCATAGTCTCCTGAAAAAGTCTTAAGTAAACACATGACTTAGATAACATGCAACAATGTTAATGTTGACAGAGCCCTATGTGAACACAGAACAATCAGCCTGTCACCAAGATTTGTAGATGGCATCACACAAGGGATGGCATTTGAGCAGGGTCTTAAGGCAGAGAATGAGCAGACCAGAAAAGAAGTGGGAGAATGAAATTTGAAGCAGAGGAAAAAGCATGTGTAATATTGAAGATAAGATGAGATAAGAACTGAGTAATTCTATATGGCAAGAGGGGAAGGTCCATGTGGGCCAAGGGAGAGGGTTCTTTTTACTCTGGGTCATCCACATGTGCCTGTGAAAATGAGCTTGTGTCATGTATTGGTAGCTTGTCTAGCTCAGTGGTTGTCAAATCTGATCAAACTTGAGAATCACCTGGAGGGCTTATGAAAACATAGGCTGCTGGGCCCCAACCCTGAAGTTCATGATTTTGTGGGTCTGAGGTAGAGCTCAAGAATTTGCATTTCTAACAAGTCTCCAGGTATAGCCAATACTGCTCCAGGGACCACATTTTGGAAATGTACCTCTGGCCTAGCATAACAGTCCTTCATATTCTAGAGGTCATGACTGCCTTTGTAGAAATGAGGGATCTTTTACTCAGAAACCTATGCAAATATTCATAAATACAAACCATGACTTATAATTTCATGGGCTTCCAAGACCCACTAAGAAGGAATTCAGAGTGGTAAACTACTGGCAGCCACCTCCATCTCCATGAAATATAGCTTGTCCCAAAAATGTATACACACACTTTGAATAACAATTAAGGCAGTGTTTATTAAAGTACAGTTCATTTTCAAAATTGAGCTATCAGCTATTAAAGTATATATGCATTTTGGGGACACCCTATATATTGAATTAATAAAGACAATGTAGCTTTCAAGGACCATTTTAATGGACTCTCGGGAGGAAGAGCACATTGAACATGGCACTTATCCATGCATCTGGGAATTAGTAATAGTGATACTAGGTGCAAAATGACCAGGTTTGGGGGAGTGGGATATATCAAAGGGCAGTCCTTTGGTATTACAATAACCACACTCTAACCATATTCAAGTAACCTGGGCCTTTCCCATTCTGAACTGCCATCTGCTTGGGAAATAACAAATAAGAGAGGGATGGGTGGGTGGGTAACATGGAAGAAAATGGTGCATTTAGCCAGGGGCCCGGGGAAGGACACAATTTGTGCCTTGGGGTAAGTGTAGCTATGGCTCTAGGAACTCTGGCTGGTAGGCCACAGAAACACTTGAAGATCAAAGAAAGACATAATTAAGAATAAGCTTAAAAGAAAACTTCAAATCAGTTGTGCTACACAAAGATAGGAGAGAATCCCTATTGTAGAGAAAAAAAAAACAAAACATTTTGACTTTACCCTTTACCTAAGAATCCTCCTCATGTGCTTTCCATAACCCAGAGGTATAGATATTTTTAAATGACCCTGAAAAGAAAGCAGAGGTGCTCTTTATTTCATGAAAAGAAATTCATCCTTCATTTAAAGAACCTTAGGTCTGCTCTGCATGCATGCATGCAGTCAGGAATGCGAGGCAAATATTGTATTATTCATTTTAGCAACTATAAATTCAAGTGATCCTCTGAGGTTGGGGGAAAAAAGGCCCACTGAGCTGGAGAGCAGATCTCTTCCTTTAACTTACTGAAGAAGTGATAGTAATAGGGGCAGAAATAGAATACTGGGGACCAGCTATAATTGTAAGAAATATTAATGATGCTCTGTTAACTGTAATTGTTTTGTTCTGATTAAAGAAAGCACATTCAAACCTGGCTGGGAGTGTTGGAAGCTCACCTGGAAATGCAGCCCATTTTCCCCATCAGGGAGCTGCCTATTATCATGGAAAAACTGACAACCTTGTTGCAGAAACCTGAGCTTCCAGCCCTTTGAAGATCCCCCCAGCCTTTGTATACCTGCAGGCCTTTGCAAATTCCCAGCCCGCTTTATATGTGAACTGCCCATTTGGCATACCCTTTTGCCCACGTCACCATGTAATCTTCATCCTTCTACCCAATATAAGCAGCAACCCTGTCTCTGCTGAATTGGTTCAAGTAGTGACTGGCAGCCTGGACCCATTGATTGTCCGGTTACAATAGTGGTAAAGGCCAAACATCCTATAATAACCTGGGCAAAATACACCTCTGAGTCGATGATGATTTTCTGTTATTGCACAGGCTGCTTTGCCTAAAGCCAGGAAAACTCCATCTGATGCTAATGTTTTCAGTGCTGATCCATCTCTGTCCACAATTCTTCTCAGCAAACTTTCATTGGGTCTTGTCATGGGCACATTTACAGAGCAATTTCCATAATGATAAAATCTCTTCAAATGAGATTTAAAATGTAATTAAAGGGCATATTTGATGTGGTAAAGGCATTGTTGTGCAGTGGCCATACATCATCATGCCATAGAGTGCTCATTCAGCTAGTCTATGGCATGACCCCAATTTCACTCTGGTAAGATTACATGTCCTTGTTTCATGCTAATGGCTAGATTAGGAAAATTAAGATAAAAAGCTTCTCTATTAGAGAATTCCATAAATATGAGTCAGAATTTTGCACCCTTCTCCATTCATTCTATATCTTCGACTTCGGAGCCTGCAAGTAACTCCTTCAATCCTAAGGCGAACACTGACACACTGACAGGTGAAAGCTGAAAGGGACTGCTTGCCCTGAGAAGTGGATCTCCATAAATCCCAGGGCCTATTCTCAAGGTTTTAGGTGCAATTGCTACAAAAGTAGAAACTACAGGTTATAGCTCCCTGAACAGATGAATGTTTGCTCCTGGAAAACTGCTTGGTGCCTGAGACAGCAAGGAAGTATTCATTGGGCAGTTCATTTCTGAAACCTCAATAGTAACTATTCTTCACCATACAATTAATATAAGATTTTATGCTTTGAAATTTCCCCAACCCCCAAACATTTTGCCTACCCAGATCCTCTATCAATGAGTATCCTGAATCATGGTATTTACCAAGTGATGTGAAATGATTTTCCACTGGGCTGCAGGTTTACTTAATGATAACTAATCCTATATGATAAGGAAATCATGTGGTGTTTTTTATTTTATTGATTTCAGAGAGAGGAAGGGAGAAGGAGAGGGAGAAGGAGAGGGAGAGGGAGAGGGAGAGGGAGACAGAAACATAAATGATGAGAGAGAATCATCGATAGGCTGCCTCCTGCCCACCACCCACTGGGGATTGATCCTGCAACCCAGGCATGTGCTCTGACCAAGAATCAAACTGTGACCTCCTGGTTCATGGGTTCACACTCAACCACTGAGCAATACCGGCCAGGCTGGTGTTTTTCTTTTTCTTTGTTGTTTTGTTGTTTTTTTTTAACACTCAGGACAAATCAAGTCATTTAAAAGACCAGATTTTATTTAGATCTAAAATCATAGTGAAATAGGTTCTGAAGCATTTTGAAGATTTGGGCCTTTTAAACACCATATATTCATTGTCTTCTCTTTCAAACATACCATGATGATATTCACAGAAAAAAATGCTAAATAGTGTCTGAATTATATAGAATATTGAGAATTCCACTATTTTTTTTCTGTGCCTAAATGAAACATTTCATTTGGCAAACAGTCTATGGAGTGAAATTTATCCTTGTGATTTGGGGAGTTACAAAACAACTCCTGTGTTTTAAAATATCATCAAGTGTGTGAAATTAAATTACATATAATTAGTAAAAATAATTTCATGGTCTTTAACTTACTGATGATAAGAATTTGTCATCAAATAGTTATTGAGCTTTTAAGTGCAATGATATTTTCATAGGCAAAAGTAAGATACCACAAAAAATAACATACACATGTGAAGAGAAAATGGATCTACTGTATCTCTGAAATAAAAGCAATTTACAAGCTTCCTTTGTTAAAAATAAAAGCTTGCCCTGACCAGTTTGGCTCAGTGGATAGAGCATCAGCCTGCGGACTCAAGGGTCCCAGGTTCGATTCTGGTCAAGGGCATGTACCTTGGTTGCGGGCACATCCCCAGTGGGGGGTGTGCAGGAGGCAGCTGATCGATGTTTTTCTCTCATCGATGTTTCTAACTCTCTATCCCTCTCCCTTCCTCTCTGTAAAAAATCAATAAAATATATTTAAAAAAATAAAAGCTCACAAGTTAAGTTAATCTACAAAGTTCACCTCCATTATTGAAGATGCAATGCTATTTTCAGTTTGCTTTCACAGCAAACAATGCATGGAAAGTTTGATTTCAGAATAACTTCTTTTAGCCAAATAACCTTCATCAACCATTGGACAAAGTTTTCTGCCAATTAATTGCCCTACTTCCCACTCACAACCAGAGATAAGAGGATTGAAGATACAGCACCATTCTCTGTATGACTGTTTGCTTGCACTCAGCCAAGCTTCCACTGCTTGATTTCATTGCCATGAAAAGTCCTGCAGGATCATTTGGAGAGCAGCTACCTCTATTACTTCTCCCAACATCCCACTGCTTCCAATTACCACTGATTTTCTGTTACAATCAGTAGCCTTGAAACTTGAACTACCCAACTGTTTTAAATTCAGAAGAGAGAATCCCAGGGAAAATGGGGAACAAAAAAGTTTCTGTGTTTCTGAAGAACACTATTGTACTTGCATGATTGCTTTTCATCAGCCTTGACTGCTCTGAGAGGCAGTATTTCTTTTCATGCTCTAGGCTGACATTTCCCCTTACTAAATCGTTAATTAACATGGTGCAAACCCAGCATTCTTCCTTTTGACATCTTTACTCATGAGATAAGTAAAGCAGTTTCTAATTTAGAAAGAGTTCTGTAACCAAAAGTCATCTGCAAGTCAATGGTTAAGAACCCAAAAGTCAAAGTTCCACTGAGACAATAGCCATATAAGTCTTGGGCCAACACTTACACAGCTATCTGACCTTTAACATGGGTAAACAATGTCATTCTGATAGCATTACTTTGGGTTATGTGATTTGGGAAGTGTGCATCTTTTGGGGAACAAAAAGAAGTACGAAAGGAAGTAGTATTTCCTCCCTGAATACTAAATGTGCCCCATGCAAACAGTAAGCAAAGGAGATCTGACTGGGCTCCTGCCTATCTCATTCCACCTCCTGGTGCCCAATCTTTTCTACTCCTGCATTTCCTTATGCCCCCATAATTCTTCTCTCCTACCTGTTGAAAACCATAATCCCAAAACATAATCTGACCACTTTCACATTCTGGGAGATTTTGACATTTAAGTTAAGCCAAATAAATCACAAACTGCTAGGATTTCAGAGAGTATGAGAATGCAGAGTGAAAATATTCAGATGCTAGAAAAAGTACCAAGGGTAGAAAGGTTTCAGCCACTTATGGTAGGAAAGCTACTTTGGTTAATACTATGGATTGACTTACACAAACCTCCATATCACCCGACTTCTAGTTGGACAGGCTAGAAATTTAAATGTGTGTTTTCCATGATTCTATGTATATAGGATTCTGGACATTAATAAGGTTTTAATAAGTTAGGGTTATCAGATAAAATATGGGTTCCTATTAAATTTGAATTTCAGATAAACAATTTTTTTAAGTATAAGTAAGTTGTATGTATTATTTTTGTTTGCCAAGTCCGGAACCATACATCAAGTAGATGCACTTGTGAGATACTTGGAAGGTGGAAGTGGAGGCCATCTCCCTGCTCCTTTTGGCTGTTTATGTTGGCAGTTTAGTTGTAGAAGTATGAGATTTCCCAAAACATAGTTCTCAAATCCATTCTTCAGTTTCCTAGGTGGAAGAAAGCAGTTGCTAACAGCAACTACAAAAATGGTAGCCTCTAGAAATCAATTTTCTGATTCCTAGTTCACAGTTGTATAGAATTGTCCTCGAGTTCATTGTCAGTGGTACCTCAGAGATGGTAGTTCTCTAGTGGATCTGTTCTATCTGGCTTTAGAAGTCTATCCTGGAAGCCAAGTATAAAATCTGTTCCTCCAGCCTTTCCAAAGATTGAGTATGCACCAAATCCTCTATATGAAATATTGTCTGATTATCATATCTAGGGTAGTTTCTCTTTTCTGCACTGAACTGTGAATGCTATATTGGCCCTCAGTTTCTCTATTTGTTTCTAGTATTGGCAGTATCTTCCTTTAGTCATTAGAAAATCTGCAAAAAAAACCTCTATGGTTTTCGCAACAATGCTCTTTGTCACAGACATGAGATCTCCTATCAAAGCAGAGTAGGAAGTCAGGAAGGCAAAGGGGTTTGTACCTCTGGACTGATGTTTTATTTATAAAGAAAATACTTTATGAGATACTTTAGATTGTGGCAATACATGAAAATACCTAAACAGCTCTAGCCAGTTGTTCATTGGTTAGAGCATCAGCCTGTGAACTAAAGGGTCCCAGGTTCAATTCTGGTCAAGGGCACATACCTCCATTGCAGGTTCCTCCCCAGCCCGGGCCATGGTCAAGATGCATGCAGGGGGCAACCAATCGATGTGTTTCTCTCACATGGATATTTCTCTCTGTTCTTTCTCTCTCTCTTCCATTCTCTCTAAAAATCAAAGATAAAATATCCTTGGGCGAGGATTAAAAAAACAACAACAATGGAAAAATATCCTCTGGTGAGGATTAACAAAACAACAACAACAAAATACCTAAACATTATGTCTTCATCCTTTACAAAAATCTCACTATTATTTTCCTTCTCTTGTTCCTCATATCTAGGTGTCAACTTTTCACTGACAACACATTTGATGCCTAGGGAAAATATTTGATTCAACAGTTTCATAATAGGATGTTCTATTAATTAAAGAATGATACACTACCATTCAAGCTTCCCTCCCCCCCAAAAAAGAAATTCCCCGAAGTGGAATATCACAAACTTGATTCATATGCAAAGACATGGGGAGGAACAAAGGGTTACTAAGGAGGACAGTTTGCTTTCAGGCCTGGCTTGCACATGTGAGATGAACTCTGGAGAACAGAGCTTGCCTCGCTGCTATCAGTACTGGACACAGCCCTGAGCACATACTAGGCACCTCATAAATTGAGCTGAAGTTTTTAATAATTTAGCTGCATTTCTTAAAAGCACCAGGTTCTAACATCAGGAGATATCGACATGGTAAGCATGGACCATCCCCTAGTGGTTAAGGTTTTCTACTATTTGATCCACATAAGTAGTTTATTGCCCAAACACAAACACTTTTGAGAGTATATAGTGGTGCTATTAATAATTATGCTAAGAACAACAGACATAAACTGGGACTGTCCTGAGCAAATTAGGATGAACAAACCTAGAGCAATTCATGAAGTGGGGAAAAAAGTCCTGACTGGGCCCTTAGGTTTCCTCATTATCAGCTGAGGTAGCCTTTCTTCTTCCTCACTCCCTGCAAGTAACAAAAGGTCTGTGACATGGCGTCTCCTTCCTGCCTGGGGTGCGCTGAGGGCAGTGAATTGATCACTGCACCTGTTTCTTACATTCAGGGAAAGGCGAGCAGAGAAAAGCCAGAGGTTCACATCACTGTGTGTGTGTACCCAGGTGCCTTCTCACCATGGGGAGTAAACACCTTCTATTCTGTTTACTATGGGAAGGAAAATAAAAAAGAGGGCCAATAGCAAAATACCCTTCAAAGAAAACATTTTGTGAGCCTGTGTGTAACAGAGATAAGAGCTAGGACACTGTCAAGAGAAATATCCTGGAATAGCTTCTTGAAAGAAATATTTTTTTAAAGTGAGAGAAAGTGAATGTTGCTACAACACCTATTCTGTGTCATCTGTACACAATATTCATCTCAGCAAGAAGATCAAAGTTTCTGCATCTGCCAGCCATACCCATTGAAAAGAATTCACTTTCTTGAAATTTACTTTAAATTCTCCATTACGGAGAAGTAATTCATTCCCGTATGTATTTGATACCTGACATTTAATACTGAGTTTACATTTACAACAATGGCTTCCCAGGGCTCTTATGCCAATCAAAAGTTTCTTCCAAGACATTTCTATTCATATCTAAGGAGAGCAGGGACATAAGGAGAAAAAAAACCAAGAACATGAACAACAAATTCAGGCTTTTGACTCATAAGTCATGGATTAGTAACTGGTTTAAATCTAAAATCCTTAATCTTTGAAATTTAAAGAGACATGACAAATTATACACATTGGCCTTTCCTTTAAAAGAAAAGCAGAGAGAAGACACTGGGATGGAAACCTCCTGCTAGCCTGGTTGCTCCTGAGGGCAGGAACCATACCTGCCTTGCTTACGTCTGTATCTCCAGCTTCTGGGTTGCTAGTTGGTATGCAGCTGCTTTTGTTTTTGGTAAAGAGTCATTGAACAAATGATTAGATAAATTAATGAATTGATCAATTATGAAATAAAGTCAAGGAACTTCAGAACATCAAAAAGGTTAATAATGAGAGTCAAGGAGTTGATAATCTTGTTATGTGATGGATGCTAGGAAATCTTGGTCTGTAACTAAATAATGGAGCACTTGTTTCCCTCTTATTTTTAAAAAAATATATATCTTTATTGATTTCAGAGAGGAAGGGAGATGGAGAAAAAGATAGAAGCATCAATGATGAGACAGAATCATTGATCGGCTGCCTCTTGCACCCACCCACCGCCCCACTGGGGACCGAGTCCACAAGCTGAGCATGTGCCCTGCCTAGGAATCAAACCGTGACCTCCTGGTTCATAGGTTGATGCTTAACCACTGAGCAACACTGGCTGGTTTCTCTTAATAGCAGTTTAGTTTACTGTATGATTATTTTAATCACTATTTCCCTTCAGTTTTCCAAGTCACAGAAGTTCTCCTGGCTTCCCCTAGTATGATGATAGGATTATCATATGCCATTATCCATTTATTCATCCATCCATTCTACAAATACTAAGCCCAGAGATGAACATGACACACACGGTCATAGCCTGGGCTAAGGTTTTCTCTTGTAAAAGAAAACACCATGGCTTAAATCAGGTACTCTGAATACAAAGCACTGTGAAAGTTGGAAAGTTGGACAACTCTGACACAGTGGAGATTCTAGGGCATGATGAATACGCCTTCTGAGAGAATCTCTCTTAATTTAACACTTAAGAATTCAGCTAAAGGAAAAAAAAACTGTTTTCACAGAAAAGAAAATCATTTAAGGGAGATTGAGTAATTACCAGGTTCTCTCCAGGTTCTCTTGATTAGGTAGAAAACATATCCTGGGAGTTAAACTCTCAAGGCAGACTTTTTTTTTTTTTTTGGCCTATATTATGTTTGGACTAGCCACATGGCCTAAAATTACTACAGCACCCATCATATTATGCATGGTGGCTTTTTGGCCTAGGATTAATAATAACAAACAAGCCAAGAAACCAAAATCAAAATTTATTTTGCAGTATCTTTTATCAGCAGAGTTCATGGCAGTTGATGTACACTTAATTTTAAAAGGTAGGGAAGGCTTAAATTGGGGAGGTGAGGAAAGAAGAAGGAAAAGAGATGGAAATAGAAGTGCAAGGAAGATTCTGAAACAGTTTTCATAAACTTAGCAGCAATGAGATGTACTTACTAAAACTGCAAACAAAACTGCAAACAAAAAGAATGCCATTGCTCACTGATTCTGTAGTCAACACTTTCTCTAATATCCTAGAGCAACTATTTCAAATTGCCACTTTCTTTGAATTTTAGACTCTAACACCATTACCATCACACTGCATTTAACCACAACTTCCACTTCAATAAGAAAAGAAATACAATAGAAGGACCCTATTTTAACCTTTCACCAAACTTACAAAACTACCAGCAACCATGACTATCCTTCACCTCCTCCTCTATAGTTGCAATAGATGTGCCTTCATTCCTATCTGAGGCCACTAATGAGCCCTCATTTCTTTTGCATCCTCAACCTCCCCTTTCCACTGACATTTAAACACACTCAAATCCTTCTTGTCTTAAGGCCATTCCTTTCTTCTTGCCCCTACATCCATTTTCTGTTACTACGTTCTTTCTCTTTTCCCATCACAGCCATAAGGCTTGAAATAATTGGTTTATTCTTGCTCCTTGATTTTCTCAATTCTCAATCATGTCTCAACCCACTGCAATCTTGCTTCCTTATTTACCACTGAGTAATTACTGGATTCTCCAAAATCAATGCTGAAATTTCTCACATCAAGGTTATCAGTACCCTCCTTTTTGCTAAATTAATGGAATATATTTTGGTCTTATCTTTGATGTCTCTTTCATAGCACCTGACAACTCTGAATGCTACTTTTCTTGAAAGCTTCTCTTCCTTTGGATTCTGTAACATTGCACACATCTGGTTTGTCTCCTACCTACTGAATTGTTAATTTCCCTGTCTCCATGGCAAGTTTATTTTTCTCTGTTTATCCCTGAAATGTTGGTGCTTTAATCCTAGGTACTCTCTTCTTCTCTATATACAAATATTTTCCTAAACCATTTCAAACTCTTGCAAGGTTTGCATTACCTGTATACTTACAAAATACAATTAAACATCTCTAGCTCAGTAATTTTCCCATAGGTACAGCTCACACACCCAGCTACCTGGACATAAACATTCCATGGGCAACTCAAACCCAACACATGCAAGCCTGAACTTAGTATCACCCTTCCTGTCTCACCACCCACTATCTCCTTCAAACATACTCCATCTCTTGTGTAAAGGAGTTAAATAAGTGATACCAATCTACCATTTGGACAATCTATCTGATTGGCCAAATTAGATATCTGACTTATATCTTGCCTATAAGTCATCTTCCTTAACCTAAAAATTTCACAATAAAATTATAAAAATTGTGACATTGGTTAATAAGATCATATAGGTTTCAAATGTACATTTCTATGACACATGATCTGTATATTGCATTGTGTGCCCACCACTCAAAGTAAAAATAATCTTCCGCCACCATATATTTGGCCTCCTTTACCTTTTACTACGCCACCTAACCCCTTCCCTCTGGTAACCACTGTACTGTTGCCTGCGTCTATGAGTTTCATTTTATATCCCACATATGAGTAACACCATATGGTTCTTAGCTTCCTCTGATTGACTTATTTTGCTTAGCATTATATTCTCAAGATGCTTTTATATTGTCACAAATGACAGTATTTCATGTTTTCTTATGGCTGAATAGTATTCCATTGTATATATGTACCACATCTTCTTTATTGTACTCTTGAATTTTAATGCACTTAATAGGGCTATTATAGTTCTAAAGCTGTAGAGAATCTTAATGGTTACATATCCTAGGGATGAAAAAGAGGTTTCCTCTATGTGCTAACTACATTAGTGTGTGGTAGCTGCATGGATCATTGTCTTGAGTAGTATTCTGTTACAAGACTTATTGATTAGTGACATTTCCTACGGGCAAATGAGGGAGAAGTGGAGGACATCCACTTATTTGCCTTCCTTGATCTAGTTAATCATTTGATTTTCCAGGTGAGAAAATTAAGGTCCAGAAAAGTAAGGAAACTTGCTCCAAGTTAACATCAGTGCTGCAGCAGAACCAATTTTTATTTTATTTTTTTTTATTTCTAGCCCTTCCTTCACATCTGGTCTCTAGATTTCTTACTGAGATAAATTACAAATCCCAGCCCTATGATTTACTACCTTTCAAATTTTAACTCATTTTCAAGGTTAACTTCCTGCCTTGGATCACAAGCATAAATAAATCTATGTTTGCCATCTGAGAACACAGCATGATCACAGGAAATAGCCTTCAACATCATAAAGCTATCATATAAAATGCAGTGACAAGTGCACCCCTAAAAGGTCAATGTTATAAGTAGTAGGGGCCACTGTCAATCAGCTTAAGCATTGCAGGAGGAGGAGGAATTGGGAGTAGGACAACAGAGGTATCATCTGCAATATTATTATAAGCCATATTTGGCTTGAATCTACACAAATGGTTGCAGAATACTTGCGAAAATTTTTGTGTCAGCATGAATAGGTAAAGAATGAAATTGAGTAAACATCTTTACATGTCCTAGTCATAGTGCTAGGCACTGGAGATAAAGTGGTAAACAGAATGATATAGTCCCTATGTTTGTGGTTATTACTTTTATGTGAAGAAGTCAGGCATTGAACAATGATGTGAGCATTTCAAAAGAGGAAGTATTAGTAACTTGTGGGAGGGGTGAGTAACCTGATTATCCCAAAATTTTGGCACCTGGTACTCAGAGACAGACTATAGAGCTCAGTTTGTGATAACTTTCTATAACTAAATTGGATATCCAAAAAAAAAAAAAACCCACAAAAAACTAGATTGCTATGAAAAACCTACAAGTTTAATATTCACAAATTGGCATTTTTAAATAAGTGAATACAAACAGAGAAGACAAGTTAAAATTGAGTAATAACTACTTGCATCCTGATCTACACTGGTTATTAAAAAAAAAAACCCACAACAGACCCTTAAATTAACACATCCCCTGATGTCTAAAAGATGCTTATCATGCACTAGATGCTTTTCCACTTGCTTCACAGATCAGTTTAAACATATCTAGTAATCAGGATTCATTATTTTTATTCACTTAGAAAGTCAGAAGTACCTTTTCTCACTATTTTGAAGGAAGGAAAAGTATAACACCATTCATTAGGAGATTTATGGATGTCTTAAGGTGTGCTTTAATAAACAGGATATCATTTATGACTTATCAAAAGGTATGCCTTGGAGTCTTTTACTTAATCTCTAAATTCAGCTGACTTTCCCCATTTCTCTAACACTGAGCATAGCAAAAGGAGATGCTCTTCATTAGCCAAGAGCCACTGCGGCTCATACACCAACATATATTGAACTCAGGGTTGGGGAACTGTGAAATCACCCAAATACAGCACTTCCAGATGAAAACTGCTCTGAAGATGTTTCATCTTAAAAGGTAGAAGGAAAGTGAGCAGTCCTTATAATTCCATAAAATTTAGAAACCAGTCTTGGGCATATTACATGACCTATAAAATACCTTTTGTACAATGTTTATATATTAAGAAGCAAGAGAAAGAAGTTGTTGGTATAAATTAGAACACTACAAAATGCTGAGTCTGAAAATTTGAAATATGATTTTAATTTCCTTTTTTATAACTTTATTGGAATATAATTGAAGAAAAAGAAACTGCACTTATTGAAAGAGTACCACTTGACCATTCTGGACATATGCATATGCCCATGAAACCATCCCCACAACCAAGAGAATAAGTATTTTCATTCTTTATAAGTTTTCTTATCCTTGTTTAATCTATTCCTCCTTCTGTACCTAGGCAATTATTGATCTACTTTATGTCAGTATATATGGACTTGCTCTTTTATATTATAAAACCAGAATTGTTCAGTATCTTGGGGGGGGGGATTGTAAGCTGGTTTATTTCATTTAGATTAATATTTTGAAAGACTTTATATTTTGAAAATATTTTTTTTTTTACTAAGCAGTATTCTATTGTATGAAAATCCCACTATTTGTTTATCATTTATCTTAAAAATATTTTTATTGATTTCAAGGAAGAAGGGAGAGGGAGAAAGAGATGGAAACATTAATGATGAGAGAAAAACATTGATTGGCTGTCTCCTGCATGCCCCCCAGTGGGGATCAAGCCTGCAAGACCAGCATGTGCCCTGACTAGGAATTGAACCTTGACTTCCTGGTTCATAGGTTAATGCTCAACCACTAAGCCATGACGGTTGGCATCATTCACCTTTTGATGGATATTTTGTCCCACTACTTCAAAAATGATTTTATTTTCTGAAATTATTTCTGCCTGGAAAGAAATAGGAGTCTCACCTAGTGATACAAAACTTGTCTGTCTGGCGGATGGGGCATGGAATGGGTGGAGACCTATAAATTCAACCATAACCACTGACAATTTTCTACATTGTTATTAACATATTCAATAAGTACTGGTGCTTGAGACTGAAATTTTTAAAAAAATATTTAAATTCACAACTATTAATTTAAAAACTGATACTTTGTAACAAACAGCAAGTGCTTTTTGGGAACTCTAGCACACTGTTGGTCACAATGCAGACAGGTACAGCCACTGTGGAAAACAGTATGAAGTTTCTTCAGAAAATTAAATATGGAACTCCCTTTTGACCCAGTGATCCCACTTCTAGGAATATATCCTAAGAACCCTGAAACACCAATCAGAAAGAATATATGCCCCCCTATGTTCATAGCAGTGCTATTTACAATAGTCAAGATCTGGAAATAGCCAAAGTACCCATCAGTAGATGAATGGATAAAAAAAAGCCATGGTACATTTACACCATGGAATACTATCTTACCCTTTGCTACAGCATGGAGGGACCTGGAGAATAATATTCTGAGTGAAATAAGCCGGTCAGAGAAAGACAAGTATCACATGATCTCACTTATAAGTGAAATCTAGTGAACATAATAAACTGATTAACAAAATAGGTCCAGAAGCAGGAAGCATGGAACAGACTGACATATCTCAGGGGGGAAGGCGTGAGATGGGAAGAGATTATCCAAAGAACTTATATACATATATGCATAACCAATGGACACAGACAATAGAGTGGTGAAGACCTAGAGTAGGGCAGGGCCTTGGAGCAGGGGGGTGGGGAGTGTGGGACATCTGCAATGCTGTCAACAATAATAAAAAAAATTAAAAAAAGAAAATCCTGCCACCCACTGGCCTTAACATCCCCCCTGTAGAATGGGGACCATCAAGGTGGCTACCCTGTGAGGACAACACGTTAAGATACTTAAATTTTCATCTGGACTGACACTTGAGTTTAAACCTGGGCTCTACCTGTTCCCACTGAGGGATGCCTCAGTTTCCCCATCTGGAAAGAGAAAGAGTTCCTTTTCTGACACCCACGGGGGCTGTTTTGAGAATCAGCTGCTTCCTATAATGGCCCCCATTTGTTAAACTTTCTGTGTGCCAGGCTCTGGCTGTGCCTGCTCCGTGTACCTGTTTGCTCATCTGAGAAATGGAGCTAATAGGTAGAAAGATTCCAACCAGAACACATGGGTGGAGTTCCCTGCATGATGCCCAACACTAAAACCCATCGAGCTGTGGTGAGCCCCACCCTTCCAAATCCTGTCATCACAGTGGTGGCTATTTAACGCATCCAGCACTGGTCCTGCACACAGCAGGTGCTCAATAAATACCCTCTTTGGAATTAAATAAACCTGGGCTCTAATCCTGGCTCTAAGGCCTTGAACACCTCGCTTTCTCCTCCTGGCCCTTGGTTTGCCCATCTGAGAAACGGGCTCACCATGGGCACTGGGCAGGAGCAGCACCCGGCACCCAGCAGAGCCTAAGACTGAGTGGCCAGGATGGCAAGTGCTGGGCAGAGTGTTCGTACGTAGGCAGGGTGGCAATGACCTTGTTCCCTGACAGGTCAGTGGACCAACCTATCCTTAGATTGTGACACCCCTCCCCCACCCATGACCTCACCCCCACAGTGGCCAGTGGAACCCTGAGGGATCTGTGATGTCACCCCATTCTGCTCCACAAACACTCTCCTGGGGCAGCAGCCACTGGCTGTCTCTGTCCTAGGGAAGCTGCTGAGACCCTGCGACTCGGGAGCCGTGGTCAGGAAGAAGCTCCTGAGAGGGACACGGAGCGCTGGGAACCAAGGACACTCCAAGTGCTGACCCCGGGAGGCCAGAACCAGGGGCAGAAGTCTCCTGGGCGTGCAGAGTGTCATTCAGCAGTTCTGGGAGGCCCACCGCCACCAGGCCACCACGGTCCTTGGCTGGGTACTGCTGCTGGTGATGGCTCTGCCCCTGGTCAGGCCAGGTGCCATGGACTGCATCTTCTGTGAGCTGACCAACTCCTCCAACTACCCTGGCATCCCCATGACCTGTGGCGATGATAAGGAGTGCTTCATTGGCAAAGAGATGGCCCCAGGCCTCGGCCCCATCATCAACAAAGGCACCATGGACATCAGTTCCTACCATCGCCTTGAAGAGCCTGTTACCTACCAGGGAATCACCTACAATGTCACCTTTACCTGCCGTTATGGCGAACTGTGTAACAGGGCCCCCACCCCCGCAGGCAGCCTGAAGGCGGGGGCGACCTGCCTGGTGCTGGGTGTGCTGCTGCTGCTTCAATGACTGTGACCAGCGTGGAGGGCAGGGCCCGGGACTGGTCTCAGGGCTCCTCTGCTTCTTGTGTCTCCTGCCCCTCCCCCTCCCTTCCCCCATTAAATGGCCAGAGGCCCGAGACAAAAAATAAAATGATAATGATAAAACTGTACAGTACTTTTTCATGGGATTGATAGTGTAATACACTTTAGATATAAGTAATAGTTATCATGCTGTTATAGCTAAGAGGAGTGACTAGTTGAGGCAATTATCTGGATAATCTAGGACCAGAGGCCAGATTTCTTTAAACTGTGAATGGTGAGGGCTTAAAAAAAATACAGGGCATAGTTGGCTGAACTGCATGTAGATTAAAAAAGTTGTCTTTATTGTTGAAAGTATTACAGATGTCCCTCTTTTTCCCCCATTGACTCCCTCCCCCCACACCTCCCCTTTAGGCGAACCGCACTATTATCTGTGTCCACAGGTTATGCATATATGCTCTTTGGTTAATCTTCTCCCACCCTCCCTCCCCTCTTCCTTCTGGAATTAGCTCCAAAAATTAAAAATATAACTGCCATATGATCCAGCATTTCCATTCCTGGAAATATACCCAAAGAAACCCAAAATACTAATTTGAAATTATATACGTACCCCTATGTTTATAGCAGCATTATTTACAGTAGCCAAGATTTGGAAGCAGCTTGAATGTCCATCAGTAGATGAGTGGATAAAACAGCTATGGTACATTTACCCAATGGAATACTACTCAGCCATAAAAAAGAAGAAAATTTTACCCTTTGTGACAGCATGGACAGACCTGGAGAACATTATGCTAAGTGAAATAAGCCAGTCAGAGAAAGACAAGTGCCATGTGATATCACTCATATGTGGACTTTAATGAACAAATTGAACTAACAAGCAAAATAGAGGCAGACTCATAGATACAGAACAGGCTGACAGCTGTGGGGGTTGGGGGATCTGGGATGTGTACAGGAGTTGAGCAAAAAAAAAAAAAAAAGGGAGAGAGATAACTAATTGGACACAGACACAGTATTGTCATTGTGGGCGGAGGGATGTTGGTGGGAGCTGGAAGAGGGTATGGGGGATAAATGGCAGGAAGAGATAAAAGTCATTCACAGGACACTATGGGGACATAGATGAGTAGCAACTAAATCAGACTGTTTTAAGTAAAATACGGTTTCCAGCAAAAAGAGATGGAAACTTGAGCTGACTTTTGAAGTTCGAGTATGGATTGGATGAAGAAAGAAGAAAGAAATTCAAGAAAGAGAGAGTGGCATGTTCAATTTCATTGGGAGAAGCAGTATAATACAATGACTAATCCAGCATCCTCACGCTTCGGGTCATACTCAAGCTGTACCACTTACTAACTGTAGGGCCTCAGGCAAGTTACTTAACTTCTCTGTATGTTTCTTCCTCTATGAAATGGGGATAATACTATTGCCTACTTCCTAAGGTTATTATGAGAAATGAATGAGCTAATATACTGGCCAGAACTGTGTCCAATGCCACATCAGTGTTTGTTGCTATCATTGTGAATTAGAAAAAGCAATAATTCCACTGTGGTTGGAGTCAAGGATTTATGCAAGGGAGTCATAGGAGATGGGGCTACAGAGGAGACCAGGCATTAAGCATTCACCTAAGAAGTTTGAACTTTGATCCTTGGAGCAGTGGAGGATAAGTCACATCAGGCTGAAGGGTAGCAGAACTTAGGGGAACTAAAGCTCTAGGTAAGAGATGAGAGGCCAAATCAACAAAACTATTGAGAAGCCACTTTTCGAAAGAGGACATACAGAAGGCGCAGAGACATATGAAAACATGCTCAAAGTCATTAATCATCTGAGAGATGCAAATCAAAATGACAATGAGGTACCATCTCACACCTGTCAGAATGGCTATCATCAACAAACGACAAGTGCTGGAGAGGATGTGGAGAAAAAGGAACCCTCGTGCACTGCTAGTGGGAATGCAGAATGGTGCAGCTACTGTGGAGAACAGTATGGGGTTTCCTCAAAAAGTTAAAAATGGAACTTCCATTTGACCCAGTAATCCCACTTCTAGGAATATATCCCAAGAAACTAGAAACACCAATCAGAAAGGATATATGTATCCCTATGTTCATAGCAGCACAATTTTCCATAGCTAAGATTTGGAAACCACCTAAGTGCCCATCAGCAGATGAGTGGATTAAAAAACTGGTACAGACTACTTGGAGAGAGAGAAGATGGCGACTGGCAGGAAGGTAGGGAGGGAGAGAGTGTGAGAGCATGAGGGAGTGATAGAGGAGTGTGTGGACGTGTGTGGTGTGTGTGTATATGAACTAGGGACAGTTAGATTCTGCAGGTCTTCTAAGGGGCTGCTAAACCGGGCAGTCTTAGACAGCGGAGCCCCGCTCCCAGTGCGGAAACTCCTGGGCAGCCAGCGCGGGCACAGAGACCACGACATCTTAAGAAACAGAGCTGCTTGAGACTAGGATCCTGGCCTCAGCATCACCTAGACTGGTGTCAGATGCAAATCAGGACCCTGCAGCCACTGGGGACAGAGACCTGGGACCACAGCTACAGACCCACGGACACCAAGAATCCAGGCATCCCTGCAGCAGATCTCTGTGAGTAACAGAGTCCATCCCCCTCCCCGCAGGCAGCACCATAGTAACTGATAGACCCACCCCTTGCCCGGGCCTCAGTGCTGCTACAGGAACCTTAGCCTGGAAGCCCGCGAAAACAGGGAACTTGTCCCCCACAGCACGGGCTACAGGAACCTTAGCCTGGGAACTATGCGTGAACACTAGGAACTTGTCCCCCACAGCACGGGCTACAGGAACCTTAGCTTGGGAGCTAATGCATGAACACTGGGAACTGGTTTCTTGCAGCATGGGCTACAGGAACCTTAGCTTGGGAGCTAACACGCGAACACTGGGAACTTGTTCCTCGCAGCACAGGCCCAGGGACCCCGATTCTCTGGGCAGGAGGCAGCACCAAGCACCAGTGACTTGACTGTGTTTCTTATCACCTGCGCCTGGGATCCCTGATTCCCTGTGCATTCACACTAAGAGCCAGTGACTCCAATTCTTGGTGCATGTGCACACAGGGACACTAATTCTCAATGCGAGGCTGCACGAAGCAACAGAGACTCTGATACTGGATTCTTGGGGAACTCTGACTCCTGGCGCACGCTAGGGGGCTCTGATTTTCAACACACTCCGGGGGGGGGGGTCTCTGTTTTAGCACAGTGCAAGCGGGGTCCCTGATTCTATATGCGCACATGAGGCCACATTGAGCGCGGGTAACGCTGACTCTGAGCGAGCCTGGTTCTCACTAACCCACCACAACCACACATCTTAGTGTCAGAGCTCTTCAGTGACACTAGGGTGGTGCAAAGCTCCCACTGCACACGGCCCAGGCCCACACAACTCAACGTTTGAACCATCTGGAGATAGTCAGAATGGGGAGACGACACAACCCCCAGAGGAAAGAAAATGAGGAGTTGCTAAGAAAGGAAATTAATGAAATTGAAGCATGCAACATGACAGAAAAAGAATTCAGAATAATGGTTGTACAATTCATTCACTGGATGGATGAGAAAATCAACAACCTATGCAAGAATCAGGAAGAAATGAAAAGTGATATAGCTACAATCAAAAACACCATGGAAGATTTCAACAGCAGACTAGAAGAAGCAGAGGGCCGAATTAGTGAGTTAGAAGATAAGGTAGAGATACAAGTGTAATCTGAACAGCAACTGGAGAAAAAAATTAAAAAGCAGGAGGAGAGCCTAAGGGAGCTTTGGGACACCATGAAATGAAGTAACATACGCATAATAGGGCTGCAAGAAGGACAAGAAGAGCAGCAAGGATTAGAAAATCTATTTGAAGAAATAATGTCAGAAAACTTCCCAGATATGGGGAAGAAAAAAGTTACACAAGTAAAGAGAGTCCCAAGCAAGATGAACCCAAAAAGACCCACACCAAGACACGTCATAATAATGATGGCAAATGTACACAACAAAGAATCTTAAAGGCTGCAAGAGATAGACAGAGAGTTACCTACAAAGGATCCCCCATCAGATTATCAAATGATTTCTCAATAGAAACACATCAAGCTAGAAGGGAATGGAAGGAGGTATACAAAGTGTTGCAAAGCAAAGGACTGAATCCAAGAGTACTCTATCCAGCAAGACTATCAATCAAAATTGAAGGGGAAATCAGGAGTTTTGCAGACAAAAAAAGGCTAAGAGAGTTTATCACTACCAAGCCAGCAATGCAAGAAATGCTAAAGGGAATGCTGTAAAAAGAAGACATATAAAGGTAAGAAAGAACACAGGCACAAAAATAGAAATGACTACAAGCAAGTACCTTTCAATAATAACTTTAAATGCAAACGGACTAAATGCTTCAATCAAAAGACATCGAGTGGCTGAATGGATAAAAAGACATGACCCATATATATGCTGTCTACAAGAGACCCACCTCAGAACAAGGGACTCACACAGACTGAAAGTGAAAGGATGGAAAAATATCTTTCAGGCAAATGGAAATGAAAAAAAAGCTGGGGTAGCAATACTTATATCTGACAAAATAGACCTCAACGTGAAGGCCATAACAAGAGATAAGGAAGGCCACTTCATAATACTAAAGGGATCGATACAACAAGGGGATATAACCCTGATAAACATATATGCACCCAATGCAGGAGCACCCAAATACATAAAAAACCTCCGGGAAGATAACAATGGGGAGATCAACAACAACACAATCATAGTAGGGGACTTAAAAACACCACTGACATCACTGGATAAATCCTCTAGAAAAAAAAAATCAGCAAAGAAACAGCAATCCTAAATGACTCACTAGATCAGATGGACTTAATTGACATCTTCAGAACACTTCACCCCACAGCCACGGAATATACGTTCTTCTCAAGTGCACATGGGACATTTTCAAAAATAGACCACATATTAGGTCACAAAGTCTCCCCAAATTCAAGAAGATTGAAATCATACCAAGCATCTTCTCAGACCACAATGGCATAATATTAGAAATAAACTACAATAAAAACAACCCAAAATACTCAAACACTTGGAAGCTGAATAGCATGTTATTAAATAATGATTGGGTTACCAATGAGATCAAAGAAGAAATTAAAAACACCCTGGAAACTAATGACAATAAAAGCACAACAATCCAAAATCTATGGGACACAATGAAAGCAGTCCTGAGAGGGAAGTTTATAGCACTACAGGCCTACCTTAAAAATAAGAAAAAATGATAGTAAATCATCTAACTCTACAACTCAAAGAATTAGAAAGAGAGCAACAAGAAAAGCCCAGAGTGAGCAGAAGGAAGGAGATAATAAAGATCAGAGCAGAAATAAATGACATAGAGACCCCAAAAAACAATACAAAAGATCAATGAAACCAAGAGCTGGTTCTTTGAAAGGATAAACAAGATTGATGAGCCTCTAGCCAGGCTCACCAAGAAGCAAAGAGAGAGGACTCAAATAAACAAAATCAGAAATGAAAGAGGCGAAATAACAACAGATCCCACAGAAATACAAATGATTGTTTAAAAATAATATGAACAACTCTACTCCAACAAACTAGACAACCTGGAGGAAATGGACATATTCCTAGAAAAATACAATCTTCCAAAACTCAATCTGGAAGATTCTAAAAATCTCAATAGGCTAATAACTATGGAAGAAATTGAAGCAGTCATCAAAAAGCTCCCAGCAAACAAAAGCTCGGGGCCAGACGGCTTCACAGTGGAGTTTTACCAAACATTCAAGGAAGAACTAAAACCTATCCTCCTCAGACTATTCCAAAAAATTCAAGAGGAAGGAACACTTCCCAGCTCATTCTATGAAGCCAGCATCACCCTAATACCAAAACCAGGTAAAGACAACACAATGAAAGAGAATTACAGGCCAATATCCCTCATGAACTTACATGTCAAAATACTCAACAAAATTCTAGCAAATTGGATCCAGCAATACATCAGAAAGCTAATACACCATGACCAAGTAGGATTTATCCCAGGGATGCAAGGATGGTACAATATCCGCAAATCAATAAACGTGATACATCACATAAACAAATTGAGAGATAAAAATCACATAGTCATATCAATTGATGCAGAAAAAGCATTTGACAAAATTCAACACCCTTTTTTGATAAAAACTCTATGCAAGGTAGGAATAGATCATACCTCAACATAATAAAAGCCAAATATGACAAACTCACAGCCAACATCATAATCAATGGGCAAAAACTAGAACCATTTCCCTTAAGAACAGGAACGAGACAGGGATGCTCCCTCTCACCACTCCTGTTCAACATAATACTGGAAGTACTAGCCATTGTGATCAGACAAGGAGAAGAAATAAAAGGCATCCAAATTGGAAAAGTAGAAGTAAAACTGTCCTTATTTGCAGATGACATGATATTGTACATAGAAAACCCTAAGGACTCCATCAAAAAATTATTAGACTTAATAAATGAATACGGCAATGTAGCAGGATACAAAACTAATGCCAAGAAATCTAAGGCATTTCTTTATACCAATAGTGAACTTACAGAAAGGGAGACTAAAAAAGCAATCCTATTTACCATCGCACCAAAAAAATTAAGATACCTAGGAATAAACTTAACTAAGGAGGTAAAAGACTTATATGTGAAAAACTACAGGACACTGAAAAAAGAGATAGAGGAAGACATAAACAGATGGAAGAACATACTGTGTTCATGGATTGGTAGAATCAACATCATCAAAATGTCCATACTACCCAAAGCAATCTATAGATTCAATGCAATCCCCATTAAATTACCAATGGCATATTTCACAGTTCTAGAACGAACATTTCAAAAATTCATCTGGAATAAAAAAAGACCTCAAATAGCTGCAGTAATCCTGAGAAAGAAGAACAAAGTAGGTGGGATTTCAATACCAGATATCAAGCTTTATTACAAAGCCACTGTTCTTAAAACAGTTTGGTACTGGCACAAGAACAGACATATCGATCAATGGAATAGAATAGAGAACCCGGAAATCGACCCAAACCACTATGCCCAATTAATATTTGACAAAGGAGGCAAGATCATACAATGGAGTCAAAACAGTCTCTTCAATAAATGGTGTTGGGAAAATTGGACAGATACATGCAAAAATATGAAACTAGACCACCAACTCACACCATACACAAAAATAAACTCAAAATGGATAAAGTACTTAAATGTAAGATGGGAAACCATAAAAATACTAGAGGAATCCACAGGCAGTGAAATCGCAAACATATGCTGAAGGAATTTCTTCTCTGATACTGCTCATAGGGCAATGGAAACTAAAGAGAAAATAAACAAGTGGGACTACATCAAAATAAAAAGCTTTTGCACAGCAAAGGAAACCATCAACAAAACAACAAGAAAGCCCACTGCATGGGAGAACATATTTGCCAATGATATCAATGATAAGGGTTTAATCTCCATTTACAGGGAACTCATGCAACTTAACAAAAGGAAGATAAACAATCCAATCAAAAAATAGACAATGGACCTAAATAGACACTTTTCGAAAGAGGACATTCAGAAGGCCGAAAGACATATGAAAACATGCTCAAAGCCACTAATTATGAGAGATGCAAATCAAAACGACAATGTGGTATCATCTCACACCTGTCAGAATGGCTATCATCAACAAATCAACAAACAACAGGTGTTGGAGAGGATGTGGAGAAAAAGGAACCCTTCTGCACTGCTGGTGGGAATGCAGACTGGTGCAGCCACTGTGGAGAACAGTATGGAATTTCCTCAAAAAACTAAAAATGGAACTCTCATTTGACCCAGTGATCCCACTTCTAGGAATATATCCCAAGAAGCCAGAAACACCAATCAGAAAGGATATATGCACCCCTATGTTCATAGCAGCACAATTCACCATAGCTAAGATTGGGAAACAGCCTAAGTACCCATCAGCAGATGAGTGGATTAAAAAACGGTGGCACATCTACACAACGGAATACTATGCTGCTGTATAAAAGAAGGAATTCTTGCCATTTGCAACAGCATGGATGGAACTGGAGAGCATTATGCTAAGTGAAATAAGCCAGTCATAGAAAGATAAATACCACATGATCTCACTCATTTGTGGAATATAGAGAACAACATAGACTGAGGAACAGGGACAGATCGATCCAAAGACAGGGAAATAGTGATCAGACTATCAATCCCCAGAGGGAAAGTAGGGGAGGGTGGGGGTAAGGGGAAGAGATCAACCAAAGGACTTGTATGCATGCATATAAGCCAAACCAATGGACATGGACAACAGGGGGATGAGAGCATGAGTGGTGGGGGGAGATTGGGGGTTAATGGGGGGGATGAGGACACATTTGTAATACCTTAACCAATAAATAAATTTAAAAAAAAACTGTGGTATATCTACACAATGGAATACTATTCCACTTTAAAAAAGAAGGAACTTTTATCATTTGCAACAGCATGGATGGAACTGGAGAACATTATGCTAAGTGAAATAACCCAGTCGGAGAAAGATAAATATCACATGATCTCACTAATAATGTGGGATATAATGATCACCATAATTTGATGAACAAGAATAGATCCAGAGACAAATAGTAGGGGGTGGTGGGGCAGTTAGAGAGCAACCAAAGAACTTGCATGCGTGCATATCAGCATAACCAATGGACACAGACACAGGCAGTGGGGGCTTGCCTGGGGTGGGAATGGCTGGGGTGGGGGTCAGTTGGGGGAAAAGGAGACATATGTAAAACTTTAGACAATAAAAAAAGAAAAAGAAAAAAAAAGATGTAGAACCTGGGGTGGATAACTATTGAGAAGTGATGCAGGGGTATTGTGAAGGTAGGGCAGGGCATAAATTTCAGGGCAGCAGTTGCTAACTGTTCCTGAAATCTTTCTCTTCTTCTTTGTAGGTACCAAACTAGACTTAGTTTCTCAGCCTCTCTGCTATTACCTGGGGCCACAGGACTGAGTTCTAACCAGTGGAAGGTAAGTGCATGGGATGTGGGCCATCGTTCATGATAGACCTCCTGTTCTCTCCCCTTTTGGCTCCGGAATGTCTTCAGAAGGGCAATCTTGGAAAGTGAGTATTGAAGATAGAAGAGACTTCCTGGCCACTGTGGGTTGCCACTCCTCTCTCCCCCCCCCCCCCCACCACACACACATTTAACAGTGACTAACATGTACTAGTACTAGTAACATGGACTGTTTACATAAGAAACAAATGTACTTCTTTTTTAAAAGCCATTTTATAGTCATACATTTGGAAGAATGTTTGATACAGCAGTTAGCCTAGCCTAATATATATATAAAGTGTTTAAAGAGCTAAAAGCATTTTTATGAAGGAAAAAGACTTAATGACTGATAAGATATGGGAATAATAAGAAAGTTGTCACCAAATTATTTGAGTAGTACAGTCCCACATGTTATCTTGAGTGCAAATATAAACAGTGAGCCAATAAGTATTTTCTTTGTGATCTTGTCAAAGCGTATTTTTGATCAGTAATGAAAACAGTAAGGCAGGGACGGAACTAGAAATTTGGTTAGGCTAAAGAAATTCAGCATATACCTAAACTAAGCAGAAAAGAGGTCAAGTTTCATAAGAAACTGGGAAAAAGAAAATTGAGACAAGTCACTTGGTTAAGGTGCTAAGAATCAAGTAGGTTCTAACATTCTAGATAAGCAGGGTTTGGGTTCCTAGAGCACAGAGTGTTAGCAAGAGCAGCTCTGACATACCCAGAACTATGAAAATTGAATTCTGATTTAAGGCACCCAGAGTGAATAGGCAAGGGCTTCTGGAAGGAAGGTCAGAGCCTGTTGTCTCTTAATCTCTAGAAATCTAGATGTGCTTACCCTTAGGATGGAAAAGGGCTAAGTCTTCCCTGGGCTCTAAGGACTCTTGCTCTGTATAATGGAAAAAGAGATAAGTCTTCAAGAGATTTAAAAAAAAAATATGGTGGTTCCATGGAATAAATCCAAGATCAAGTCAGACCCTGCTTGTTTCTACCCAGCATCAGGCCCAGGGTCATTAGGCCACAGCGTATTCCCTCTCATGCCTTCACCAATCCTAACCTGCCAGGCAATTCAGCAGAAGCTCACTCAGGGCCAGCACGGAAGAGGTGTGAGATGAATGTTGCTGCTGCCATTCTGGTAACTGGTGTGAGCTCTAGACTTCATCATGATATGATAATTCCTTCTGACACTTGTTTCAGGTTAAGAACCCTATTTCTTTCCATTAGATTTTGCAAATAATTTTTCTTATGCTGTTTCTTCACTGAGGTGATACATTTCTTCATCACAATTTTTGAAAATGTGCTGTGTGCTATCTGCAATAATTACTCTTTCCTTTGCCTTAAAAAAGTGTTCTAGGGGAAAAATGACAAGTACCATACAAGTTGTGAAAATGGGCATTTATGACTTCTGACAAGGCTCTCATAGCCCCTGGCTGCTCTGGACTTTACCAGCCACAGTTGTTAAGGACCTGCAGGTGGCAAGATCAGTCATTCCCAGCTCTAAATCAATGACCTCCTTACACCTACCCTAGAGTGTATCAGAACCTGTGCACCCACTAGCAGCAGACAGGGTCTGAGATGTACTTGAGCACTCACTATGTGCCAGATACTGTTATACACAAGTCCAGTGTATTAATTCACTTAATTCTCATAACAACCCTCTGAGATTGGTATTGTTATTTCCATTGCACATGTAAGGAAACAGAGGTCACCCAGATAGAAAATGGTGGCCAAGTTATTATTCTTTGCCTGTTCTGGATTCTTTACAGCTGCTGTTCTTGAAGCAATGACTGTGTCTGATCTTGGGCAGATAAAAATCAGTCAGTCAAATATTGGGAGTTCTAGGTCCACCAGCACATGATCTCCTGCATTAGATTATTTTCTTATAACAATAAAAACAGCAGCAACAGCAACACTATCAGCAAACATTTAGTGAGGACTTACTTGTGCCATGCCACACAAAATATTAAGTTCTTTCCATATATTACATCAATTTAACTCTGGTATCCAGTGGGCATGAGTTGAGCTTCCTTGAGCTGCAGTCTCTACCATTAGCAACCTCCTTAGGTCCTCAGTCATTTAGGCTGGACTGCTCTGGTGGTGGTTTATAGCTCTGGGCCCTGATTGAACTGGAGTTAGAACTTGGTTTTGAACCCTGGGTACTTGCCATACTTTGCCCATTTTCTCTCCCTAAGGAACTGGACTTTAGTTGTTATCTAGGGATTGCTTCTCTCTAAATAAAACTCACCTTTCCCTCCCTTCCCATACTAAGAACCTGCCTGATACCCATCCTTTAGTTATTCACATCTTAGTTATTAGTCCTATGTTTACAGCTCCCCTTTGGCTATTGTCTTTTGCATAGCTGGTCCCTTTCCTTGGGGACTTGCCTAATAGCCAGGACAGTCCCTGTAGCCTCCCCTCTCTATCAGTTAGCTGCTGCAGCCATCATGCCTCTTGTCAAAGTAATATGGGTCATATCTCACATACCAACAGAATAGTTCTCTATCTATGATGTACACTAGGAAATGCCTGTAGGTGGGGACCTGGTCTCATCTTCACTCATGTGTCTAGCACATAGAATATTCCTAATATGTGTTTGCATAATGAAGAAATGAATGAATAAATAATGGATATTGAAGGATATCAATCTTCATTTTCTCATCCCACTGTTAAAAAGGCAATACCTCAAAAAGCATATCAGTTATAACTGATAAACTGACAGAAAACTTGACACTGCAGGTTATATTTCTCCAGTAAAAGTTTCCATTACATAACTGTAATTAATTTATTCCAAGATAGTAGAAATGCATCGGTGCAGTATGAGTATGAGATGAAGGGGATTTAAAGAATACAATAAAAAGAGCAGTTGAATATGGTTAACATATTCTAACCCTGGGAAGATTAAGAGCTTTCAATTCATATAAAAACTGAAATTATATATATATATATATATATATATATATATATATATATATATATATATATATATAATGAAGGCTGATTATAATGAAATGCTATCACCATGCAAAAATTAGCACGGGGTATAAAATAGACAAACTAACAGTGTGGCAATAGCTGGAGTGAAGTTATTTAAATGGAATTCCATAGAATAACTTTTTAGTTCCAAAATGGTCAAATCACACAGTAGTTGGATATATAATTAAAAATTATGTTCTTAAAAATTGTTTAACAGGAGTTAATTAATATCTATTTGGAGAGGTTGGAGTTTTAATGAATCAGACGTGACTCTGCAGAGAAATGCTCAATGTTGCCCTCTACTCCCATCATTCTCTGTTTAGCTAAATACTCAGCAGACAACGGGCCTCCTGGTGCATGGAATCAAGTTTTACATTTGTGAACAGAAATAAAGCATCCATTGCTACTCTTTAGTACATACACTTGGATTGTTGTGGAAGGACCAGGAAATTTCTAGAACTCTACACTAAATTGAAAATGTGTGGATCAGTACGTTTTTAAAGCAATGCATTTTCAAACTCTGGATTTTTCATTTCCCATGGAATTTGCTAAGTTATAAAGGGGTTTTTAAAAAATGAAGCCATACTCAAAAGTGGAATATATCAAAGAGATAAAAGATAAAAGTGTTGAAGTGGAGGGTTGGGAGCCTTGAGAAGAGCCCATTTGACCCCTCCTCTCAGTTGCCTCTGGGGCACCTTGAGGTACTTCTAGAGTGCCTTGAAGCATGGTTTGAAAGCCACTCAACCTGGAGCAACCTTTTTACTCTTCAGTTGTGCTTACTAAGATTTAAGAAGTTAAGGGGCCTTTACAAAATCACACAGACACAAGAATTGACACAGAGAGAAGAAAGCAGAGGTGTTTTCATAGTACCCAACTTTGGTGCCTTTGACCTCACTTTGTCATTGCCCTATCCCCAGGAGCAGTGCTACTCAATGCCATTGCCTCATCCCTAGGAGCAGTGCTATTGGATGGTCCATGGGTGGTCAGTATGAGCATCATCTGGGAGCTGGTTGGAAATGCAGTCTCAGGCTCCTCCACAGACATGCTAAGTCAGGATCTCTGGGGCAGGCCTCAGGAACCTGAATTCCAGCAAGGTCTCCAGGTGATTCTGAAGCACCCTGAGACTTGAACACCCTCCTGCCTTGCCTTTCTTTCTGGCCTTCACTCTCCAACTCCCAAGCTCAAGAGTAGTGAATGTTTAAATTATTCAGAAAGAAAATGTTGTCCTGAAGGAAAAGAAAAGAAGTCAGGGGAGGAAAGGAAAGAAAACTACCTCAGAGCATTAATCCCTCACCTCAGGATCCATTTCAGTCATTTTTTTTTTCAATGTAAGCATCTTTGTTTAATGGTGGCATTATGAAAAGGACTAATACATTCTGTTTGTCTTCATTCTTGTTATGTCAGCTTTTGTATGGGTAAACTGGAAAATCATTTTTTTTTTTTTTAGAATTATATGTCTTCCTGTTTCTTATACAACATCTATATATATAAAAGCCTAAGTGACTGGCCGACTGGCCGACCAGCCAGTAGCAATGACATGCACTGAGCACCAGGGGGCAGATGCTCAATGCAGGAGCTGCTGAGTGATAGCAACTTTGCAGAATGCCCTCTCTTACTCCAGGACCTCTCAGGGGATGTCAGACTGTCAGTTTTAGCCCAATCCCCACAGGCCAGGCCAAGGGACCCCATCTGCCAGAGGGACCCTGCTCACTTTGCAGATGCCCTTCAAGCCCAGTCCCTCCCCAGGTGTGGCTGGCTGGGGAGGGACTGGGGGAGGTTGGCTCCAGGGCATGTCTGGCCCTTCTCACTCAGTCCTGCCCTGCTGGCCACCTTCTAATTAATTTACTTTCAATGTGCATGAATCCATGCACCGGGCCTCTAGTCTCTATATATAAAAGCCTAAGCAACCCACTGACTGGCAAACTGGTCAACCAGCCAACCAGCCAATAGCTATGATGTGCACTGATCTCCAGGGGGCAGATGCTCAATGCAGGAGCTGCTGAGCTGCAGTGACTTGGCAGCTGTGGTTCTTGGGTGACGCACCTGGAACCAGAGAGGAGGGAGCCCGATTCCATGGTGTGTCACCCAAGAACTGCCCTCTCACAATCCAGGACTCCTCGGGGGATGTTGGAGAGCCGGTTTTGGCCCGTTTCCCACAGGCCAGGCCAAGGGACGCCACTGGTGTATAAATCCATGCACCGGGCCTCTAGTTTATTATATAAATTGGATATTTAAATAGAAGGGTTAGTGCATGCAGCTATGTAACACACAAAAGACAGTATGCAAACATGAACACAGAAGTAGTGAACTTTTAAAAAAGGTATGTCTCTTACTTTATAAAAGATATGCCATTTAGATTTTCACAAATAAAATCATATATGAATTTGCTACTATTTCAAAGTCATCTCTGATATCATGAAAGCCCATGACAATGAGGAGGGTATGGATTACTTAAATTGTGTGGAATAAGGAAATTATGTGAAAACAACATTTTCATGAACACAAAGAGATAGAGTAATTAAATGCAATCTTATTGATTTGTCCTTATCTGCTCCTCTTTTAAGAAAATATATATATTTCACTCATTCATTACTTTAAGTTAAAGTAAATGATTTTCTGCCTCTTATAAAAAACATCTTTGGAGTAAAGATAATGTGAAGTATCACAAACTCTTGATTGAGAGTAAGTGCCCTGAAGGAATGGATTATTTTAGAATATGAAAAAATAGCCAAGGTCCATGTTTAGTTATTTTTGCTTTGAATAGAAACCTAGTGCAGTGTGTAAGAATATAAAGCTATTCCCCCCATGCAAAAATTCTGTATGCTTTTTCAAATGAACCCTTGAAGTCAGTATTTTAACTCTGTTACTGAGAGAACTATGTATGTGTTAGGTTTCCTAAATGGGATTCTCTGTTCTCAGAACAATCTTTCTGAAGCCACAACAAACAAATAGAATTCAAAGTTCTTTTGCCTGATATACTCTGACTATGCCCTCTTTCATAAAATACATCACCTAGTTTTTATGTTTCTCTGCACATTATATATTGCTAGAAAAGAGATATTTCTCCTAATTTAATCTAAAATGCATGATTAAAAAATCTAAATGAAAATTGTAAATACAAATCACATTTATAAATTCATACATATGAAATCATGATTTAACACTGCATAAGTTCCTCTCGATCAGCGGTTCTCAACCTGTGGGTCGCGACCCCTTTGGGGGGGTCAAACGACCCTTTCACAGGGGTCGCCTAAGATCATTGGAAAACACATATGTAATTACATATTGTTTTTGTGATTAATCACTATGCTTTAATTATGTTCAATTTGTAACAATGAAATTGGGGGTCACCACAACATGAAGAACTGTATTAAAAGGTCGCAGCATTAGGAAGGTTGAGAACAACTGCTCTAGATATTTAAAAATAATTTATGGGTTTTTTTTACTTCATAAATCTTTGATAACAGCATTACCTCTGAAGAAGAGATTGTGTGGGGTTATACAGAATTTTCAACTCAAAGTTACAGTGTTTGGTTTAATACATATACTGTGCCATAGGTTGTGGTTGAGATTATTTTGAAATCTCTAAACTGCTCAGCAAGCGAAAACAAGCAATGAAGCCCACTTCTAGCTCATCAGTGCCTGGCTTTGAGTTATCTAAGCTATAAATCAAGGAAGGTGAGAAAGAACATTTGCCACTCTCTGGGGCAGCATTTGAACCTCCGGAGTCCCCTGGAGATTGAGCCAATCTATCTCCCACCATACTCTGCCATCAACCCTCCACTGGCATGGAATCCACAATGGAAATGTGCCACACTTTTTATTCCAGTCCTTTTATATACACCCGCCCTCTTCATATTCTTTTTGGAACTGAATTAGTCACTGTTTCAAAGAATGGGGGCCCTGTGCTAGGGAAGGGTGGGGAATAATGACAAGCAAGTCCATTTGTTTGAAATAAAATGGTCAGAAACAGAACAATAAACACACAAGTCTGCTAGAACAGGCTTTCAGTTTATCAACACAAAGAATTTTCTTCATGACTTTCTTGGGCATCAGTTGTATTTAAAGATAGAGTTGCTAATAATTTACTTTCCCCTTTACTTGTTTAATTATACAATCGGATATTAAAGCATTTGGCCAAACATCTTGCCCAATTTTAACTATTTTATTTTTATTTTAACTGCTTCCAATACAGATTGAAAATCTTGATAGGTACCCAATAAAGTATGGCTTAATACTACACAGGTTATATATACATACATAGTATAATATCTCCAACATGTAACTATGTCCACCACAGCCCCAAAGTAACAATATCTGTGCCCATAATGGTGTCTTGGTCTCAGTTCCCACTAAAACAAAAAAGGGAGACACCTACCGGAGAACCAAGATGGCGGCATAGGTTAACGCCGGAGTTTGCTGCTTTGAACAACTACTTCAAAAGTGAAACTAAAAGACAGAAGGGACATCACCCAGAACCACAGGAACGCTGGCTGAGTGGAAGTCCTACAACTAGGAGGAAAAAGAAACGCACACGGACACTCAGAGGAGGCGCAGTGCTGAAGTCAAATTCTGAGGTGCGGAGTGCGCGGAGCGGGCTGGCGGCGGAGGGCGCGGTTGGCGTTTTCAATCGGGAGGGAGTCGCAGACTCTGAGCTCCAGATCCGGGCGAGTCTCTAGGGACCCAGACTCAAACGGGAGAAGCGGGACTGTCTGGCTTCGGTCAGAGCGAGTGCAGCTTTCTCTCTGAGCTTTGCAGCGGTTGCTGGGACTCAGAGAGGCAGAGCCCCTGGGGACAGGACTGAGAGCCGCAATAACTGCTCTCTCCGGCCCACCCTGTTGATCCTGTGCGACCCGCCCCGCCCAAGCCCTGCACAGAGGCTTTTGCCGGATAGCCTCAGGCAAAGGCTAGATTAGCACCTCCCTAGAGGACAGAAGTTCTCTCACTGCTGACACAGCTGATTCGCATAGCCACTTGGCCTGGAGGTCAAACCCTCCCTGGAATTAGCTACAACAATCAAGATTTAACTATACGACTTCGAACAAAGACCACTAGGGGGTGCACCAAGGAAGCATAACAAAATGCGGAGACAAAGAAACAGGACAAAATTGTCAATGGAAGATATAGAGTTCAGAACCACACTTTTAAGGTCTCTTCAGAACTGTTTAGAAGCCGCCGATAAACTTAATGAGATCTACAAGAAAACTAATGAGACCCTCGATCTTATATTGGGGAACCAACTAGAAATTAAGCATACACGGACTGAAATAACGAATATTATACAGACTCCTGACAGCAGACCAGAGGAGCGCAAGAATCAAGTCAATGATTTGAAATGCGAGGAAGCAAAAAACACCCAACCGGAAAAGCAAAATGAAAAAAGAATCCAAAAATGCGAGGATAGTGTAAGGAGCCTCTGGGACAGCTTCAAGCGTACCAACATCAGAATTATAGGGGTGCCAGAAGATGAGAGAGAGCAAGATATTGAAAACCTATTTGAAGAAATAATTACAGAAAACTTCCCCCACCTGGTGAAAGAAATGGACTTACAGGTCCAAGAAGCGCGGAGAACCCCAAACAAAAGGAATCCAAAGAGGACCACACCAAGACACATCATAATTAAAATGCCAAGAGCAAAAGACAAAGAGAAAATCTTAAAAACAGCAAGAGAAAGAAACTCAGTTACCTACAAGGGAATACCCATACGACTGTCAGCTGATTTCTCAACAGAAACTTTGCAGGCCAGAAGGGAGTGGCAAGAAATATTCAAAGTGATGAATAGCAAGAACCTACAACCAAGATTACTTTATCCAGCAAAGCTATCATTCAGAATTGAAGGTCAGATAAAGAGCTTCACAGATAAGGAAAAGCTAAAGGAGTTCATCACCACCAAACCAGGATTATATGAAATGCTGAAAGGTATCCTTTAAGAAGAGGAAGAGGAAGAGGAAGAAAAAGGTAAAGATACAAATTATGAACAACAAATACGCATCTATCAACAAGTGAATCTAAGAATCAAGTGAATAAATAATCTGATGAACAGAAAAAAAAAAAAATAAGGGCCAAAGTTGTAAATGACAAACAGGAGAAGAAAATGCATCAGAATGCACAATAAAAAAGTGATATGAGTGGGAGCAGGGAGAAAAGTTTAATGTCTAGAAAAGAGGTTACAAACTTTGTGTTATGATGCAATGTGAACTTGCCACAAAAACACCAACAAAATACCTACAGCTCCTGCATATAAAGTAGGGGATATTCCCAAAGACAGCATGTTATTAAATCGTCACAGTGTAACTCTGGATGAAATAGTAATTTATTGCTTTGTAAACAATAAGAATTCAATGAGACCTAACTGACATTAAGTCATAGGCTTTGCACTATATCCATTTATCCTGTCCATAATAAGAAATTGAACTATAATCACATTGTGCTTTGGGTTCGATTCCTACTACAGGCACCTAAAACCACTTCTGTTTCAAGGGCTTGCAAAGCCAAAACACCAAGTCTCAAAACTCAGTGCATTTTCATAATTGGCTGTTTTGTATTTACAAGCAAAAACTAAATGAATAATTATAATACAATGTGTGAACTCATGAAAGAGAAGAATTTTCCTTAAAAAACATGTTAATGTTAATGTAAAGTTCTGTCATTCAACAATAAAGGACAAAAAAAATAATTGACACATAATCCAATGCTCTGAAGTTCTTTTATAGTTAACATCATGAAGGCCTTCTTCACATGACATTTTACGTTATTCCCATAAGACTGTAAATAGTATCTGAATATGCACGGTATCTCAGATTCATTCCTAGGAACAATTGCCCATACAACCCCTGTCCTGCATATAGCAACTTCTGGATCCTCCCTCAGAACTGCCTCGTACCTGTCAGATGCTAGGCAGGAGAAGGCATGGCAGCCAGGATGGCCCTGGAGAAGGAGACAAATCATTGTATCCTCCCTTTAGTAGGATGCTCAGATCCCACCTCACTGCCATCCTACAAGCCCAGTGCCTGCTCAACTAGGCTGCTCCCTCCAGTCCAACTACTGCTCTCAGTCTCATACTCAGAATGTTTTGCTTGTGAACATCAGAGCACAAAATGGCTTATCTGAAACAAATGAAGATTCTGGACTTTGGAGCCAAACAGAGTCTCATCTCAGCTATGTGACCTTTCGCAAAATTTTTACTTGTTTTCCCATCTGCAAAATGGAGATGGTAATAGTACCTTTCTCAAAGTTTGCTGTGATGTGTGCACAGTACTTAGTACTCAAGAAATGCTAGCTGCTGCTATGATTATTATTATTAAACAAGGAGGGAAGGAAGCAAGCTACTGCACAGGAGGGCTCCTGGGAAACTGAAAAAAGGCTTAGGGAAATCTAACAAGCAAAGAGAGTAAAAAAAAAAAAAAAAAAAAAAGAACTGTTACCATTTGCAACAGCATGGATGGAGCTGGAGAGCATTATGCTAAGTGAAATAAGCCAGTCAGAGAAAGATATATTGCATCACATGATCTCACTCATTTGTGGAATATAATGAACAACATAAACTGATGAACAAGACCAGATCCAGAGACATGAAAGCATCAAACAGACTGTCAAACTTCAGAGGGAAGGCAGGGTAGAGTGAGCGGGGGTGCGGGGTAAGAGATCAACCAATGAATTTGTATGCATATAAGCATAACCAATGGACACAGATAACAGGGGGATGAAGGCCTGTGTTGGGAGGCGGAGGCAGGCTAGAAGGGGTCAATGGGGGAAAAAGGGGACATATGTAATACCTTCAACAATAAATAATTTAAGAAAAAGAGAGAGCTTTCCCTTTCTCTAGAGCGCTGGTTTTCACATTGTGGTCCCAGGACAAGTAACACTGAGGGAAAACTTGTTAGAGATTCAAATTGTCAGGTTTCACTTCTGACCAATTGAAACAGACACTCTGGGGATGGGGTCCAGCAGTCTGTGTTTTAACAAAACCCCCAGGTGATTCTGATGCATGCTCAACTTTTGAGAACCACTGCTCTAACTGCATAACAGAAAGGGTAAAGGCTGAGCTGAGTTCAGTTAAGAAGGAACATTAACATCCTGTCCTCTTCTGGGCATTTCCATCATTTGAATTTTTTCACCTATATTTTTCACTTATACATCATCCAGTCCATGGGTAGGGTCTTTTAAATATGGAAGCAGTTAAGCACCTTTCAAAGTGTGGTTTGTACTCTGTCCAAAACCAGAGAGACACTAGAAAGACTCTTCCCAGGCCATTTTGACTCTTACTGTTTGTTTTAAATATATTAGCACATAAGAATATATAATTACTTTAGTGTATTAACAATTATCATATAAACAAGCCAATCAGAATATCATGTAATTGACATCCACAGCCATTACCTTTCAGTTTAAAAAGTGACCACTAGCCACTCTTCAAATCGAATTAGAAAGCATACACGGTTGTGTGATAAAGTGTATGCATTAATATAAAAATCAGGCTTCAAGTCTTAAGCTTTGTAGAATAACATTTTCTCAGCCATATGTTTGACATCTGTAAAGACACATTTCTACTGCTGAGAAATTTGTTTACAGTGGAATCTTATTTTAAGTATTGTCCTTCATTTAAAATCTTAACATTATTACATATGTCCTTTTGATTTTAAATGCATACATATTTACATAAAATGTAGTCATTTCTCCCACTTCTTCATTGTTGAAATTGCCTTCACCAACAGTTCTGCAGTGTCAAGATGGGAGCAGAATGTGTGGGAGCAGACATTTTTTGCAGTCAAGCTTTGCTAAAATATGCATCTATTCACAAATTACCAATGAAATAATATATGTGTATAAGAAAGAGTGTGGAAAAACTGGCTGTTGAAAATGCTTCCCCTAATTCCCACCTATGCTAGAAGGAGAGAATATGAGAATGAGAAGACCTTAGTTTGGGCTCAACTTTGGCTCGACTGGATTACTAGGAATAACAAAAAAACAAAACTGATGGTGGTTTTTCTACCAAAAGTCCAATACAATTGTCCTGGGATGCAGTCTGTGCATATTTAAGCTCCCCAGGTGATTCTGATGGTCATTAGAACAATTGCCTTAGCAGTGGTTCTCAACCTTGGCTGCACATTAGAATAACCTGGGGATCTTTTTAAAATCCTGATTTCTGGGCTTCATCCTCCAGAAATTCTGTTTCTTTGTTACTAATGTTGTGGCCCCACCCCATAATAAAGAAACAGAATTTCCGGAGGATGAGGCCCAGAAATCAGGATTTTAAAAAGATTCCCAGGTGATGCTAATGTGCAGCCAAGGTTGAGAACCACTGCTCGAATCTAATCACTTCACATTTTTAAAATATGGCTATAATCTGTACTATCTGGTAGCTGGTGGGGAGAATCACCAGTTCTGGTCCTTGGTATTTCTGCCCATCCAGATGCTGGTTCTAGTTTACATTAGGATTTTCTTAAAAGAGCCAGGCCAGGCAGTGACCCTGAGTTCCTTTCCCTATGTGTCTTAGTCCATTTGGACTGCCATAAAATCATACCACAGACTGAGTAGCTTCTAAATAACAGAAATTTACTTTTCTTGGTTCTGGAGGTTGGGAAGTCTAAGATCAAGACACCAGCATGGTTGCATTTAATGAGGGTCCTCTTCCTGATTCATACTTGGTGCCTTCTCATTGTGTCCTCACATGGTGGGAGGTGCTAGGGACTTGTCTGGTGCCTCTTTTTTAAGGGCATTATTCCCATTCATGAAGGTTCCACCTTCATGGCTTAAGCACCTCTCAAAGTCCCCATTTCCTAAAACCATCACATTGGGCATTAGGATTTCAGCATGCGTTTTTGTGGACACAAAAATTTACACCATAGCATCATGCAAGGTAATATCTGAAATGTTATAATTTTCATACAAAATGAACCAGTATTGAATACTCATTCACCCATCCCACTGAGTTATTTATTCACTCATGCATTAATTAATTATTCATTATGTGTGGATGTATAAAAGTACAAACAATTATAAAAAGACCTCAAGAAGCTTATACTCTAGAAGGGAATACAAATTCATGGACAATTAAAACACCATACAACAAAGGATAAGATAAATTCGCTGAGGTCACACATTGAAGATGCACAGGTCCCAGTTTGAAATGCCCAGGAATCTTTGTATGAGCTGCTATATAAGGAGATTACAATCTAGCCAAGCAAAGGTGCAAAGGGAGGAACAGATTGTTCCTAAGAGAGGGACCATGCATGGAGAGGCAGAAACAAGAAATAAGGATATTTTATTTGCTTGTGGAGTTCAGTAAAGGGAGATAATGCTTGCGGGGTCACATGGAGTGAGACCATGAAGGGTCATGTAAGCAGTTGAATGCTGGTAAATAAATGGTAGATAACTGGCTCTGAGAATCTAAGGAGCCCTAATTGTAGCATTTGCCAATTTCTGTGGTGATAACACTTCCATTATGGTTAATTTCAAGCTACCAATTTGATGTCATGGAATGAGAAGTTCAGTGGAAAGAGAAGCACACAGCTGGCTTTTAGGGCCAGCTCCAACACACCATTGTAAATTTATAAACAACTTTTATCCTGAGAGCAACTGGGAACCATTGAGGGTTTAAATCAGGAGTAAAGGAATAATACATGCTTACTACTGGGACCTAAGTAGTGGTGCATTCCTTTGGCATATCTATATGCTGATACTTCTGACTAAAGATAGATATTCATTAAACTCCTGGCAAAGGTGCAATCTCAGGTAGTGTAGATTAATTAAAGCCAGCTAGCCCAAATAACTATCATTTATTGAGTGCCCACATGGCAAATACAGCAGGTCCTTGAATAACATCATTTTGTTCAACATAATTTTGCTATAATGTTGATGAGATGCCATAGGAACTCACCTCTTGTTTATATCAATTAACCTATGGTAAAACTGGTTTCATTATATGTAATTTTACTTAAAGGTGTAGAACCTATCAACAATATTAAGTGAGGACTCCCTGTACTATGTTTGTGAGGGCTTCCACCCCATATTTCTCTATAGAATAAAACAGACTATTAAAACAATATTTGAAAACAAAAAAGTCTTCAATCCAACCACCCAATAATACATTAACATATTAGTTTTCTATGTTAACTTATAGCCCTTGCCCAGGCATATATTCAATGGTTATATATTTGTGGTAATATTTATATTCTACTTTTTCATGTTTATACAATTTAATAATTTTTTCCTCTTATTTTTCTTTCACTCTCTTTGAGTTGTTACCTTTCAGTATCCTGGTATACTAGTATATCTTTCTGTTCTTCCATCATGGTCATGTAATCCCATAGGATCAATTTTGCTTTTTTATTTTTAAAATGGGTTAATATGTTTATTAAAACTTGCTTTGCTGTTAAGAAGATGTCATGGCTATATGATCAGAACAGCACACATAGATCTAATTAATAGAATGTGAACAAAAAAGGGACTGTGTACTAAACCCAACAAGCTTGGGGAGGGGGATGTCAGGCCTGACAGGCCCAGTGACCACACAGGATAGTCTGATCATAAATTACTAACTGGTCAGGTCATGGCGGGTAGTCATGTCCCAGGCTTATAGCTTCCTTAGTAAAGGTCCATCTTTACATTAAGCGAGCCATGTCATTGTTCTTATGCATCTAGGATAACATAACAATATTTCTTGAGTGCTTACTGTTTAGTAGGCATTAGTCCAAGCACTTTACACATATTAAGATATTTAAGTCTCACAATAACAACCATATGAAGTAGGTATTTTCATTACTATCTCAGCTTTACAATTGAAGAAATGGAGACACAAATATATTAAACTTTCTCCCAGTTACTAGGCTAGTTAAAAATAGAGCCAAAGTTCAAACCCAGATAATAGCGGGATCCTACTTAGTAAAACAGCTTAGAAATCATGAACGAAGTAAAAAGAATGAGATTTATAAAAAGCAAACAGGGGGTACAATATAAAAGTATACAGTCTATTTAGAGTTGGTAAATATTTTGAAATTTTGATTTTGCTTTCATTTTACTAGTATAGTCTCTACATATGTAATACTCTTTGTAATACTTTAAGCAATAAAACAAAATTTAAAAAAAATAAAATAAAATATTAAAACTATAGCTTTTTTATTCATACTGTGAAATAAAAACAAAACAAAACAAAGAAAAACCAAATAGTGATCCAGTATTTACTTTAATATAACATTAGCATTTGCATTGAGTTTATGCAAACAAATTCCTTTTGTCCCTATTTTTTTAAATTAAATTTAATGAGGAGTCCCTATTTTTGATTATTGGTTTAATTTGGTTCAAGTTCCTGATACAAACTGTTAAAAGAAATCATGAAAGTCTCTGAAATGATTAAAAGATTACTGTGTGTCTTTTCAATGGAATCCTATACTTTGTCTAACAAAACCTTAAGGAATTATCTGATTCTTTTAAGGGTCTGCATGTTAGTCATTGTGCAAATGTATTTGTCTCATGCAATGCAATTGATTTTTCTATGAGGATAGTCACCAGTATTGCATCTGTTATCAACTTCTTATTAGCTTCTCTGATTGTTTATATGTCTGTTCTTCAGACTCTCCTTTGAACCAGTTGTAACATCTTACTGATTCTTGCATTAGTTAATGACTTAACTAATGTTTCACAATGTTTTCACATATTCATTTTATATTTCTATACGAGTCATGATTTCAACATTTTAGAATATTAGCCTTTTGTCAAAACACAAACAACAATACCATCTGTTCATTATTCTGCTTATAAAAGGTACCTATGTATTTGACCTTTTGCCAGGTGCCTGTTATGTAAATTCTAATGATAATATTTTATATATCCATGGCACATTTATTTAAACATTTTAAATAAACACTGCTATAATACTATTAACACAATTACAGACTTTATTCAGATGTCACCAGTTTTTCCACTAATTCCCTTTTTCTGTTTCAAGATCCAATCCAGGATCTCACATTGCATTGAATCACCATGTCTTTTTGGTCTCCTCTAGTCCTAAAGTTTCTTAGCTTTTTCCTGTTGTTTTTTTCCCCCCTTGTCCCTGAGAATTTATAAGAGGACTAGTTAGGTGTATTGCAGAATGTCTCTTTTTCTGAAATTTTTTTTTCAGTTACAGTTTATATTCAACACTATTTTGTATTAGTTTCAAGTATACAGCATAGTGGTTAGACAATCACATACTTTACACAGTGATCACCCTGATATTTCAAGTACCCACCTGGCACCATACATAGTTATTCCAATATTATTGACTCTAGTCCCTATGCTGTACTTTTACATCCTGTGACCATTTTGTAACTGCCAATATGTACTTCTCAATCCTTTTACCTTTTTCACCTAGTTTCCCAACCCCACTCCTCCCTGGCAGAATGTCTCTTAAGTTGTGACTGAAGTTTTCCCATGATTAGACTGGGGTTACAGGAATTGCCCTTCTCATCACATTGCAAACACAGGAAGATTTTTAAAGATACTTAAGCTCCTTAACAAAGGAGTTTTCTCTCTTGTTTCTTTTGGGACTCTTGCTGCAGGGGGCTTTCACGCTCCTGCATTTGCCCACATGGCCCATGGCCATATGGACCCCACACACATGGACTAATGGACAGAAACTAGTCTAATGCTACACCAGACCCAGCTCCACAATGTCACAGAAACTTTGGACACTGGCTTTGCTTCTAGCTCTACTGAATCCCCAGCTGCACATTTTCCAGGACTGGACTAAGGGAAATGGGCCTTTGCAAACTCAGGGATGCAATTCCATGCAAAAAAAATCACTCATCCTCCAGTGTGAATCTCAGAAAATTCATTTTCTGGAGATATCATAAGGACCCGACCCCCCAGCACTCAGTGGACTTCCCCCGATGGACACCCCGCTTTCACCAATAACAACGTTATATTAGGGGGGACATGATATCAATATGATTGTCATTGGTGATGCTAAACTTGACCACTTATTTAAGGTGGTGCCTGCCCGATTTCTTCTCCATTGTAAAGTTATTATTTCTCCCTTTCTATATTCTTTGAAAGCAAGTCATCAAGTCTAGCTCACACTCAAGGGGGGAGGGAAAATTAAACTCCACCTCTCTCTCTCTCTCTCTCTCTCTCTCTCTCTCTCTCTCTCTCTCTCTATATATATATATATATATATATATATATATATATATATAGTTCTATAAAGAAGATTTGTCCCGCAAATATGGTTTTTCAATAAACAGAGAAAACATTATTATCTGACTGGCTGTGTGGCCAATCTCATTTTTGTTCTGTTCTAAATTCATGAACTGGCTTTTGTTCTGTACAGCCTATTGCAAGTTTATGTTTATCTTATGTTATCATTAATTTATTTGTTTAGTTAACAAAGTATTTTTTGGTAGGTTCTGGCTTTCAAGACTAATAGATTTTCCCACATATTTCTATGGTTACAAATTGTACCAGCACACTGGGAAGGAAATGAGCTGACAGTACATGTGTCACTTTGAATCACTGGGTATCCTACAGGGAATATTGAGTTACTTAAGCTTCAAAGAAAGATGTGACAGTGGCTAATCATATATTAGATTCAGATTTTAATGTTCTCACAGCTTAGGTGGCCCATCAATTTTTATGTTACGTTTTTTGGTAAATTCTACAACAATTTTTCTGAACAAGCTTGCTTTCAATGCAAGACTAATCTTAAGCTCTATTAAAATGTTAAGGGGACTGTCATGCCATTTATATTATCCTTTATGAAAAAAATCAATACTTTAATAGACTTCCTTGGTATACTATTTTGAGAAATTAAATAGGATTGTTAAATAAAGCCAAACTCCCCATCAGATTCCTGTCTTTTATATGTATTTTTCTGACAAAAATATAAAATAAGATGAAGCAATGAGCTGCATGACAAAAGATTTAATTTTTTTTGGCATACAATACAGCTTTACACATTAAAGTGTTCTGAGCTAAGAGTGGAAATTTGCCTTAGAGAACTGTTAATTGTCTGAGTCCTGATGCCTCAAATTTAGCATGATACTCATCCTCTGTTATAACACAAAATTCTTTTACAATAAGTTTTTCTAAGAATCTGTCATCCCTACTAGACTATGAAGTCTGATTTCAAAGATTGTGAAGATATAAATCATATTTATGTCCTCAGTTCATTACATCATACCTGGCACACAGGCACACTAGCCACATTTTAAATGTTCAATAGCTGCAAGTGGCTAGTGGCCACAGTACTGGATAGCACAGATATGAAATATTTTCATCATTACAGAGAATTCTATTGGAGAGTGTTGGTTTGGAGAAACATTCTTCAACCTTAGCACTACTGACATATTGGAGCAAATAATTCTTTATTGTGGGGGGCTGTCCTATGCACTGTAGAATGTAAAGCAGCATCCCTGGCCTCTACCACCTAGATGCCCGCAGCACTCCCCACCTTCAATATGACAACAAAAAATGCCTTTAGACATTGTTATATGTCCTCTGGGGATGAAATTGTCCCTGGTTGAGAATTTCTGAGTTAGAGAACTACTTCTTGAACTACAGTCCTGGAAAACCTTAAGTTGCTAAGACTTATTCTTAGGGATTGCTAAAAATTGCTTTCTTTAAAAAAGGATCCACATACAACTTAAATGTTTTATGTAATTGCATAAAGCAATGCTGTTTAATAAAATAAAATTTATTAGAGTATAACTGTGCTATAGTAATGAGAAGCAACCTTTCCCCAATTTCTCTTAATCAACATACTTCAGACCCATCTAAATAGAATTCTTGCTCATGAAGCAACCATCACAGGGTCTTCCTTAGATCTGTGCATTCAAATAAAAGAAAATAACCCTAGCTGGTTTTGCTCAGTGGATAGTGCATTGGCCTGAGGCCTGAAGGGTCCTGGGTTCGATTCTGGTCAAGGGCACATGCCTGGGTTGTGGGCTTGATCCCCAGTAGGGTGCATACAGAAGGCAGCCAATCAATGGTTCTCATTATTGATGTTTCTTTCTCCCTCTCCCTCTCCCTCTCCCTCTCCCTCTCCCTCTCCCTCTCCCTCTCCCTCTCCCTCTCCCTCTCCCTCTCCCTCTCCCTCTCCCTCTCCCTCTCCCTCTCCCTCTCCCTCTCCCTCTCCCTCTCCCTCTCCCTCTCCCTCTCCTTTCCTCTTTGAAGTCAATAAAAATATATTTTAAAATAAATAAAGCAAAATATCCTCACCACTTCAGTGCACACTTTCTGGCTTCAAACTGTGAAGACTCATATTATTTTTCTCTGATGGTTTTCTTTGGCCACAAAAGCCTTTTTCTTGCCATGTTGGCATGTCAGAACTGCTGGTAAAATTACTTCCCCTTGAAAGCATTCTTCAACCAATGACTATCAGGAGTTGGTATATAAATATCCCAGTTGCCTTGTCACTTGGGTAGGATAACTCGGAAGCACAGGCTTTTACTATACCCAGAGCTTTCTCAGTGGAGTAAGTTCCAATAGCCTAGTGGTAGTCACTTGATAATGCATCATTTACTGTATGCCTTCTCTTCATTGTATCACTTCCTCTCTATATATCTATGGATATTTTATTTCCCACCCAAGTGAATTCTTGTCTCAGGGTCTGTCTGCATTGACTCAGAGTTTGCATTAAATTCTTGACTCTGGGTCTACTGCTGGAAAATCCAGAATACAACATGTTTATTAACTCAATAACTATTTATTCAAATAGTTATTGAGCCTCTTACTGCATTGCTAGCTGGTACAGGAGCTTTCCTGTAATTAGAATAAATGAATATGCTACAATTAGAACAGGTACCTTTTAAAAAAGTAACTAATATTAATTTATTTTTAATCATCAACCAAAGGACTTGTATGCATGTATATGAGCTTGACCAATGGACACAGACAGTAGGGGGGTGAGGGCATGTGCTGGGGGGTGGAAGTGGCTGGGGAGAGGTCAATGGGGAAAAAAAGGAGACTCGTAATATTTTAAACAATAAATAATTTAAATTAAAAATATCCTCCCAATTTTTTTTGGAGGTAAAATTTATGTAATATTAAATTAACCAGGTGAACAATTAAATGACATTTTGTACATTTGCAATGCTGTATAACTACTCTCTTTATCTATTTCCATCACTCCAAAATAAAACCCTATTCAGTAGGTCCTCGGGTTATGTCAGAGATCCGTTCCTACGGTGTGGCATAATGCGATTTTCGCTGTAAGTCGGAACCCACCTACATAAGCACCTACGTTACTCACATGGAGCACATACACAGCAGTAATGAAGTGAAACAGTAAAAAAAAAATTTAAAAGAAAGATAACAATTCCTGACATTTACTTGTGGTAAATAAATAATAAAAAACATAAAGCACATATGTACATATGTCGAAATGACAGAACTTTTTTTACAATAAATAAATGGGAGATGGCGATTTAACCACGAAACGACATATGTCAAGTCCAACGTTATCTGAGTACTGTCTGTACTCATTAAGCAGTGACTCCCAATTTCACCCTCATCATGCTCCTAGCAACCACGACTCTGCATTTCATTTTTATGGTTTTACCTATTCTGGATATTTCATAAAAATGGAGTATGTGCCCTTTGGAGTTTGTCTTCTTTCAGTTAGCATAATGTTTTCTAGGTTTATGCATGTATCAGAACTTCTTTCCTTTTATGGTTGAAGAATATTTCATTATATGTATACATATCACAGTTTCTTTATCTATTCACTGACTGATGAATATCTGGGTTGTTTCCACTTTTTGGCTATTCAAATAGCTCTGCTAAGAGCATTCACATACAAGGACTAGTTTAAGCACCTGTTTTCAATTCTTTTTGGTATATATCTAAGACTAAAATTACTGGGTATGTTTAATCTGTTTAGCTTTTTGTGGAATAGCCAAACTCTTTTCCACAATGGCTGATCCATTTTACATTCTTAGTAGCAATGTATAAAGGTTCCATTTTCTCCATACTCACCAACATGTTTTTACTTACTTACTTACCTATTTATTTATTTATTTATTTATTTATTTATTATTTACTTACTTACTTATTTACTTATTTATTCATCATGTCCATCTTCATGTTTGTGTGGGTGTGTGAGAAGTGGTATCTCATTTTGGTATTGATTTGCATTTCCTTAATGACTAATGATGTTAAACATCTTTTCATGTGCTTGTTGGCCATTAGTATATATTCTTTAGAAAAATGTCTATTTAAGTCCATTACTCGTATTTTAATTGAGCTGTTTTGTTATTTGTTATTTTTTTGTTTAAGCTGTAAGAGTTCTTTTATATTCTGGATAAATACATTAGAGGCCCGGTGCATGGGATTTGTGCACTGGTGGGGTGCGTGGCCTGTGGGGATCAGCCTGCTGTGGGAGCACCGCGCATCCACATCTGCCGAGCGGCTGTGGACCCACCCTCTGAGTGGCTGTTCCCTGGTCTGGCATTTACTGTGGAGCTGGAGCACTCGCCTCTACAGGGGACCAGGTTGGGGCTGGGCCTAGGGACAATAGTGGCCAGGAACCTGCCTCCCAGCCTCCAGGGTGAGTTCTACAAGCCTGCTGCAATGCGGGTTTCTGGAGGAGGTGGCATGGAGTAAGGAGGAGGAACCTGGAGTGAGGAGGTGACAATCACAGCCCGGGTTTCTGCCCATCGGCCGGGGCTTGCAGTGGGAGCAGCCACTCATCCCAGTCAGTCAAGCAGTGCACCCACTGTGGTAGTGCACTGACCACCAGGGGGCACACTCCCTGGTGGTCAGTGTGCATCATAGTGACTGGTCAACTGGTCGTTCTGGTCATTCTGCCATTTGCTCACTGGGCTTTTATTATATAGGACTATATACGAAGATTTTTCCTCATTCTGTAGGTTGTCTTTTCACTTTCTTGACTTTTTATATAACATACAACAGTTTTTAATTTTGATGGAACCCAATTTATGTATTTCTTTCTTTTTTGCTCATGCTTTGTTACCATATCTAGGAATCCATTGCAAATCCAAGATCATGAAACATTATGCCTTCCTTATATTTTTAACAAAGATATATTTTGCCTTGTCAAAATATTTGGATATGTTCCTTTTCAATAATACAGTGTAACTGTAGTGCATGTTTTTGCCATAGACTTCTCTAAAACTTCACACTGTCTATAACACATTCCTTTCTAAGGTTGAATTTCAATATATAGCATTAATGGAAAACTTCTTAAAGGACAGATTGTGAATCCATTTCTCATGCTACCACAACTGTATGCATATAAATCATTTTGCTTTATTCCATTGTAGAAATATTTCTGACTTCATTACAAAATCTTCAAAAGAAAGTTTTACCGTTACTTGAAAAACAATTTATAGATATTCAGTCCTTTCACTTCTCATGGGTTCCAAAGAACTTTTTTTTAAAGAGTACATGTGGAAAAATACCCTGTGTTTCTTGTTTTGACAAGAGAGGTGGGGACTTCTGTTTTATTAATAGTCACTGATTTTCACGTATACTCAAACACATATATATATATGTGTGTCAAGGAAAGGTTATGTAGGTAAAAACTGAAGCAGTTTAATTTTTTTCAGTTTAGCTTTTTTCAGTGAATAATATAAAAATTGTATGCTTATCTTTTAAATAAGACAATAATAAATTCTGATAAAATCATGATAAATTATGTCAGAAATAGGAAAAAATGGAAAAAGAAAAATGGAGGGGAGGTAAAAACAGTCACAGTCATATATACAGAAACTATGGTGCAAAGCAAGAAATATCAAGAGAAAAACGATTGAAAAACAGAGAAGAAAAAGAAGTAATTCACAAATATGCACATGTATTCAGAGGGATGTATCTAAATGTGGTAAAAAGGATATCTATATAGAGAAAGAGAGTGTGGCAAAGAATCTCATAGAAATACAAAGAAGAGAGTGAAAGTAAGACAAATTATATAAGACTAAGAAAGATATAGAATGTTCTCAGATAAAAATAGAGGTTTACTGAGCAACATCCATATCCTATGATCCTTCAGGCTTCTGCTGATAATGTCTCTTGAAGCTCCATGAGTGGAACTCTCAGGGAATTGCAAGTTTCACTCTAGATTTCTCTCCACTGCTCTGAGCTTTCTCCACAAAGACAAGATGCTCATGGGTAATTTTCAAGGGGCTGAACAATTAGTTTTCAGCAGGTGAGAACATTTCAATTTAGAGGTCCTTAGGTGAAGTAAGTGAGGCATAACATAGCTCTTCTAAGTAGTATTAGATGATGATCTGTTCTGAATATTTCTTGGTTTATAGAAGCAAACTATTTGTCATAAACATTATAAGAGTGATTTCATTATCTAAGAGTATCCTAACCCCTAACTATTGCTTCCCGATTTGATATAAAGATTCTAGAAGACTTCAGGAAATTTAATCAGGATATGTGTTATATGGGAGTGGTTTGATAAAGTTTATGTCTATCTAGTGCTGATGTGGTTGTATCCTAGCTCAGAAACTCCTATCTGTATTCTAGTCTCAACATCCTCAATCCTTACACATAAAGTTTGAAGAACAAAAGGATGAGAAAAATACATGATATTATTAGGAATACTTCTAAGAAAAAATGATTCAGAGATGGAAGCTTTAAAGTAGAAATGTCTTATAGTGACAGTGAAGATAAAATAACAGCTATTAGAGTGACTATGCAATTAGAACTATAAGTCTTAAAGATGGTGAAATGCAATCATTTTAAGGAACCAATATAAAAAATACTTTCTGATAACAACTGAGACTATATTCTACAATTGGGTTTAATAATAAGCCACGTTTTTTAGAATTTATTTTTAAAAGTCATCCAAATATTGCAAGTACATAGTTTCAAAAAATGAAATAATATTGTATGACTTATAATAAAAAGTAGCATACTTTAACCCTTTCTACCTGAGTTTTTCTTTATTCCAGGTCTTTTAGCTATTCTTTTCTTTCTTTTTTTTAATATATTTTTTATTGATTAAGATATTACATATGTGTCCTTATCCCCACGTTACCCCCTACCCCCCCCCCCCCGCTCGTGCCCTCACCCCCCTGTTGTCCATGTCCATTGGTTAGGCCTATATACTTGCATATAAGTCCTTTGGTTGATCTTTCCCCCTTACCCCCACCCTCCCCTACCTTCCCTCCAAGTCCCGACAGTCCAATCAATGCCTCCCCGTCTCTGGATCAGTCCTTGTTCATCAGTTTACGTTGTTCATTATATTCCACAAATGAGTGAGATCATGTGGTATTTATCCGCTCTCCAGTTCCATCCATGCTGTGGCAAATGGTAAGAGTTCCTTTTTCTTCTTCCTCTTCTTAAAGAATACCTTTCAGCATTTCATATAATGCTGGTTTGGTGGTGATGAACTCCTTTAGCTTTTTCTTATCTGTGAAGCTCTTAATCTGACCTTCTATTCTGAATGATAGCTTTGCTGGATAAAGTAATCTTGGTTGCAGGTTCTTGCTATTCATCACTTTGAATATTTCTTGGCACTCTCTTCTGGCCTGCATGGTTTCTGTTGAGAAATCAGCTGACAGTCGTATGGGTACTCCCTTGTAGGTAACTGACTGTCTTTCTCTTGCTGCTTTTAAGATTCTCTCTTTGTCTTTTGCTCTTGGCATTTTAATTATGATGTGTCTTGGTATGGTCCTCTTTGGATTCCTTTTGTTTGGGGTTCTCTGCGCTTCCTGGACTTGTAAGTCTATTTCTTTCACCAGGTAGGGGAAGTTTTCTGTCATTATTTCTTCAAATATGTTTTCAATATCTTGCCCTCTCTCTTCTTCTGGTACCCCTATAATTCTGATGTTGGTACGCTTGAAGTTGTCCCAGAGGCTCCTTACACTATCTTCATATTTTTGGATTCTTTTTTCGTTTTTCTTTTTCGGGTGGGTATTTTTTGTTTCTTTGTATTTCAAATCTTTGACTTGATTCTTGGGATCCTCTTGTCTGCTGCTGGATCTCTGTATATTATTCTTTATTTCAGTCAGTGTATGCTTAATTTCTAGTTGGTCTTTTTTTCATATCCTCCAGGGTCTCACTAAATTTATCGGTGGTTTCTAGAAAATTCTTGAATAACCTTATAAACGTGGTTTTGAACTCTATATCCAGTCGTTTGCTTTCCTCCATTTCTGTCATTTGTGACCTGTTTCTTTGTCTCCACATTTTTTATGCTTCCCTGTGTTGGTAGAGTGGTTTTGTGTGCTAGGTGTCCTGTAGGGCCCAGTGGCTCAGCCTCCCCAGTTACCTGAGGTGGACACTCTTGGTATACCCCCTTGTGTGCTTTGTGCACAGTCTTGTTGTAGTTATGCCTTGATTATTGTAGGATCACTGGGAGGAATTGACCTCCAGGCCAACTGGCAGTGAGAATCAGCTGTGTCTGCAGTGGGGGAACTTCTGTGCTGAAGACACCCTTCTGGGGCAAGACTTGCTTCAGTGGGGCTTTGGTGCTCACTGAGTCTGCCCCCTGAGAGTGTCCCGTATGGATCTGAGGAGTTGTAATCTGGATGGTCCCCCTCTGACACCTGGGTACACTGGCTCTTGGATCTAAGGAGGTGTTAATTTAGGCTCTTCCTGAGGTTAACTGGCAGGAGCTACGAAGAGAACTGCAGATTCCCCTTCCTTTTTTGGAGTTTGGAGGTGCCCTGATGAGGCCCAGCTGTGAAGCAATGCAAGCTGCTGTGGGGCCTTGGGCCTTCTCTTGGAAGTTCTGGGTCTGTCTGGCCCAGCTGCAATTTGTTAGGTTATTTTCAGGTTGCAAAGGGTTGGGGCATTCATATGCAGAAGCCTCTGCTGCAGCCTGGGTGAGGCGGGGTCTCAGGGAATCAAAGGGCGGAGCAAGGAGCTATGGCAGATCCTCAGCCCTGCCCTAAGGGGCCGCGCATCTTGGTGTCCTGGTAATTTAATTGCTGCAAACACCTCTGAGGGAAAGCTGCCCTCAAGTTCAGAGTTCTGCCTGCTGCCAGACAGTCCAGTTTCTCCCTGTATGAGTCCTGGGTCCCCAGAGGCTTCCTGGAACCAGAGTTCAGAGCAGTTGGGAGCTTGTGACTCCCTCCTGATTCAAAAAAACCACCGCGTCCTCAGGTACCAGCCCCTTTCCGTGCGCGCGCGAGCCTCCGTACCTCTGCACTTTACTTCCGCAGCTCCTCTGGCTCTCAGTGTGCTTTTCTTTCTTTCTAGTTGTAGAATGTCCACTCAGCCAGCCTTCCTGTAGTTGTGGATGATGTCCGCTTTGTCTTTTTGTTGTATTTTTGAAGTTGTTGTGGGAGGCAGCAATTTCCCGGTTTTTACCTATGCTGCCATCTTAGTTTCAGCTATTCTTTTCTGATATTTATAATCCATCAGCCTAAATGTTATGCTTATAACATTATTTCTTAATTTATCAACTTTAGTCATTATCTATTGGTTTCCCACTATGAAAATGCAGATCTAGCACTGTTTTACCTACCAATATTTTTATTTTACTTGTGTGTGTGTGTGTAATCTCAATAGTTAAAAATTTTTCTAAATAGCACATGAACAAAATATATGAAGAAAAATTCACTGAAGATGATATGTGGATGGTAAATAAGCAAATTAAAAACACTCAACATCACTAGCCATTAGGTTAATGCAAATCAAGACCATCATGAGACATCACTACCCATCTATTAGAAGACTTAAAATAAAAATGTATTCATGCCGAAACCGGTTTGGCTCAGTGGATAGAGCATTGGCCTGCGGACTCAAAGGTCCCAGGTTCGATTCTGGTCAAGGGCATGTACCTGGGTTGCGGGCACATCCCCAATAGGAGATGTGTAGGAGGCAGCTGATTGATGTTTCTCTCTCATCGATGTTTCTAACTCTCTCTATCTCTCTCCCTTCCTCTCTGTAAAAAATCAATAAAATATATATAAAAATAAAATAAAATAAAATAAAATAAAATGACACCTTTAAAAAAATGTATTCATGATACCAAATGTTGATGAGGATGCAGGGAAACTGAATAATTGATACATTGCTGGTGGGAATAGAAAATGTAAAATGATACAGCCACCTGGAAAACAGCTTGGCAGTTTCTTTAAAAACTCAATACATATTTACCATATGGCCCAGCAATTTTACTCCTGGGCACTTATCCAAGAGAAATGAAAACTTACATCCACACAAAAACCTGTACACATACTAGTACATTCATAGCAGCATAATTTATAATAGTCCCAACCTGGAAACAACCATAATGTCTCTCAATGAGTGAATATTTAAACAGAGTTTGGTAATCCATATCATGGAATACTTGTCAGCAATAAAAAAGGAATGAGCTATTTTTTTTTTCTTGTTTAATTTTATCTGTATTGTTTAAAGTATTACAGGTGTCCCCTTCCCCCCCTTCTCCATTGACCCCTCCAATACTCCCTATTGATACAATAACTTGGATGGATCTCAAGGAAATTATGTCAGTGAAAAAGTAATCCCAAAAGGTCATAAACTGTGATTCCATTTATACAATATTCTAAAATGACAAAATTATAGAGATGAAAAACAGATTAGTGATTGCCAGGAAGATGGTGCAAATGTTGGGAGAAAAGAGGATGGGCAGTATGAGGAAGATATTTGTAAGGATGAAATAGCTCTGTACCTTGATTATGGTGCTGGTTACACAAATTTTCACATGATAAAATGGCATAAAACCAAACACACACACAGTACTAATGTTAATTTCCTGATTTTGATAGTATATGTTTTATGGTAAGTTCCGTAAAATATAGCCATGGTGGGAGGGAGGGATGAAGGGTACGCGAGACCTCTCTGTACCAATCTTGCTTCCTGTGAATCTCCATTTCAAAACAAAAAATCTTTAAGAAATCAATATTTAAGGTTATCTTATTGTGACTAATCTGTTCACGAGTCAAATATTGGATGCAATGACTGTATTTCCTTTTTTTGTATAACATTTTGTAATAACCTATTTTTTGTTTGCTTAGTTTTAAATGGCTGTATACTTATGTTTTGCAACCATTTTACAGGATTCTAAAGACCTTCTAATGATAAATTTTCATGTGGTAATATAATAATTACTTTATTTGCTCCATCCCCTGCCTCCATTCTCCTATCCTCCACCCAAAAATTCCTTTGAGAGCGCTCTACACTTAGGTTAGAATTTTGACTGGTTTCTCTCTGAAAATGGTTTATTTTTATCTGTGAAACCCTGCATGGCCTGAGTTGAAGGTGCATCCCTTCAGAAAGTGTTAGATCCTCAGGGATCCATGAATACAACCCAAGAGTACTTCCTGTAAATTCTGAGTCTGGGATTTCTCTGAACTGCAAAGGAAGTATTAATTTGCACCTCAAACATATGAGAAGTCCTGACTTTTCAGGTTTGCCAAGGAATCATTTTCTCTATTCAGGACTCAGGCTGAGTTTGACAAGTTTCCTTGACATCCTTCTTGCTGATAGATGGATTTTTTCCAAGGATCTTCTTTCACTATAGGTGTAGCTCTTCAAGGATTTTGATTTCTTATGGAGATCTCAGTTCTAATTTAACCAAGCCTGGCCTTTCCTCCTATCCCTGATTGGCTATTAGAACCCAAGCTTCTTATTTATCAGCAAATACCACCAGGGTGAGATGTTGGCTCCTCTTTTATTAACTCCTGGGTATATTACTTATTTTCTTGTGGCTTTAAATGGATGTGTATTATATTTCATCCTGCGTTTCTTGTTGGTTTGTATAAAAAGTTTGGTCAGAATAGCTTGTCCATAGTACTGTAAAAAATGGATTGCTCTCTAGATCTGCAGCACAACTGTAATTCTAGTAATTCTAGATCTTGTCATTACCTCTCTCTTGTTTTGTATTCTGCTTTTCTCCTTATTGTTTAATTCTTGAATTTTCATGAAGCTTATATTCTAGTAGCTTCTTCAGGAAGGGTTTTTGGAAAGTAAATTTCCAATACCCTGAATGCTTGGCTATATCTTTATTAATTTTAAGTTGAAATTATTTCCCCTCAGAACTGTAAAGATATGGATTCTTTAGCTTCTATTTTCAAAAATTGCTGTTAAGGGGGTCTGGTGCCATTCTGATTTTCATTCCTCATACATTCATTAGTGACATGGGGTGTCTGTCTGTCTGTCTCTCTCTCTCTCTGGTTTTAGAATCTTTCTGCTGTACTGAAATGTCACATAATATTTCTTGATGTGATTCTTTTTCTTATTGTGCTGGAAATTTGGGGGATACTTTCGATCTTAAAACTGAAAGTTATTCATTTCTGGGAAATATTCTTTGGATAATAATATTTTCCTATATTTTCTCTATAATTTCTTTAGTTAGACATTAAATTTCTTGGATTGATCCTTTAATATTACAATCTTTTCTTTTTTATTGTTCATTTCTTAGTTTTTATTTTATCAGTTTTCTGGGAGATTTACCTTCTAGTTTCAATTTAATTTTATCTTTGCTATTATAATTTTATGTTCCAGAAGTACATCCTTGTTCTTTGAAATTTTCTTTTTAATAATTTATTTTTGTTTCATATATCCAATATTTTCTCTTATCTCCCTAGGGATATTAATCATTGTCTCTATTTTTCCCTGAGTTCTGTTTTTATATTTTGGTCTCACTGCCTCAAATGTCTGATGACCCGTTGTTTCCTACCCATATTTAGGATTTAGGCACTAAAAAATTAATGATAAGCTTTGTTTGTAGGGCTTCTTGCCAGGTGAATTTCAGCCTATATACATGAGCAAAGATACACAAATAAGAGTATAAATAGGTCTTTTCTCTAAGGCCACTTAGTTTTGCTTGAGAAAAACATCTAACCTCCCCTCTGAGAGTATATACTAGTATTTGCTGCCCTTGTTCTTGGAGCCAAACAGGATTTAAGCCTTGGGGAAAGTGGGTGGCCTTATTCAATATATGTAGTTTTACTTAATTCCCATTTTCAGTGTGGAAACTCTCCCCTGCCTTCTTCTTTACTTGATGTACAATTTCTCTGAAGAACAAATCTGGTTGCGTAAGTAAGAGACAATAATTTTGAACCCATGGAAAGGGCTGGGAAGCTTGTGGATATAATTGCTACATGGACACATTTTTAAAACAATTTTTTAAAAATATGATTTTAGCCTGGCCAGCATGGCTCAGTGGTTGAGCATCAACCTATGAACCAGGAGGTCACGGTTCAATTCCTGATCAGGGCACATGCCTGGGTTGTGGGCTTGATCCCCGGTGGGGGGTGTGCAGGAGGCAGCTGATCAATGATTCTTCTCATCATTGATGTTTTTTTCTCTCTCTCACTCTCCCTTCCTCTCTGAAATCAATAAAAAATATTTTTAAAGTATATGCTTTTAGTGATTCTGGATAGAGAAGAAGGTAGAGGATCCCCCTACTTTTAGCCCCATGCTCAGCCCTGCCTTCTGTAGTACCTGAACCCTCCAATTCCTAAGACTTTCTAGGTTCTAGGTAGTTGGTTTTCAGTTTTTCCAGAAATGCTAACTCCTTTGTTCCCTTTACATATTCCAAAAACCTCTCGTTTCTCATACTTTATTGTTTCTAGCCCATATTATTTTTTCTTGTGAGTAAATATGATTTCAATTCCCCTATTCTACTTTTAGAGAAGTTTCATGATCTACCATTTCTAACCAGAAATCCCTATCAGTGATCTATGGAAAGGAAAAGTTTGCTAACACAATATTTGGCCAACTGCATGGGTCAGGGGTAAAGTAAAGGAGATGGTGGAATTTGTGATCATTTAAATTTGGCCACTAGATGACTGCAAATAAGTACTGCCCTATGTGTGAATTAGAATACTTTATGGCCTTAAACATCCCAGGTGTAATTTATTAGCAATATTTATTGTCCTCAATACATTTTGCTGCAAAATATGTGGAAACAATTTGTAACTTTAAGTTACATGGTTTTCTTTTAACATTAGGTTGAAACGTGCAAAAACAAAACAAAAAAAAAAAACCAAAAAACAATCCTGCTATTCAAGTATTAGAAATATTATTTCATTCAAGCTAATATTTTAATAAACTGTTTATGGACCTCCTGGAAGTTGTACTGGGTATACTACCTGGGGAATCTAGATTTTTTTTAAAATTTTTGTACTTCTGGTTCTTTCTCAGGCTGAATAAATATATACAAACAAGGTTGTACTCTGGATAGCAATCTGTTTATTACAAGAGATATTATTTGAGACATGAGAACATCTGAAGCAACTAAACTGAAAAATCTGAGAAAAATATTTACTTCTCTGAGCTGCACTATTGTAAATTCTGTTTTTTAAACACACACTTTAGAAATTTTAGTAAGATAACATAAGAGTTGCCTTGTAAACTATAAGGGACCATATACAAATGAGGCACATTACTGTAAATATTTATAACACATCATCAGAAATAAGAGATAACCACTACAGAAAACAGTGTGGACTTCCCTTAAAAAATAAAAATGGAACTGCCATTTGACCCAGTGATCCCACCACTAGGAATATATCCTAAGAAACCCGAAACACAAATCAGAAAGAATGTATGCACCCCTATGTTCATAGCAGTGCAATTTACAATAGCTAAGATCTGGAAACAGCCTAAGTGCCCATTAGTAGAAGAGGGATAAAACAAAACAAAACAAAACAAAACAAAGCATTTACACAATGGAATACTATGCAGCTATAAAACCGAAGACTCTCTTACCCTTTGAGACAGCATGGAGGGATCTGGAGAGTATTGTGCTAAGTAAAATAAGCCAGTCAGAGAAAGACAAGTATCACATGATTTCACTTGTATGTGGAATCTAATGAAGAAAATAAACTGATGAACATAATAGATTCAGAGACATTGAAACATGAAACAGACTGACATATTTCAGAAGGGGAGGTATGGGAAGAGATTAACCAAAGAATTTATATGCATATATGCATAGCTCATGGATAAACAATAGTGATGGGAAAACCTGGGGAGGGGGCGGGAGCAGGGTGGAGGGAGCCAATGGGAGGAAAAGAGGGGCATTTGTAATACTTTCAACAATAAAGTTTAGAGAGAGAAAATGGCGACCAGCAGGAAGGTAGGGAGGGAGAGAGTGTGAGAGCACAAGGAAGTGATAGAGGAGTGTGTGGACGCGTGTGGTGTGTGTGTATGAGCTAGGGACAGTTAGATTCTGCAGGTCTTCTAAGGGGCTGCTAAACCGGGCATTCTTAGGCAGCAGAGTCCTGCTCCCTGCACGGACACTCCTGGGCGGCCAGCACAGGCACAGCGACCACACCATCTGGGGAAACAGAGCTGTTGAGACTAGGATCCTGGCCTCAGCACCACCCAGTCTGATCTCAGACACATACCAGGACCCTGCAGCCACTGGGGACAGAGACCTGTGACCACAGCTACAGACCTGCGGACACCAAAAGTTCAGAAGTCCCCGCAGCAGAGCCCTGAGTAACAGAGCCCATCCCCCCTTCCCCCAGGCTTGCGGGCAGCGCCAGAGTAACTAACTGATAGACCCACCCCTTGCCAGGGCCTCAGCGCTCCAGGAACTTTAGCCTGGAAGTGCGTGAGCACCTTGGAACTGATCCCGCATAAGGCCAGGTTCAGGAGTCCTGGGCTGGGAGCAATCGCGCGAACACCGGGAATTTGTCCCCTGTAGCACAGGCCCAGGGACCCCGATTCTCTGGGCAGGAGGCAGCACCAAGCACCAGTGACTTGACTGTGTTTCTTATCACCTGTGCCTGAGATCCTGATTCCCTGTGCATTCATACTAAGAGCCAGTGACTCCAATTCCTGGTGCAAGGGCACACAGGGACCCTGATTCTCAAGGCAAGGTCCTGCGGAAGCAACAGAAACTCTGATACTGGATTCTTGGGGAACTCTGACTCCTGGCGCATGCTAGGGGGCTCTGGTTTTCAACACGCTTCATGGGGGTCTCTGTTCCAGCACAGTGCAGGCAGGGTCCCTGATTCTAAGGGCGCGTACAAGGCAACATTGAGCGCTGACAACACTGACTCTGAGCGAGCCTGGTTCCCACCAACCCAAAACAACCACACATCTTAGTGTCAGAGCTCTTCAGTGACACTAGGGTGGTGGGAGGCTCCCACTGCACATGGCCCAGGCCCACGCAACTCGACCTCTGAACCATTGGGAGATAATCAGAATGAAGAGACGACACAACACCCAGAGGAAAGACAATGAGGAGTCGCCAAGAAAGAAAATTAATGAAGTTGAAGCATGCAACATGACAGAAAAAGAATTCAGAATAATGGTTGTACAATTCATTCACTGGATGGATGAGAAAATCAACAACCTATGCAAGAATCAGGAAGAAATGAAAAGTGATATAGCTACAATCAAAACCACCATGGAAAGTTTCAACAGCAGACTAGAAGAAGCAGAGGACCGAATTAGTGAGTTAGAAGATAAGGCAGAGAAACAAGCTCAATCTGAACAGCAACTGGAGAAAAAAATTAAAAAGCAGGAGGAGAGCCTAAGGGAGCTTCGGGACAACATGAAACGAAGTAACATACGCAAAATAGGGCTGCAAGAAGGACAAGAAGAGCAGCAAGGATTAGAAAATCGATTTGAAGAAATAATGTCAGAAAACTTCCCAGATATGGGGAAGAAAAAAGTTACACAAGTAAAGAGAGTCCCAGGCAAGATGAACCCCAAAAGACCCACACCAAGACACGTCATAATAACGATGGCAAATGTACAAGACAAAGAGAGAATCTTAAAGGCTGCAGGAGAGAAACAGAGAATTACCTACAAAGGATCCCCCATCAGATTATCAAATGATTTCTCAACAGAAACACATCAGGCCAGAAAAGAATGGACAGAAATTTACAAAGTGATGCAAAGCAAAGGACTGAATCCAAGAATACTCTATCCAGCAAGGCTATCATTCAAAATTGAAGGGGAAATAAGAAGCTTCACAGACAAAAAAAGGCTAAGGGAATTTATCACCACCAAGCCAGCAATGCAAGAAATGCTAAAGGGACTGGTGTAAAAAGAAGAACTAAAAAGCCCAGAAAGAAAGCAGCCACAAAAAAAATAGAAATGGCTACAAACAAGTACTTTTCAATAATAACTTTAAACGTAAATGGAATAAATGGTCCAGTCAAGAGACATCGAGTGGCTGAATGGATAAAAAAACATGACCCATATATTTGCTGTCTACAAGAGACCCACCTCATTAGAAGGGACTCACACGGACTGAAAGTGAAGGGATGGAAAAATATCTTTCAGGCAAATGGAAATGAAAAAAAAGCTGGGGTAGCAATACTTATATCGGACAAAATAGACCTCAAAGTGAAGGCCATAACAAGAGATAAGGGAGGCCACTTCATAATACTAAAGGGATCAATACAACAAGAGGATATAACCCTGATAAACATATATGCACCCAATGCAGGAGCACCCACATACATAAGAAAACCCCTGGAAGATATCATGGGCGAGATGAACAACAATTCAATCATAGTAGGGGAGTTTAATACACCACTGACATCACTGGATAAATCCGCTAGACAAAAACTCAGCAAAGAAACAGCAATCCTAAATGACTCACTAGATCAGATGGACTTAATTGACATCTTCAGAACACTTCACCCCAAAGCCACAAAATATACGTTCTTCTCAAGTGCACATGGGACATCTTCAAAAATAGACCACATATTGGGTCACAAACAAAGTCTCCCCAAATTCAAGAAGATTGAAATCATACCAAGCATCTTCTCAGACCACGATGGCATAATATTAGAAATAAACTACAATAAAAACAACTCAAAATACTCAAACACTAGGAAGCTGAATAGCATGTTATTAAATATTGATTGGGTAACCAATGAGATCAAAGAAGAAATTAAAAACATCCTGGAAATTAATGACAATGAAAACACAACAATCCAAAAACTTTGGGACACAATGAAAGCAGTCCTGAGAGGGAAGTTTATAGCTCTACAGGCCTATCTCAACAAACAAGAAAAAATGGTAGTAAATCATCTAAATCTACAGCTCAAAGAATTAGAAAGAGAGCAACAAGAAAACCCCAGAGTGAGCAGAAGGAAGGAGATAATAAAGATTAGAGCAGAAATAAATGACATAGAGACCAAAAAAACAATACAGAAAACCAATGAAACAAAGAGCTGGTTCTTTGAAAGGATAAACAAGATTGACAAACCTCTAGCCAGGCTCACCAAGAAGCAAAGAGAAAGGAACCAAATCAACAAAATCAGAAATGATAGAGGTGAAATAACAACAGATCCCACAGAAATACAAATGATTGTTAAAAAATACTATGGACAACTCTACTCCAACAAGCTAGACAACCTGGAGGAAATGGACATATTCCTAGAAAAATACAACATTCCAAAACTTAATCAGGAAGAATCTAAAAATCTCAATAGGCCAATAACTATGGAAGAAATTGAAGCAGCCATCAAAAAGCTTCCAGCAAACAAAAGCCCAGGACCAGACGGCTTCATAGGGGAGTTTTACCAAACATTCAAGGAAGAAATAAAACCTATCCTCCTCCAACTACTACAAAAAATCCAAGAGGAAAGAACACTTCCAAGCTCATTCTATGAAGCTAGCATCACCCTAATACCAAAACCAGGTAAAGACAACACAATGAAAGAGAATTACAGGCCAATATCCCTCATGAACATAGATGCCAAAATCCTCAACAAAATCTTAGCAAATCGGATCCAGCAGTACATCAGAAAGATCATACACCACGACCAAGTAGGATTTATCCCAGGGATGCAAGAATGGTACAATATCCGCAAATCAATAAACGTGATACATGACATAAACAAATTGAAAGAAAAAAACCACATAGTCATATCAATTGATGCAGAAAAAGCATTTGACAAAATTCAACACCCATTTTTGATAAAAACTCTCAGCAAGGTGGGAATTGAAGGATCACACCTCAACATAATAAAAGCCATATATGAAAAACCCACAGCCAACATCATACTCAATGGGCAAAAACTAGAACCATTTCCCTTAAGAACAGGAACAAGATAGGGATGCCCACTCTCACCACTCCTGTTCAACATAGTACTGGAAGTATTAGCCATTGCAATTAGACAAGAAGAAGAAATAAAAGGCATCCAAATTGGAAAAGAAGAAGTAAAAAACTGTCCTTATTTGCAGATGACATGATATTATACTTAAAAAACCCTAAAGACTCCATCAATAAACTATTAGACTTAATAAAAGAATTCGGCAATGTAGCAGGATACAAAATTAATGCCAAGAAATCTATGGCATTTCTATACACCAATAGTGAATTTGCAGAAAGAGAGACTGAAAAAGCAATCCCATTTACCATCGCACCAAAAAAATTAAGCTACCTAGGAATAAACTTAAATAAAGAGGTAAAAGACCTCTACTCAGAAAACTACAGGACGTTGAAAAAAGAGATAGAGGAAGACATAAAGAGATGGAAGAACATACCATGTTCTTGGATTGGTAGAATCAACATCATTAAAATGTCCATACTGCCCAAAGCAATCTATAAATTCAACGCACTTCCCATTAAAATACCAATGGCATATTTCACAGACCTAGAACGAACTCTCCAAAAATTCATCTGGAATAAAAAAACGACCCTGAATAGCTGCAGCGATCCTGAGAAAGAACAAAGTAGGTGGGATCTCAATACCAGATATCAAGCTGTATTACAAAGCCACTGTTCTCAAAACTGCCTGGTACTGGCACAAGAACAGACATATAGATCAATGGAATAGAATAGAGAGCCCAGAAATCAGCCCCAACCAATACGCTCAATTAATATTTGACAAAGGAGGCAAGAACATACAATGGAGTCAAGATAGTCTCTTCAATAAATGGTGTTGGGAAAATTGGACAGATATATGCAAGAAAATGAAACTAGACCACCAACTTACACCATACACAAAAATAAACTCAAAATGGATAAAGGGCTTAAATATACGACGGGAAACTATACAAATACTAGAAGAATCCAAAGGCAACAAAATCTCAGACATATGCCGAAGCAATTTCTTCACCGATACAGATCCTAGGGCATTGGAAACTAAAGAGAAAATAAACAAATGGGACTACATCAAAATAAAGAGTTTCTGCACAGCAAAAGAAACCATCAACAAAACAACAAGAAAGCCCACTACATGGGAGAACATATTTGCCAATGCTATCACTGATAAGGGTTTAACCTCCAACATTTATAGGGAACTCATACAACTCAACAAAAGGAAGATAAACAATCCAATCAAAAAATGGGCAAAGGACCTAAATAGACACCTTTTAAAACAGGACATTCAGAAAGCCAAAAGACATATGAAGACATGCTCAAAGTCGCTAATCATCTGAGAGGTGCAAATCAAAACAACAATGAGGTACCATCTCACACCTGTCAGAATGGCTATCATCAAATCAACAAACGACAAGTGCTGGAGAGGATGTGGAGAAAAAGGAACACTTGTGCACTGCTGGTGGGAATGCAGACTGGTGCAGCCACTATGGAAGACAGTCTGGAGTTTCCTCAAAAAACTACAAATGGAACTCCCATTTGACCCTGTGATCCCACTTCTAGGAATATATCCCAAGAAACCAGAAACACCAGTCAGAAAGGATATATGCACCCCTATGTTCATAGCAGCACAATTCACCATAGCTAAGACTCGGAAACAGCCTAAGTGCCCACCAGTAGATGAATGCATTAGAAAACTGTGGTACATCTACAAGATGGAATACTATGCTGCTCTAAAAAGGAAGGAACTCTTACCATTTGCAACGGCATGGATGGAACTGGAGAGCATTATGCTAAGTGAAATAAGCCAGTCAATGAAGGAAAAATATCACATGATCTCACTCATTTCTGGATAATAAAGACTATTATAAATTATGAACAAAAATAGATACAGAGGCAGAGCTGCCTCGAACAGACTGTCAAACTACAGCAGGAAGGCCGGGGATGGTGGGAGGGCAGGAGGGGGTGGGTAAGAGATCAACGGAAGGACTTGTATGCATGCATATAAGCATAACCAATGGACATAAGACACTGGGGGTTAGGGGAGGCCAGGGGATTGTCAAGGGCGGGGGAAAAAAAAGGAGACATATGTAATACTCTTTGTAATACTTTAAGCAATAAAAAAACAAAAACAATAAAGTTTAAAAAAAGAAATGAGATAAAAGGCTCTTTAATCTATTCTGAGTATGAGACAAGAGGACAGAACTAACTCTCCCAACAACCAAAAGACATCATTATTAATAACAATAATGATGCTAATAATAAGATAAAGCTACAGACACACACTAAGTATTCACACTATGTAGGGCACTACACTAAGTGCTTTATATAAGCTACTACATTCAGTCTTCACAATATTAACCTTTATTCTTATCCTCATTTTAGAAATGAGGCCTGGAGAGGTTAAAAGGGTTGTAGAAACATCATACATTGACCTTGTGAGAGTAGTGTAGACAGTGTACAGACACAGAGTTATATATAGTTTTAAGATTTTTTATTGATTTTCAAAGAGTGGGGGAGAGAGAGAAACATCGATGTGAGAGGGAACATCAATTGGCTGCCCCCTGCATGCCTCTTACCAGGGATTGAGTCTGTAATTTGGGCATGTGCCCTGAGGAAGAATTGAACCATCAACCTTCTGGTGCATGGAATGATGCCCAACCAATTCAGCCACACTGACCAGGGCCAGAGTCATATATTTTCACTGTATTCGATTATAGGATCATCCTGGTGCAAATTATTGTCTTTGAGTAAAACAGAAACGTGGATCTAATGAGAACTCAAATAATTTTTAACAAAGGAGCCAAAAACATGTAATGAAGAACAGAAAGCCTCTTCAATAAATGGTGCTGGGAAAATTGGAAAACCACATGCCAAAAATGAAACTAGATTACAGTTTGTCCCCATGTACAAAAATTAATTCAAAATGGATCAAAGACCTAAATATAACATCTGAAACAATAAATTATATAGAAGAAAACATAGGTACTACACTTATGGACTTTGGTCTTAGAGAGGATTTTATGAATTTGACCCAAAAGCAAGGAAAGTAAAGGCAAAAATAAGTGAATGAGATTATATCAAACTAAAAAGCTTCTGCACAGCAAAGAAAACTGACAACAAAACAAAAAGGCAAACAACCGAATGGAAGAAGATATTTACAAATAACAGCTCCAACAAGTTGTTAATATCCCAAATATATAAAGAACTCATACCACTGAACACCAAATAAACAAACAATCCAATTTAAAAAATGAGCAGAGGATCTGAACAGACACTTCTCCCAAGAAGACATACAAATGGCCAAAATATATATGAAAAGATGCTCAACTTCACTAGCTAGTAGTGAAATGCAAATCAAAACTATACAACGAGATACCAACTCACACCTGTTAGAATGGCTGATATCAACAAGACAAGTAATAACAAATGTTGGGGAGGTTGTAGAGAAAAAAGAACCCTCATTCACTACTGGTAGGAATGTAAACTGGTATAGTCACTATGGAAAATAGTATGGAGGCCCCTCAAAAAATAATAATAGAATTAATATGCCTGGCTGGTGTGCTCAGTGGTTGAGTGTTGACCTATGAACCAGGAGGTCATGGTTTGATTCCCAGTCAGGGAACATTCCTGGGTTGTGGGCTCAATCCCCAGTAAGGGACATGCAGGAGGCAGCCAATCAATCATTCTCTCTCATCATTGATGTTTGTATCTCTCTATCCCTCTCCCTTCCTCCCTGAAATCTCTCTCTCTCTCTCTCTCTCTCTCTCTCTCTCTCTATATATATATATATATATATATATATATATATATATATATATATAGAGAGAGAGAGAGAGAGAGAGAGTTAACATATGATCCAGCAATCCCTCTTCTGAGTATCTACCTGAAAAAGTTGGAAACATTTATTTGCAAAGATATATGCACCCCTATGTTCATTGCAGCATTATTCAGTGGCTACAACATGGAAAAAACCAAAGTGTCCTGTGATTGAGGACTGGATAAAGAAGATGTGGTGAATATATACAATAGAGTACTACTCAGCCATTAGAAAAGATGAAATACTGCCATTTGCAACAACATGGATGTACCTTGAGATTGTTGTGCTAAGTGAAATAAGTCAGTCAGAAAAAGCAAAGAACCATATGATTTTACTCATATGTGGGATATAAAACGGAAACCAATAGATGCAGAGAACAGCATGATGGTTACTAGAGGGAAGGGGAGCTGCGGGGTAGTAAAAGGGTAAAGGGGGCCAAATAAATGGTGACAAAAGATTATTTGACTTGGACTTTGGGTGGTCGGCACACAATGCAATATACAGATCATGTATCATAGAAATGTATCATTTGACACCTATATAATCTTATTAACTAATGTCACCCCAATCAATTTAATAAAAACCCCAAGTCTGTCAGCAAGAAATCTAATGTTCTGTGAAGCAAGGTTATTGGTCCATAAATACCCAGCTACAGGGAGGCAGAGCCAGAAAAGTGCCCAGATGACCAGCAGTTCACTTAACCACTAAAGAGAGTTGCACCAAGCTAAAGGGGAAATGATTTCTTTGGGAACTCAGAAACTCTACTTTTTAATATTTTAAATCATAACATGGTCTGTCAACTTGAAATTCTCAATTTAGCTTCTCTTCTGTTTTCAGTCAAATTGCACATCATAGTTGGCCATATCAGACATAAAACTAACAACTAACTCTAACTAACTTCCAGAAGACAAAAGAAACTATGATTTCATTAGCGAAGGCACATTTCTCCTAATCTTTTGCAAATGTCACCTCTACAAAAACTTCCTGTTTAAATGAAGTGTAGGCTATTTTATGGTTCCTATACAATCACAAAATACATATTCAACATCAAGATAAATAAGATGTATTTTGATAAGTCTATCCAAAGTTGTTAAATACACACTATTAGAATGTAAGATTCCTGAGGGTTAGAGAATTTTTTTTCTCTACCCCCCCCACCTCCTTTTACTAGTAAATGCCTCATGGTGGTGTATACACGTGGTGCTTCAATAACTTCCTGATGATAACAAGCAAGATTAGGCTCATAATGTAGCTATTTTAAAAATCTTCTCTGCTCTTTTATCTCATTTTATTTTTTAGATATATAACGGAACTAATTTATGGAACTTCTATTAGTTTACTTAAATCCTTTTTTTTTTCACACTAAATTGGTGCTAGATAAGTAATATCTTTCTGCTTTCACTGTTGTTGAACATCTGAAGTTATCTATGTAAAATTGAGATAGTTGAAAATAGCCACAGCTTGAAATATGTTGAGTTTAACTCTGCAATTTAATTGCAAAATTAATAAAACAGAAATAATAATCGTCACAGCAGGAGCTAAATCATGCTGCTACAACTGCTGGGTTTGTTCTCAGATGTTATTAACTCTGAAGGCTGACTTCACAGTGGAATGCATATTTTAGAGTTTTTCTTTGATGCTATAGCATATAATGTGGAACACTAAAATAAAAATAAAATGTGTCTGCCTTGTGTGAAAATAAATGCAAAGCTCCTTGTAAGGCACTTCAAATCTCAAGCACACCTTTAAACTTCAGTTAATCTGCTTGGCTGTTCAGCTGTGTTCATTTTTATAATTACAGTAGCTTCCTACATAAATGGTGTTAAATGGACCCATTGCAATATGCCAAGAAATAATTAGTGTCTTTCGTTTTAGCTTATGTATTTATAAGTCCCACAACATACATTGGCACACATATTCACTTTCTAATTTAAGAATTATCAATTAAGCCCAGGTCAGAAATGTAATTAATTTAGAAGTTCCTAACCATCTCTTTTAGACTGGGCAGCGAACCACTGATTACAGAGAAAAGACTGCATTTTCTTAAAATATATAGTTTTATTAAAAATAAATTTTAATTTGACATGGTTTTAAGACTAACAAGAAAGTGCAAATACAGTACTGAGAGTCGCCATGTACCATTCACCCAGCTTCTCCCAATGATAATATCTTAAGTAACCAAATATATGATCAAAACCAGGGAATTGACATTGGTACAATGTTATTATCTCAAATACAGACCTCATTTATATTTCACCAGTTTTTATATGCACTCTTTTAAGGACATAATTATTTTTTAAAATATATTTTTATTGGTTTCAGAGAGGAAGGAAGAGGGAAAAAGAGAGATACAAACATCAATGATGAGAGAGAATCATTGATCAGCTGCCTCCTGCACACCTCCTATTGGGGATCAAGCCCACAACCTTGGCATGTGCCCTAACCAGAAATCAAATGGTGACCTCCTGGTCCATAGGTCAACATTCAACCACTGAGCCATGCCAGCTGAGCAGGACATAATTATTTTCATCTAGTTTAAACACTAATACTTATTTTAGACAAATGTATTTTATAGCTATTCTAATATCATTCTAAAACAATGTTCAATGTATCAAAATTATAAGTTTGATATCCTGATCATTTAACCAATGCAAAGCTCTTTCCTTTCTTCTTTGGATTTGTTTCCATAGAAAATTTCAAAAATTACTTTTTTTCAAAATAAAGAAATCACCTTGACGAGAGAGCCTGACTTTTTATCCCCCTTGATAAGTTTATGCTCAATTAGTCCTTAGAAATTACATATGAACAGTTTAGTTCTGCTTCTCTGCTCCCAAGTCTCAGTTCTGACTAGGGTGTTCCTTAACATCTGGTTCAATATTTACTGATGATCAGCTTTCAAATACTTAAACAAAACAAAACAAACTACATAAATTAGTCAATGTTACATATACTAATTAGAGGCCCTTTGGAATATTTTGCTGGAAATAAGCAAAAATGCTGAAACAAAATATATACTTTCAGATAAAAATGTGAATTAATATACATAACACTTGGTAATATTCATCACTGTCCCTATGCTACTAAGTCACTTTAAAAAGGTAAGTAACTGACATAACTATTTAGCAAACACAAACAAGTATTTGCTTCCTAAATATTTCAAATGGCTAGTTATTATTAATTTTTATAAAATATATTGCAATCACATTAATTCTAATAAGTCTAATATCTTTATAATGTGGATATAAGTAATTTAATAGGAGTTCCTTGTGATTTTACTTTAATTAATACTCGCTTATTATAAAGTATTACTCACCTTTTGATGGTATGCCCTTAATGACTACACCTCTTCTGAAGTGTGCCAGATCATTATTAATTCCTTTTGTATTCATTATAACAACATCAATCAGGGAAAGCTCATTTGCTATTAATGTGAATATAACAGGTAATTTCATTCTAATCTAGCAGTGATTAATGTTCACTTGGTAAGTAATTACAATATCACATTTCAAAGTGTTAGCATTGGGCAATATTTATTTTGTGTGGCTTCTCAAAGAACCATAGTAACGTGTCTGAGCTTAGAACTGAAAAGGTTCAAGAAAGGAAATCAACCTAGGAACAAAGAGGGAGGGTTCCTAAGCATCTGGGAAAAGGGAATAATGGTTAAGGGAGGGGTTTGTAGAATATGTTGCCTTTCTTTTGTCAACCAGTATGCTCCCTATACACCTATAAGTATCACCACCCCATTTATAAAAGAAAGAAAAATAAAGCTGATAGAGAGGTTTCAAAATTGACTGTTTGAGTCCTATGATGCCAATGAATCTTTAAACTACTTGGTTTCCCTGTCCTAAATGACAGATTAGTTTCAATGCAAGAAAAAACTTGTATTTAAAAGAAGGAGCTTTTTTGCATAGGGAATATAGTCAATAATATTGTAATAACTATGTATGGTACCAGGTGGGTACTGGAAATATCAGGGGAAACACTTTATAAAGTATATTATGGTCTAACCACTATACATACACCTGAAACTAATACAAAATAATATTGAATATAAAAAAGTACACTTTTGATTAAATGAAAAAATAAAAGGAGCTCATCATTCCACTTGTAAATTAATCAAAATTAAAGTTTCTCTACCTAATTTTGGACCAAGTTATATTTATATTGAAAAAATTAATCTGCTAATAAAACATATATTGATGATCCATATTAATATTATAATTCTGTCCTATTTTAGGTAAACTGTACACACTTTCGTTAACATCAATAACCAGAGAGACTCCCACACATATTGACAATATATTATTATGTTAGATTGGATCAATATTGGTCATTGATTTTTAAATCCTGGAAACATTAAGCTTACTGTAGAACTTTATAGGTTATCTGTACATATCTGAGATTTATAGGCTATATGGGGGGATGTATATGAACCTCAAAACAACCTTGAAGTATAGACAAGATAGGTATCATTAATCTTATTTCACAGATGGAGATTGACACAGAAAGAAGTTGAAACTTCTAAAACTGCTGGACCAATAGAGAAACCAGGGGAGAAGAGGAATACAGGAAGCAAGGCATCTCAGAACTTTAAACCATTTGGGCACCCCAGGTATATTCCTAAAATACTGAATACCAAGTCTGCAAGTCACAGAATTTTAAGTACAAATCCCACCAGAGAGCAAGGTTAGATTTCTGCTGTGCTACCAGAACCACTATGATTAATTCAGAAGCTAAGATGGCTCTGGACTATAGATACAGCCTATCCGTAGATACAACTGGTACTGGAGGGTAGTACAAAGAAGGGAAATAAGGCTACATAAATGTTTGACCTTGGACAAGTCATTTGCTATTCATTTAATTTTATTTCAATCAACAATTATTGACACATATCAATGTTATGAATTATGAATAGAAGTTAGAACAGAACAAAATCACTGCCTTCAAGAAGTTCGCAGTTGATAAGTGCTCTAAAACAGGGCTTTCTAATAGGTGTGCCAAAACATATGCTGTGATTGGGTCATAGATAGCTCAGATATTGACTGCCCTCAGCCACGGGACATAGAAGGACTGGGGGCAGCTTGGAGTGCCCAGCCATGAGTCACCTTATCTTTTTATCATGATATCAAAATGACCAGGGAGCACTGTTAAGAAGTTTGGGCTATTTTACAGAATGAAGTATGTATCCTAGCTGGGGGAGGGCTGGGGCTCAGAAGACTTTTTTTTTAAAAAAAAGCTTAAACCAAAAGACAGGTGAGAGTCCTGGTGAACATTTCAGCCAGAGGAAAGAACAATCCAGCAGCATTAAGGCATGTCAAGAATTGGAAACTTTAAATTGCTTGATACAAATGCAAACAGTATGCTAGAGCTGTGTTGGATCAGTTATCTTTCTCCTCTACCTTTATCTGTCAAAAATTCTACCCATTGGCCAAATGCCTCCTTCTCTAGAACATTCTCATTTTTGTACAATCTTTTGCTCCTTTAGATCACCTAGATCAAGGTTTCCCAAAATGTGGTTTGCTTAGCACTTGTGATAGGGAGCTGATTTTTGCTGCTATGCAGATGAACAGTTTAAACTTTAACACTCATTTGTTTTCATGTATTATAAAAAAAAACACTAGCACATCACACTATAATTTTACCTAAGTAATTTTGCCTAAGGCTAAAAGCAAAAAACCACGATGAGCTGATTTTAAGTAAAACATTAAGTAAGCAATAGTATAGATGCTACTGAAAAGATAGGACAATGGAGGGTATACTAGTTTCTATTACTGCTGTCACCAATCGATACAAACTTAGTGGCTTAGAGCAACACAAATTTATCATGTTACAGTTCTGCAAGTGTGAAATCTAAAATGGGTCTCATAGACCAAAATCAAAGTAGGACTATGCTCTTTCTGGAAGTAGCTAGAGAAGACACTGTTTCATTATCTTTTCTAGCTACCAGAGGCACCCACATTATTTGGCTAGTGGCCCCTTTCTCCATCTTCTAAGCCAGCAAACAGCATGGCATCCTCATGTCTCTCTGTTTCTGACTCCCATTTTTCTGTTTCCCTCTTTCATTTATAAGAACCCTGCGATTACTGTGCCCACTGCATGATTCAGTATAATCTTCCCATCTCAAGGTCACCACATTAGTAATCTTAATTCCATCTGCAATCAATTCTCCCCTCACCATGTAGCATGACATAGTCACAGGCTCTGGGGATTTGGACGGGGACATCTTTTGGGAGGGGTGGCATTATATTGCCTACAACAGGGGAGGGGGCACAAAACTTGCTTTGGCCAAGGGGATATTAGCAGGCTTGATGAAAAGAGAGATGTAAACATTGCTTATGTTTCTACTCCTGCTCTTCCACCTCTGCCTCTGTCAAGAGGACATGCTTGGGCCAACCTACTGTAAACCTTCAAAAACGTTGTTGAATGAGTGATCATAATGTGAACTGTGCCATTCACAATGGCGTGCTACGAATTCTGGAACTGAATAATGTGGTCATTGCAGAGTACTTAGCATCACAAAAACTTATAGAAAAGAAACATTTGCTATTTCTTGTATTCCCCCTTATATTAGAAACACTACTGCAGCATGTGAAGTCATGCTGTGACTTTGTGGAAAGCTGTGCAGTACTAATTTAAAAGGACACATTGACTACATGCTGACTGGCTTAAAGGGGGGCTTACCATGTTGAATTGCTTTCTCTTTAATTTTCACCTGACACTCTGAGAATTTTATTTAAAATGGTAATGGATACAAATTAATCAATAAGGTGTTATGGGGATTTAATGTAAAAGGAACTAAAAAAATCCAATTTCCAAACTGCCAGATCTATTTAGCACATGTTGGAGTGTAGCTTAACCCCTGATGCATGAACAAATATAGGTCAAAGTGAAATTTTATAAAGATGGGTAAAAAGAGTATTCACAAAACATTCTACTGGAAAACTTTAGGCTTTTTAATATATGTGTTGCCAAACCCAGACCCTTTAATTATAACAATCCTTCCTAATGATCTACATCTAAACATGTACAGTACAATATCAATAAAATGTTTTATACTCTTTGGTACTATTTTTAATGGATACCTCAATGTATTGAATGAGAAAGCACTACAATTTTTATTGTTTTACAAGAACAATATATTTTTCTCTACCAGTGTAGAAATAACTATGTATTTTAAAAAGACAATTTATTATTTAAGGATAAGAGTATTAGAATATTAAAAATTAATCATATAAAGAGGAGTAGAAAGATGGATGGATATGTTATACAGCATGAATAGTAAAATGTTAATGGAAAAATACAGGTGGTGAGTATACATATGCTCACTGTAAAATACTTCAAACTTTGCTATATGATTAAACAATTATATATTAAAATGTTAGAAAATTTAATCCTTAATTGAGAACATTTTATCCTTACCTATTTTAATACCAGTGCCACCATTTTGTTGCCATTTATTTTCTGTAAATACAATTATTAACTATTTAACTTTGAAATGTCTGAACAACTGTTTGTGGGGGCATGCTCATCCTGTGCAACTTGCTGACTGAGAGATTTGGGCTTCCCTGTAGAGTTTGAGATTATTTTGAAGAATAAATAAGAATTAGTTGGGCTGAGAAGGAGAGGTTAGGTGGAAGGTTTTTTCAGCAGACAGAAGTAGGGAGACAGAAGGTGAGTAGTATACAGGTAGCTCTGAGTTTTTGTTATATATCGCCATCAGGGGAGTCAAAGAAATGGGGTCATGGAGAAAGTACATCATGAATGACCTTAAATGCTACTCCAAGAATGTGGGAGTTTATCATAAAAATACTGAACGGTTTTCAACATGGCTATGTAGGTGACAGGGAGAGCCTTCATGTTAAAAGATGACTCTGGCTGAGGAACTGAAACTAGATGCAGGAAAACCATTTAAGTGACTACTGCAGTTTTCTAGGTGAAATTAATAGCAATAATATCATTGACAACAATCATAGTAACTACTCTTTTTTATTGCATTTTTAGTACCTATCTCTCTTTGTGTGGTAATCTCAGTAAAGTTGCAGGATACAGAATCAACATAAAAAAATCAGTTGTGTTTCTATACTCTAATAACAAACTATCTGAAAAGGACATTTGAAAAGCAATTCCATTTACAATAGCCTCAAAAAGAATAAAAGGCTAGGCATAAACTTAACTAGAGAAGTAAAAGACTTGTATACTAAAAACTATAAAACATTAATGAAAGAAATTAAAGAATATCCAAACAAATGAAAGATATGCCATGCTCATGGATTGGAAGACTAAATATTATTAATGCATCCATACTACCCAAACCAATCTACAGATTCAATGCAATCTCTATAAAAATCTCAATGACATATTTTACAGAAATTTTAAAAAATGGAACCACGAAGGATCTCGGATAGTAAAAGAAAATGTTGAAAAAGGTAAATAAAACTGGAAGCATCTCATTTCCTGATTTCTAAATATAGTACAAAATGAGAATAATTAAAACAATATAGTACTGGCATAAAGACAGATATATAGATCAATGGAAGAGAACAGAAAGCTCAGAAATAAATCTATACTGATTTTGCACCAGGATGCCAAGAATATGCAATGGGGAAAGATAATGTTTTCAACAAATGGTTGGCAAGATTGTATATCCACATGCAAAAGAATGAAATTGGACCTTTAACACTAAATACAACAGTCAAGTAAAATTTGATTATTAATATTTAAATGTAGGATCTGAAACTATAAAACTCCTAGAAGGAAATACAGGGAATATCTTCATGACCCTGGTCTTGGCACTGATTTCATGAATATAACACCAAAAGCACAGACAACAAAAGCACAAATAGACAAGGAAAGAATCTTATTTAATCCCTTCAGCCAGCTAAAGAAGAAATTTTAAGAGGAAACTGAAGGTAGAAGAGATTAAGAAATTTGCTCAAGACTGTGAGATTTAAATCAGGTATGTTTGACTCCCAGTGATAAAGACCTGAAATAAGGGATAGTCATAGAGAAAGTCTGTTTTTGTTTTTTTTTTTCTCTCCAAACAACTATATTAGCATCATGTAGAATTACACATAAGTACAAACAGTACATACACATATGTAGACATATACACACATATATAAATAAATGTATAGACAAATCACCAATAATTATGGAAAAAATACTTGGCGAAGCTATTTTTAAGACTATGATTATGTCAGTTGGGATTGACTCATAAAAAGAGAGTATCATTTGGAAGACTATAAGAAAGAGATGGTACAAAGCATACTGGACTTAATTTCCATGCTTGGATATTGAGTCTAAGACCCTAGCTTAGTATTATTATGTGACTTGGACTATTCATTTAATCACATTTAACCTCTTTTCAGCCTTTGTGAAAACATCTTAATGCTCACTATTCCTGCATTCAGGGTTTAGCTTTAAGATAGAGCATAGAAATGAGTTACTGTATCTTATTCATTTGGGCATCCTTCAAACCTAGTTCATTACCTGGTAAAGAGAGAAGCTTGAAAAATGGAAATGAAAGCAGCTTATAAACTTTGTGCATATTAGTATTTTCCATTATTCATTCAAAAAAATTTTTTTTCAGGTAACTTCTACCTTGCTTGTTCTTATATGACTCTGGAGTAGTGGATAATATGAAATTATTTCAACTCCTCTGAATACAACACAAGTAGTCATCTTTTTAAAAATTGTTTTATTGCTTAAAGTATTACAAAGAGTATTATATGTCTCCTTTTTTTTCTCCCCTTGACCTTCCCCTAGCCTCCCATACCCTCCAGTGTCTTATGTCCATTGGTTATGCTTATATGCATGCATACAAGTCCTTCGGTTGATCTCTTACCCACCCCTCTCCCAACCCTCCCCAGCCTTCCCGCTGTAGTTTGACAGTCTGTTCGATAGATACAGAGGGAGAGCAACATCGAAAAAGTCTGTCTTAAGAGATACTTTTAGAGGTAGAATTAGCCATATTTCATGTCAGTGTAGATGTGTGTATGATAGAAGTCTGGCTGGAACCAGAGGCTTCTGGCTTAGAGAACTGGGTAAATGGTGGTACCATTTTATAAACTAGGGAGTAGAAGTGGATGTCCAGAGATTCTGGGAATTTCTGCTTGGGACATGCTAATTTTGAAATAACTATGGGCAAGGGTAAGACTCAAAATATTTAACATTTGCTATAGCCCAACCAATCAGAGCAGCTATAAGCCAGTACATCTTAACTGTACAGGTAATGTGGTGGCAAAAATAAATATGAAATGGCAAGAGAAAGATAGAGGGAGCAGATAATAATTAGGGAGTCATCTACTTATAGGTACTAAATGGAGCTTTGGACAAAGACAAGTTTATGGGAGGGGTGTGGGGTAGAAAGTGAAGGAGTGCTGAAGAAGGGATCTAGGGAGCATACATACTTATGGAAGTGGCAGAGAATGAATCATCTCGGAGAAAGACTGACAAGTAGGCAGATAGGTCAGATTTTACAAGCTGAGTAAGAAGATGTCAAGTAACTAAAGAAGGAAAGAATTATACAAAGAAACTGTCAGGAAGTCTGGTAAGTGGTAGAAAATTGGTTTTCTTAGTGAGAGCAGTTTGCCAGGCATGTAGGAGTAATAACCAGAAAATATGGGTTGAAAAGTAAATTGTGGGTAAAGAAGGGGATTTAGCCAACTGAGTGAATCTTTCACAAAGATTGGCCATGAAGTGAAGGAAAAGGGAGAGTTGGCACTGAAAGAGGGTGGGAGAGAAGTGGTGGAGATGGTAAGTGTGTGTGTTTGTTTACGAAGGGTAGCAAAGGGTAAACTTACAGTAAAATATCAGTAGAAAAGTGACTTAAAAGTTATGAAAGATCTGGGTTGGTGTGGCTCAGTTGGTTGAGTGTCATCCTTTGTACCGAAAGGTTGCCAGTTCAATTCCCTGTTAGGGCACATGCCCAGGTTCTGGGTTTGCTCTCCAGTTGGGGTGTATACAGGAAGCAACCAATTGATGCTTCTCTCTCTCTCTCTCCCTTCCTCTCGCTCTCAAATCAATAAAAGCATATTTTTAAAAAAAGTTATGAAAGAAGGAGATTTCTGACAGAATACAGCTCTGAGGAAATGGAACTTAGAACATAACATCAGATTCTGGTCAGCATCAAACTGTCTTAAGAACAAAGCCTCAGGTCTGTTGACCACAGAATCAGAGTTTTGGTCAAGCTAAAAATAACATCTTGACTTCAGTTGTGTTTCAGACCCAGGCCCATGAAAGCAGAGTGACTCTATGGAACACACCTTCATGAAACCAGACAGAAAGATGCCCTGGCTGATATCAGGACCTAACACAATGATCAACTACTCCCGACCCTGGCCCCAACCAATCAATGGAGCCATGACCCTAACTCCTTTAGCCACCATGATTAATGATTTTCCCCCTATATAATTCATCCCCTGGAAGCTATAGAGGAGCCAGGTCTTTGTGCATAAGTTCACCTAAGACTCCAGACATGGCTCCATTTCCTTAAAAATAAGTCTTTAGCCTGGCCAGCATGGCTCAGTGGTTGATTTGATTCTGGAGGTCACGGTTTGATTCTGGCCAGGACACATGCCCAGATTGCAGGCTCAATCCCTGGTGGGGGCTGTGTAGGAGGCAGCTGATCAATAATTCTCTCTCATCATTGATGTTTCTATCTCTCCCTCTCCCTTCCTGTCTGAAATCAATAAAAATATATTTAAAATACTAGAGGACCAGTGCATGAAATTTGTGAATGTGGGGGGGGGGGGCGGTGGTCCCTCAGCCTGGCCTGCAATGACGCAAGTGTTCCGCACTCGGCCTGGCCAGAGGCCCTCCTCACCCAGCTGGCAAGCAACATTCTGTGGCCAAGTATGGAACACTTGCCTCATTGCCGGGGTGACGACGCAAGCATTCCTCCCCCCACCCCCGGCCACTCTGTGCCCACTGCCCAGAGGCCCTCGGCAGCCGGGGTGGAACGCTTGCCTTGTTGCTGCAGCGACGAAGCGAGCATTCCACCAGGCCTCTCACGCTGCCCACTCTCAGTGGCCACCCCCTGGGACTGGGGGGACTCCGGTGGGGCTGAGAGGACTGGGCACCGCCATCTTGTGGCTATGGGCATTGCCATCTTTGTGACAGAGTAATAGTTAGTTTGCATATTACCCTTTTATTAGGTAGGATAAATCTTTACTTTATTGGCTGTGAACTCCTGTAGCCTTTGATTGGCCTTTGATGAGCTCAGGACAATGAACCCTTTAATCCCAAAAGTTTCTCCTTTGTGAGTGTGAGGGACCTGCCTTGCTGAACCAGTCTAAGAAATTTCTAGTTACTCCATCACTTTCTTCCCCTATTGAATAACTTAATGTTTGGCTTATTTTCTTTTTTATTTTTTAGGAGTATTGGAAACATGCTTTTATTTAACAGAAACTTATACACACTTTATACAAACCCTACATTATGCAAAGCTTTATCACAATTCTACACATTATAACTTGTGGGAGTTGGTGGGAGAGCAACTTATTATTATAATTATTAGCATTTTAGAAGGGAAATTTTCTATCAGAAAATGTCACAGTAAAGTGGTGCAAAGCTTTTTAAAACATTTCTTCCTCCCTATTGAACCCCACCTCTAAAACCAATCTCACCTTTTTCCAAAATATCATTTATGACTGCTATGAACACAATTAAACCCCAGCTCTGTTGGTACTAATTTACCCAATAATAAACTACTGACTAAATTAAACAAAAATAACTCTTTATGTCCCATTATGTAGGAGAGTTTGCTGGCCTACACCTTAAAAATTATATTTTAACTAGAGGCCCGGTGCATGAAATTCATGCACTGGGGGTGGGGCGGTCCCTCAGCCTAGCTTGCACCCTCTCACAGTCCAGGACCCCTCAGGGGAACGGGCCTAAGGCAACAGTTGAAAATCCCTCTCCCAGCCCAGGACACCTCGCTCCTTACCGCCCTCCTGCTCGCTGCTCCTTACCACTTGGCTCACTGCTGCTTAGCGCTGCTACGAAGGCAGGAGAGGCTCCTGCCACCACCACTGTGCTCACCAGCTGTGAGCCCTATCTTTCTGTGTAGTTGTCTGTGGGCCAACTGCTCTCTTCTTTCTCATTTAGGGCGAGCAGCATGTGAGGGCAGAGCGTGCTGTTGTGGAACACAGAGGGCTGCCTGGAGCTGAGGAGAGTGGCTGGGCTCACAGGGTGAGAGGTGGACACAGAGGATGCTATCTCACCCAATTGTGGGGTGGGCTGCTGGCCTTCATCTGCCTGACCCCACCCAGGGAGGGACCGAGCAGGGTGTCCGCCTCTCCATTCTCCATCCTTCCATCTGTGACACCTGTCACCTTTGCCAGGCCTCCCCCAAAGTGAGTTCAGCTCAATCCCTGAATGTAAAAGGGCATGGGGTGGGGGCTTCACTCCAGTGCCCCCTGATTCCCAGTGACAGGACCTGCTCGACAGGACCTGATCTCAGGACAGTGGCCACAGCTGCAGAACATAGATCTGTTTCAAGAAAAGTTGGGAATGCAGACTTTCATATGAGCCCCTATTCCAAAAGGTGGCAGTTTATTCACATTGTGGCAAAGACACCTTCAAGAGTAACATAATTGGGTAAAGTCAGGGCCAAACTGGGCCATTTCCTCATCCAATCTCTCTGAGGCGCGTGGACAGAACCAAGTCTCAGCTCTTCACAGGACACTTCTGGGTTTTTTTAAGCCTAAAGGACAGTAGTCTGTCTCCATTCTTGTTTTTTGGGATTTATTTTCACCATAGGATAAAAGGATACATACATTGGGGCAATCCTCAGAGTTCATGCCCTTCCCACCTCAATTCAATTTTCATTTTATAGGAAGTCACTTCTCTACTTAACAAACAAATACACAAAGAAACTTAAGTGGTTTGCCATTGTTACCCAAGTAAAAAACTAAAAAACCCTTTTTGATCCTTATTAATTTTCCGGTTTTATCTCTCCCAGTCCAAACTCTAGCTTTATCAAGCTATGATCGTCTCAAAATCACTTTAATTATTTCAGAGTTGTGCACAGTATGTTCAGCTTAGAATGCTCCTCACACCTCTTTGGCTCCTACCTGAGAAACCCATCCTTTAGGTCTCTGTTTAGATATCAAGAAACACTTCCCTAAGGCTGAGCTATTTTATTAATCCAGGTCCTATCCCATCCCATATCCTGCCATCTTTTCGCTTTTCTGCACTTCTTATCTCTGCTAAAGTCAGAAAAGGAAAGGGAGTAGAAATTAGAGAAAGAAGGCACATGGGATGAAAAGCAAGGAGACATTAGGTGTCAGGGAAGAGAAATAAGTTCCTGGCATTCTTTTTTGTTATTAATCCTCATCTAAGGATATTTTTCTATTGATATTTAGGGAGTGGAAGGGGGGGGGAAGACAGAGAGAAACACCGGTGTGAGAGAGACCTCCCCCACGTGCCCCTACCAGGGACAGAGATCAAGACTGCATTCGAGGTACATGCCCTTGACTGGAATTGAACCTGGGACCCTTCAGTCAGCAGATCAACGCTCTATCCACTGAGCAAAACTGGCTGGGGAAGGTCCTGGCATTCTTCATTGCAACTCTGAAGGCATTTTTCCACGAGTGAAGAAACTGTAATCAGTTTTGCAAACCACCTTCAGAACTACTGGCATGTTTGTTCACTTATGTACTTGACATTTTTTCTCTTGACTTGTATTGACCCATTTTGTTTTACTTAGACTTGTTCTAAGCAATGATATCTTAAGCAATGAAATCAACTGTTTATGGTACTGGCTACTTTTTCCTAAAACACATTAATTAAATTGTGAATGAAAATGGGATTCTGCAGCTCTGGCCAGGTAGCTCAATTGCTTAAAGCAGCATCCTGATCGATCTCTGGTTGGCGGCGGGGGCACATATAAGAATGAAACAATGAATGCATAAATAAGTGAAACAACAACTTGGTATCTCTCTCTTTCCTTCCCCCTCTCTCTAAAATCAATAAAAAATAAAAAAGTGTTCTACTGAAAGTAACCTCACAGGGTGATCTGATCCTAAATTTCTAACTGGGCAGGTCATGGTGTGTAGTCATGTCCCAGGCCCATAACTTCTTTAGTAAAATTTTTTAAGCAAGCATTGTCCATTTTTCTTGTGCATCTAGGTTAACACACCCTTCAGATGCCAGAATCAATGCCCCTTAGAGACATAAAAACCATCAAGAGAACACATAACCTAATTATCTTATAATCTAATCCCCACTTTGTTTTCTCCCACCTTCCTGTACGATTTCTTAAATTCTCTCCTTAATTTCAAATGAGTAAATGAAGTAAATGCTATTCTAGGAAGCACTTGAGATCTTGCTTTCTGGCAATTGTCATCAGTTTTGGCTCAAATAAACTGTTATAAAAATTCTTTACAGGTTTGGACATTTATTATGTTGTGTAAAAGTATCAAAGCATGTACCATGTAATAATATTCTATTTTCATTCTCTAGCGGGAAGTGAACACTTGGGGCAAAACTGCTATGAATGACAATAACCCATACAGGTTTATTAAAAAGTAATTTAGCCATGGCCGGTGTTGCTATGTGGTTAGAGCATCATCCTGTGCACCAAAAGGTCGCAGGTTCGATTTTCTGGTTGGGGCACATGCCCAGGTTGTGATTTGATCCCTGGTTGGGGCATATACAGGAGGCAACTGATAGATGCTTCTCTCTCACAGTGATGTTTCTCTCCCTCTTCCTTCCTCTTGCTCTAGAATCAATAAAAAACATATCCTCCAGTGAGGATTAAAAAATAAATAAAAAGCAAATTAGGTAGCATAGGAAATTAATTATGATTTATAATATTTCCCTTTGTAGTAAATTTATTTCAAATCCCAAACATCTGAATTATAAACTAACTTTTTTTTTGGGGGGGGTGAGGAAAGACTACCTGTAAATTAGAAGGCAACTGATAACTAATACACATATAACAAATGAACAATTGAGTTTAATTTGCTGATTCACAATTTACAAGTAATTTTCAGGTCAGGTTTCTAATTACTCATTAGTAGCTCTTTTCCAAAGTGTTGATACTTTAATTTTATTTTGAATGGCTCTAAATGGTTCTTCCAATGCAAAAAGGTCCCAATGGCTTTGCAAAGGTAGATGATAGGTTTTACCTGAAAATCAAAAATGACTCCAGCCACAAGGGGATTATCTTTTCATGTTGCTAAGAGTCTTTGTGGGATATATTTTCAGTCTAGTGTTTCCCTAATGTACCCCTCAAGATGATCTAAATCAAGTTTCCATTTTTAAACAGACTTTCATTCTAGTTATCAATTTTAGTTTGGTCACTTGTTTTTCATCTTGTTCTTAAAGACTGTTTTCTTATCACAAAGTTCTCACAATATCAGTGATACCTGAAAACATACTCAAGGTAGCATTCTCAGAAGTGATAAATGACCATGTGCTTCTAATACAGGCTTGGAAAATGACTTGTATTTTGTATTATGTGCATCATAAACGTCTAATTGCTCTTTCAGAGTATTCTGTAAAAAAAAGTGTGACATTTTTAAAGAATATTATGGCATTAAAAGTGAAGCCCTCAGAGGTGGTAAGACAGAATATTTAAAAATCTGCAGACTTCCTTTGGAAATACAACTTAGCAGTGAACAATTAATTTAACAGTGAAAGACTAGAAGTCCCTCTCTTTTTGAATTAATGTGGATCTTTAGAACTGTACTTTCATATATACATATGAGAAAAGAAGGGAGAGGGAGGGAGAGAAACATCGATTGGCTGCCTCCTGCATGCCTCTGCAACCTGGGCATGCGCCCTGACAGGGAATCTAACTGGCAACCTTTTGGTGCACAGGATGATGTCCAACCAGCAGAGCCATGCCCACCAGAGCCTAGAACTGTACTTTCTAATATGGTAACCACTGGCCCCATATGGTGACTGAGCACTTGAAATGTAGCTGCCTGAACTGAGGTATATGGACAAATGAACAAAATATCTCATTTAAAATGATTCCATGTTAAAATGATAATGCTTTAGGTATATTGGATTACATAAAACATATTAAATTAATTTCACTTCTTTATGTTTACTTTTTAACATGTGTTTACTAGAAAATTTAAAAGTACATTTGTGGCTCACATTATATTTCTGTTGCACAGAGCTGCTTGAGAAAAGTGAAGAGAACAAGGATGGCCTGATCGATATTTTAGTTTTCATTTTATAAGTCAACAATTTATTAGAAAATTTTCTTGACTTGATGACACAATTAGAGAGATTTTGTGGTGGGGGTGTTTGGAATAAAAAACACAAAATTTTATTGACCATTGTTATGGTTCAGTTTAATAAATCTACTGCTGTGTAATATGATATAAATATGCCTTTTCTTCATTTTTTGTTAAAGTCAGCAAAATGAGCATTTATGATTAATATACAATAAAATAAATGGTGCTACCAATATAGAATCTAAATTTTTAACCCTCTAGTTTATACATAATGAATTTTTGGCAGAAAATAATTAAACACAAGGTAACAATAAATAGTATTTTCCCCCAGGGGAGATTATCTTTCATTACATTTATTTTCCTCCTTGAATCAACTGATTTTCAAAGATAGTGAAATAGATTTTAAAAATTTGCTTATATTTCTGAATTTTTTTTCTGAAGGTCAGAGCAAAATAGACTGAGTAAATTGACAGATGGGATTGATTTCGCACATCATTTATTTCTGGGCTTAAGGCAAGTTCTATTGAAGTAATTCCACTTAAGGAGTGTATCTCAATAAGTGAATTTCCACTCAGCTTTAAAAAAACATGGCTTAAATGTCACCTCCTCTAAGAAGCCTTGCCTGATCCCACTGGGCAATTATCCCTTTCATATTCTGCTAGAACATATGCCTTGTACGTACTACTTTTATTAAAAATTTCCTCTCTCTCCTTAACTAGAGTGTGAGATTCCTGACAACATGGCTGAAGTCAACCCAAGTCATATTCATCTTTGTATTATCAATGATTAGTGCAGTGCCTGGCATATAATACGATAGGTATATATTCCAATTTACTCAATGAGGTGGCATTAATACTGCCAAATATTAGGGAAAATTAGTTTGATAGTATATCTAGTTTAAACATGTATATACGGATCTTAGAAGTATCCCAATGAGGAATATGGTGACTGCTATTTCTCAATGATATAATAATAAAGTTAATTTTCAAAGACAATTATAAGTAAAGATTAACCTTGAAAAATGGCACACACAAAAAAAGAGGTGATGAAATACTAAGGGATACTCTAACCACCAAATTAAACATTTGTATTCTAAATGCAATCATTCTGATTGTGCTTCTTGAAATGATTACTCAAATATTTTTTGCTACTATTATATATATATATCTGTGGCTTAGACTCATTTGTACACATCCATTTGATGATTTATTAATTATTCTCGTCGCTATTTGTTGATTCAGTTTACCTAGGATTATATATCAAAGGCTTCATGAAGAGAGCCTTTCCCAACCAATTTTCATGAAATTCCTCAGGGATGTGAAAAAATGTTCTGGATGCTCATATTATTAAAGGTAGGAATGTCTATTCTTGAAGCACATGCACATAATTAAATTACAGTGCCAAGTACATGGTGGGGAAGATCAGAGGTGTGCACATGACTCAGTTAGTTGGTTTAATCACTTAACACTGTTAGCTATGAAGTGGATTTTTAAAAATTGATTTTAGAGAGAGAGAGGTGAAGAAGGAAGAAGAGGAGGAGGAGGAGGGGGAAGATGGGGAGAAGAAAAAAAAGAGAGATGAGGGGAGAAACATCAGTTTATTGTTCCACTTATTTATGCAGTCATTAGTTGTTTCTTATATGTGCCCTGAATGGATATCTAACCTATAACCTTGGTACATTGGGATGATACTCCAAACAACTGAGCTACACCGCCAGGCCCTAGTGAATTTTGACCATTATAATTGTCTTAAAATGTTCTTATCCTTATAGCTTATACCCATACTTAGACTATTCATTAAAGACAGAAAATAAAAGTAACACATGTTGAAATATAGAAAGTTACTGAGGAAATTAGAAATTATAGTAATTCTGCTTGTTTTCTTTAAAATGATCTTTAGAGTAAACTAATTTATAAGTGGCATATATAAGTTCTCAAAGTAAACATTTTTATTGCTACCATTGTAGACATGCCAGAATTGGGGTACATGGTCTACACAATTTGCCCAGGATAAAAAAGACAGTTAGAGGGGGATATGAACCCAGCTGTTTTGCTATATAGTCTTCCAATTGGGATACTACACACACACACACACACACACACACACACACACACACACACGCATGCGTGCGTGCTCCCAAAATTTGCTGACATTAGATTTATCTGAGCAGTTTTTAAAAGTTGCCATGCCCAAGAACCACAGCCCACCAACTAAGTACAAATCTCCCAGTGAAACTGTGCTCAACTGTTGCTTAAAATGTAGTCTGCTAACATGTACTTGAAAATGTCAACTTGAGCCACTTTTATCTCATGGTTTAGAGGTGAAAAAAATCGGCTAATTTTTAAGGCAACAGTAACAAAAGTAGGCAGGAATTCCACATGTCTGAGCATACAAGTTGTTTTATCTCTGACTATATAACAGTTATAAATCTACATTTTTGTGTACATTTGGTCCCCAAGCCAAGCATGTAATTTAAAATGATATAGATTGTTAATTTATACTTTTTCTTATGTAGAGTTAAAAATCATTGTTAAAATGAAAGTAATGACTGGATTAAAAAAAGCTGTGGTACATTTATGCAATGGAATATTATGCGGCAATAAAAAAGAAGGAATTCTTACCATCTGTAACAGCATGGATGGATCTGGAGAGTACTATGCTAAGCAAAATAAGCCAGTTAGAGAAAGATAAATATCACATGATCTTGCTCATATATAGAATCTAATGAGCAAAATAAAATTGATGAACAAAATAGATTCAGAGACAAAGAACCATGGAACAGACTGATGAATTTCAGAGGGAATGTGGGATGAGGGGTTGACGGGGGAGAGATTAAGTGGGAAACTTATATATGCATATATGCATAGTCCACAGATACAGACAATAGTGTGGCGAAAGCTTGGGAGGGATGAGTACGGGGAGGAGGGGGTCAATCGGGGGGAACCAAAGGGGACATCTGTAATACCTTAAACAATAAAGATAAAAATTAAAAAAAATTAAAAGTAAAACATTTGTCTTTATGTAATGAATACTATTATAAAGTATATTAAGTTTTATGAAATCTTAAATATGCTAATATAAGCTATGATAGTTTAAAAAGTTAAATAATATATAATATTCATATCATCTATGTCTTATAATAAATTAGTTATCCTAAATAATTCAAATTACTTAATTATCTTACAGTGTGCAACAATGCCTAAATAATTTTTTAATTTTTTTGGACATTTGAGATTACTATGGAAGAGAATTACTATGAAAGATCAGGAAAGGTGACTGAATACTACATTAGAGCAGGGTTTTCAACCTCATCACTACTGACATTTGGACTGGATAATTCTTTGCTGTGGACATAGATCCTGTGCCCTATAGGATATTTACCAGCATACCTGGCCTCAACCCATTAGATTTCATTTTTGACAATTAATCGTGCCCCCAGACATTGCCAAATGTTTCCTGGAAGGCAAAACTGTCCCATCCCTTTAAGAGCCAGCCACTGCATTAGACAAACAAGCTCAGAGTTATACTCCCTCTAACTGACTTGGCCTAAACAATCTGGAGACAGCCCTTCTAAGTTCTAACTTGGAAGAATCAAGACTTGTGCATGTCTATAATATAAGTTTAATAAATATGTATACAAGTTATTCTGAAATGATGTAACAGCCTGTAACTCTTTCTGAATCATGAAAAAAAGTATTTGGATGCTTAATGTGTTTTATGATACTGTATCCTACATTTTTTGAAAATTGATGATTTATTTAAGCCATATAATATTTTTTAAACATATTTTTATTGATTTCAGAGAGGCAGGGAGAGGGAGAGAGAGCGATAGAAACATCAATGATTAGAGAGAATCACTGAATGGCTGCCTCCTGCAGTCCCCCTACTGGGGATTGAGCCTGCAACCCCAGCATGTGCCCTTGATGGGAATCAAACCTGGGACCCTTCAGTCCACAGGCTGACACTATATCCATTGAGCCAAACCAGCTAGGGCAACACCATATAATAGTTTTGATAGTTTATTAACTGGACATTTTATTCTGAAAATCATCCAACATACTTACAATACATTTTCCAAACTAAGAATTTTCATAATACTCTCATCAGCTATTCTTTGGTGGGATGTACCATTTTTCCATGGCATTGTAATTATTTATTTGTGCTTTATCATATATTCCCAGAAGGTAGGATTCTGGCTAACTGCCTCACTCTCCAGAGCATACCATAGAGCCTCACACTTGGTAGGTGATTGCATCCTTTAATAGTGTATGTATTAGGGGATATAAATTATTAAAGTATCTATCTCATTGTTGAAAGTTTGACTCATAGAAATTTAAAAATTAATTCACTGAATTCTATATGAAAAAAAGAAGCCTATCTGGTTGAGGGGGCTCAAGCTGTGTACACTTTTTACTTTTGAACAATTGTTTTGGTTCATGGTAAATACATCTTTAATCCTCTTTCCTACATACTCTGAATTAATTAAGTACCATTCTTTGTAAGGGGGCAGGGATATAGATAAATGTCTTCCACACCCTTGATCCCATCCAAATAATTACCACTAAGGAGAAACTTCTCTCACCTTTTCTGTAGAAGTTGTCTTCAATGAAATATACACTAGAAATATTATAAGTATAGAAAGGACATTGAATAGTACTTTTAGCTAATTGGCAGTACATGCCTTCCCAATTTTCAGAGGGACCTCCATTTAATAACTCCCCTGAATAAAGTAATTGGCTGAAGTTTACTTTGCAGTTCTTAATATAAACTTAGGCCCATTTTTTAAAAAAGAACTCTAAAAACAATGACAATTGGGGTCAGTATGCATTTAAATGAAACATAAGAAAATAAAAACGTATTTCACTTTCAAAGGACCTATGTTGTACTCTTTTTTTTAAGATTGCAACCCATCTATTTTATAACATAATGGTAATAATATTGCCGCTAAGTTAACTGTGTAATAATTCACTTTTGGTACTGTAATAATTGAGCAAACAGAGCTGGTACTAGAGGCACTCCTTTCTTTTATGTATTGTAATATTTTTCCATAATTTAATGAGAAACATTTCAAGAGCAACATTTTAATCTTTTCATGTTAAATTAATTTACAATGCTATGAGCTATAATAAAATGAGAGAAACCATCAGCAAAAAGGAAAAAGTTAATAAAGACAGATATTATCAAAGTTTCAAGGACTGAAACAGATCAAATCATAAGAGTATTTGCTATCTTCCTTTTTTGGCTTAGTTCTATTTGTCATAGTTTGTTCTCAATTATTACTGCTAAGATAACATAATATTGATGAAGTTAAAAAGATGCATTACTAAAAGAAAACATACACAATTAAAATCACCTAAAAAAACCCCAACTTTGTGATGTATTTTAGTAAGATACTCGATTTATATAAAGAAGGCTCTGATGTAATTTAACTTTTACTCGTATAAACCTACTTGGGAAAGAATTCAAGGAATGATGAATGAGTCCTGAGGAAAGTTCATGTTATTGGAATGAAGTTCTCTGTTTGGCATACTATGGACACTCAAATTTGATAGAAGCCACTTCAGTATATCTTAGGAAATTTCTATTCAGATGTTGAAAGCTGAACAAGATTTGAGAAGAATGGGGCTGTGGGATCTTTGTTAAGAGACTCAGGGTCTCTGAGTCTCAGTTTCTTGATCTTTAATTAATGGGATCAGTGGTTAGCAAACTACGGCTCGCAAGTCACATGCGACTCTTTGGCCCCTTGAGTGTGGCTCTTCCACAAAATACCGACTTCTGCACATGGGCCACGAAGCTTCAATTGCACTGTACGTGGTTGCCCCAGTATTTCCCGCACGTGGTATTTTGTGGAAGAGCCACACTCAAGGAGCCAAAGAGCCGCATGTGGCTCATGAGCCACAGTTTGCCGACCCCTGGACTAGATCAAGGAGAGAGTAGTTTCCCTTGGATAGTGATGGTGATGGGGAGCTCCTGAGGATTCTGAGGCCACAGACAGGCAAAATGAGGATGCGTGCTATAGTACATGTATTAGATATTTGCCATTCATAGACTATGATACCAAAGATCCTTGCAAGTTTCAAAGTTCTTTAACTCAGTGAGAACATTTATTTTTTATCAAGCAAGTAAGCAGACATCCTTCTATTGAGCACATGTCTACACATCTAACATCCTAGAGTGATATGACTCAAAGTGTGCTCCGCAGATCAGCAGCAGAAGCATCACCAGAGATGGAATGAATTGGAATCTCTGGAGGTGGGACCAAGTAATCCGTGTTTTAAGCTCTCTAGAAAATTCTTATGTACACTAAGAGAAGCAGTAATATAGAGCATTGTGGGAAGAACAAAGAAGATGTGTAATCTCTAGTCTTTTGCCTAAAAGACCTTTTTTTGAGAAAATAGATGTAAAACAACTTAGAGGAAAAGATGGTTCATAGTAAAGTACTATCTGTAAATCAATCATCCAACCAATAGTGAGATCCTACTGTACATTAGGCACTGTGCTAGATGCAGGGCACATAATGGTTCTTCTGCTTTTCTAGAGCTTACAGTAATAGTGAAGGTGATAGATAACAACCAAATAAACAAATATATAAATAAAATAATTATAGTTTGTAGAAAATACTATGGAAGAGATAACCAGGGTGCTGTGAAAAATAAACAGAGATGATATTTAGGGGTAGAGAGGGATATATTCAATTTTATTTAGAATTTGAAAGTTATAATAATAATGTGTTAAGATTCAGTTAATTGATAAATCAAATACCAACTACATGTACTAGTATGCTGTGAACCCAGCTATCCACATTGGGGGATATAAGAGTATGCCATGAAAGACTTTATAGCCTGTAGAAAAGATCAGATTTAATCACCAACTATAATTAGCATGCAGTCCACAGTAGTGGGAAACTTTAGATTGCCCCTGTTGAAATTCTGCCCTCTCTGCTTCTTGGTTAATATACTCTTCTGGTTTTCCAATTGCTGGCTTTTTAATTCAACTGCACCAGAAGAATACAGAAAAGAGAGAAATCAGTGTTGGCTGAAATCAATGCAGAATGTCCAATGGAAGAGAAATCTGAAATTGGCCTTGAAGGAGTAGTAGAATGCATAAAGTTAAATACAAAAGGCATTTGAGAAATACTGCCATTATTAGCATTCCTAATACCTTCATATGACCATTTTATTTATGAGAACTGGTACTGTCATAAAAGATGACCTATTCATACCACATAACATGCCAGAGGGTTTTGGTTCAGTCCGACACAGGATACATTATATTTATGCTTTCACTTATTACTTTGACTCTTACTCTTTTGGCTTTCCTTTCCTTTCAGTTACTAAGAGGGGCTCTAATTTGTGTGGAGGCAGAATTGCCCAAGAAGAGATGAGTCAATGTTTATATATTGACAGTTATATTATAAGCACTATAAAAGTGGCTGTTCCTTATAAAAATTATTAAAGTGAAATTAGAGATCCTAAGCTCCTCAAATGTGTATATATGTCCTCTAATATTAAACTCCTTTGGTAGAACTACTCAATAGTTGGTTTTCAATTGCTTGCCTTGAAGAGTACAATAGAGATCCCAAACCCACCTAGTTAAACTGGAATTATGACTAATAAAAACATTTAATATTCTTAGTTAACAACTACAGAATAAAACAGAAAGTAATACAGTGGGATAAGGAAAATGACTTTGTATTTATATTAAGCAAATTGGATCTCAGAAACTACAAATAATATGCAGGTGGTCAGAAATTACACTTTACATTGCAAAGTGTAGCTAAGAAGTATCTGCAACTAGGAACTCTAAAAAAAGAAAAATACTACTACAGGAGGGAAAAAAGAAATCCTTTTAAAAATAGAATTTAACTGTCAATAAAGGTTTTTATAATAAATTCTTGTAAAGTTTAACATGAGAGGGTTGTAAAAAGGAGATGTTATTCAAGAGAAAAATCACATCTGATTTTTATTGCTATGGTCTTTCACTGACTTTTATCTCATTTTCTTAGAGGCTTTTGCCTTTTGACAAAATACAAAATTGAAGAACTTATTAAAAGAGGAGAATGTATAGAAATATTTTCTTGAGTTATAAGACCCTGATCACCAGTTATACTCAGGAAATGATTAAGAAGGTTGAGTGATAAACAGATTGTGCAAAAGTTGTAATTATAATTTTCTCTCTCTTCTTCGAATTATTGCAGAGTTCCATTTAAGGTCTTAAATTTGCTAGACTAATCCAAATTTACTAGTGAGAGGCATCTTTGAATTCTCCTTAATCTATTTAGTTACTTTTTGTTTAATATGTTCTAATCAAGAGAAACCTAGAGTCTCAAAGGCATAATGTTCCCTCCCCAAATTGGTTTAATTTTAGGTTGCTTAATTGGAACTCCAATGAATTAGAAGTTCATTCTATTATCTTGGCATCCTTCATAGCACCTGGAACAGTGTTGAGTACATATTAGATACTCAATAAATATGTTTTGAAGGGCTGAAATTGCTTAAGAGGAAATAAAAGGAATTTAGAAGATATTTAAACTCCTAAAAGAAACTTATTTCTGTCTTATTTATGAGAAAGACATGGTTAGAAAGTCAATTGCATAAGCTATGGCTTTAATAAACTCTATTCAAGTTTGCTTGATTTGATTCAACAAACTGTTATTGGTATACATTGTTTTGACACGGTGAAATACTGAAGATATTTAAAAATAACACACTATTTGAGGAAAAGTTTAGTGATGGGTTATTTTGCAGGTGATTTGATTCTGACTCTAACTTGTTGAAGGACTATGATCTCTGTTCAGTGCAATACTGAAAATACCATCGGCTCAGAATAAACAATTTCTGAATGATTTTATTAACTCATTCATAATTTTAAAATCTCACAATGAAATAGGGTATTTTTTCTGCACTAGAATGTAA